>NW_023998414.1:14333595-14358118 GCF_014805625.2 Glossina fuscipes | reverse complement strand
TTTTATATATAATTATATATACCCCCCGCGTTGAATTCATTCATTAGATGTTGTACCGTTTCAAAAAAAGAGTAAATTTGTCTCCGGTTAACGCTGAGCATAACTTGTGGCAAAAACTTTATCTTAAATTATGTGCATGTTTATCGATACGTGAGTTATCTTTCGACCTCCTCCTCGTACACTAATCGTTAACTACATATGTGTATAGTTGTACTATTATCTCGACTTGCGATCTTTGTTAATTCTCTCTTTAACTTTTTACTCTTTTATATATATATATATATATATGTGTGTATGTGTATGTGTATGCTACATATATACACATATATATATATATATATATGTAGAGTACGACCTTGCCTGAGTTCAAAAAAGGAATTTCTTATGTTCTTTCGATATTACACACACACACACACACACACACACTTAATACTATGATAATCATTGTTTACACGTTATTCACGTATATATTGCAGTTTATAAAAAAAAAAATAAATAAATAAATATATATATTAAAAATACAAAAAACATTTGCACTATTCAGCTGACTATTGGAAGTCACGCAGTAACTGTATTCTTGTTAAAAGAAAATACGGACCTTTGGAAATTCTTTTTCAGAATATTTCGCCGTAAAGAAGTTAGAATAAGCTAAGATCTACCGGGAAGATCTGTGCGTTCTAAACCAAATTATCAATCCTATCTTTCGAATTTGATCCGATATAGTTTGCTGAGCTGAATTAAGCTTTTCTCCGATGTTGTCAGAAAAGCGTCTTGGGTCGCCCAGACATGTCGAAATATGACCTTTCAAATATTTCGAACCAACTTCTGCATATACTATTAGAAGCGCGTGCTTCTCTAGTATTTTCTCCTTGTTGCAGTTTATCAGTGGTCGCGGGTACACTATCGCTTCGCACTGCCATGTGCTTACGTGTCGAAAATTGTTCTCATAGGGGAAATTTTCGGGTAGGCCTTATATATATATATATATATATACGTAACGCGTAATATTTTTAAAGATTCTACTCACGGTTAGGGTGTCTTGCCAATGGGAAGGAGTAATGGTCACTAGTTGCGCTAGAAAATTTGAATTCTTAATATCGATTATATCAAATAATGCTTGAATTGAATTGATTTTAACTCAGTTTAATTCTCTTGTATACTTATGCAGGAGGGGTGGGGAGGGGTGGGGAGGGGAGGGGAGGAAGCACAATTTACAAGGTCATTGCAAAAACGTCACAATAAACTTTATTTCATTTTAATAGTGAGATGGGCATGAGAAATGCGAAAGCAGACAATTTCGTAATGTGTACTAATTATTTTTTGGAGGGGCGGGTCAAATCGTCAAAACAAATTTCTCGATGATATTCTATAGTCTTTTAATTTGTTTCGTATTCATTCTCTTCTTAATATTACTTTCATTTTTATTGTTTCGTTTCGTTTCACTTTTTTTTTTTTGTTGTTATTTAAAATTGTTTCCGTTGGGAAATGAACCGTTTCTTGTTTACTATTAATGAGGCACACATACATAGTCTGTTTGGTTCATAAATAAAATGTTATATTTACTGTATGCAGTAAAAGTTGTGACAAGTTCAAGTGTATTTTATGCTTGCACCGCTTCTTACTTACTTCATTTTGTCATTATCCTAAGTATTTAAATTGTTTGGTCTCAAATTTAGATTTATATTTGCCACGTGCTTAGGATGCATTGACCTTTAAATGTGTTTTAACGTAAACATAACGGAATGTTTAGTTCACACGGAAAACATTTATCACTATTCTCTTTCTTATATGCTTTACATGCACTTTTAAAAAAGTTTTGTATAAATAACACACACCGCCTAACGCAAGCACATATGTGTGCTGCGTATATATATATATATAAATGTCTCTTGGGAAATGATAATATTTTCTATTTAAATAGAAATATTTTGTTTATTATCTATTTTGTGTTGTCATCGCATTTTAACAAATACCATTAAGTCCTTCCAGGCAGAGTTCCTCAAGCCTTATTATCGCACGATATTTTTCACCATAATACTTCATTTATAATGACAAGAGCGTGCTTGTTATCTGACGAAACTAAAGAAGTAGAATTCAAAAGACGCTCTAAGGGACATATAGTGGATTGGCGGAAAAAGTTCTATTGTATTTTAAATAAAACATTTAACTGTCCATCCGAGCCGCCGAATAGGCGAACGATATCGATTAACAACTCAGTAATCGCGGGTTCAAATCTCAACTCTAATGGAGTTTTCAATGTAGGCGAGCATATGATCTAAGTTATCTGACGGCTTTTAAACTCATATTTTCTAAATATATAGATAATAAATAAATAAGTAAATAAATAAAATAATGAAATTTTAAGATGACAGATTCGGAATTCCTTTGCAATTGCGCAGTGATTAGTTGTACGCTACTCTCCAACTTGGACAGCAAAATGTCATTACCGAGCAAATGTTCTTTACGACTGAAATCTTGCGGAATGAAATTTAACAAACCATCTTGGGCAGGTCAGAACATTTGCAATTTCTCTTCCCAAAGTTTCATATCAGTTTTCACAAGTAACCGATGCGCTCTTTCCTCTCTGGAACTCATACCAAATGCACCCTAGCCATTGCATCTTGGTAACTGTGGCATCGAAAGTAACCCTCTTATATGCCACGAGATATACACTAAATAATAAGACCCTATATGACGCATTCTATCTAGGTTGGCTAGAGCTGATAAGTAAAATTCCCTGCACGTACTACAATACGAGAGAACTTTCTCGCCAACTTGATTACATTCTTGCCAATGTTGAATGTTTGAGTTGACTTGAATGTGTCGGAATTACCTGCCCATAGTTAAGTTTGACTTGATTTTATTGCGTCGTAATTGCCTGGCCATCGTTGATGCAAGTCTCATGGTCACACAAATTGTCTCTGTAATAGTTATTAAGTGTACCATATTTGGGCCCAGCTCGTCCAAAGTTTTCATACCAATTTAGAATGTTGAAATATTACTACTTAGCTACTTTTGACGAGAAATTATTGAAAATTGCAATTTTTTTCATATAATGACTTTTCAAGATAGGGATAGTATTCTCAATCGCTTTCGTCCTTGGATCAAAACATGTCACTGTAGTAAATTTCATCCAAATATCTCAAGAATTGCGACCTGTAGTTTGAACAAAAATTTACAGGGACAGACATCAGGCGGACAGACAGGGTTAGATCAATTAAAATTACGATTCTGAAGTAATTGGCATAATAAAAGGTGCGTGTCTATCTTAAGCTCTTCTGTGTGTTACATAAAGACCGCACTACCTTAATATACCCTTGATATATATAATAAAATACCCTAAAACAACCTATTAACGCGTATAACTCTTTGTTACAAACCTGAAACTCCTTCAGTACGTTCATTTACCAGAAGTTAGAAGTGCGTGTTAAGTGTTAACAATGACAATTACCTTGGACGATATTGCCTACCGTCCGTTGAGAGTTCTATTTGTGTAATGAATACAACAACAATCATATACTATACGTAGTACGTATTCGAATTTTTATGCTCTATTTGTTGTTTATCGATATATATGTATGTATGCATATACATATGTATATATATATATATATATATATATTAATCTGGGTGTCTAGATCCTTTGTTCGCTTTCCATTGCCTACGTTTGCAGATATCTTTCTACATTGAGCGCCGACAATTGTTGATTTAATTCAATTGTTAATCTTGAGCTAATTTATGCTTGTGGTGTGCTTAACGACATTATGTGTAGCATTGGCCTGCAACCATTTTGATATCTAGATAAATTATGTAAATGTATATACTTATTATATAGGAATAATTATTGTCTGTTTAGTCTTTTTTTATATATATTTTTTAGCGAGAAAAGTCTTCAAAATCGATTAAATGTTGTTACTTGGGTTTTTTTTTGTTCTTAGTACTGTTGTACGGATGGACAATGAATTCAGTTAATGGGCATAATTAGTCTACCTACTTATCAATCTGAGCGTCTAATAATAGAGATCCAATCTTTGATAGAGAACTCTGTTCTTTCTTTCTTTCATTCGAGTCATTATTACAATATGATAATAAAATCGTGCCGGTACCAAGCAGCACCAGTTGATATTTGTAGCAGCTTCATTAACTACTAGCTTGCTTGTATCATCCATTCAGTGAAATGACAACAATGACTACTGCAGGCTGCAGTAAATGCATATGTGTGTTCTCATTGTAAAACCATTGAAAATGAAAAGATTCATGCGATTGGTATTTCCCGCAAATGGAGCACACATTCACGTGTTTATATATATATATACATTTGATTTAAATATTTTATGATTCGTTAGAGGTTTTATAATAAAATTTCCATTTGTAGCAAAGCGAGAGGCAGAGGAGCGCTTCTCTTCTTCTCTTAAATAATTTTAATTTCTTTATACCGCAAGCTAAAAAAGTCATTTTTTATTATCATTTGTTTACAATTCCTTTGTTTATTATTTATTGCATTGTTAAAATAAACGAACACTTTTTTCTGCGACCTAAACTTTATTTATTGAAAATTAAACGTACATCGGTTTCCTGTGACTATCGATCAAAGACGACTAAGTTTCTGTTCGGTTAACTTGTTGTGGATAAAACACAAAAAAAAAAAAAAAAAAATACTAATAATAATAATAATAATTGAAAAAAGAAAACGGATATTAATGCGAGTTAACAAATCGTGGGTGCTTTGTCCTTTTATTCCTTTGCCTATGTTTGACGCACAATTTTAAAGCAACAATTAAATCCGCATATTTGACGATTTAATCGGATTTCATAGAGAAAATTTTGAAAAGCTTTAACCGAAGGTACAAACAAGTGAAAGCATTATAGTCGGATAATATCCAACATCGGTTCCGCTAATACAGTTATTTCTTTAATTTCGCGATAATACACTAAAAATTATTTATTATTTTTATGTATAGATGGCATACATATGATGAAAGCCCTTGAACTAGACGACGACCAAAAAAAAGGTCAACTGACGTGGCCCATAGGACACAAATAAAATCTACTTATTGAAAATTTCATTATTTTTCCATTTGTTTTCGTCATAGCAACTGCAGCCAATTAGACATAGGTTGTACCAAATACGGTTGTTCGATTTAAATTCTCTATTTTCCTCAACTTTTATGTTACATTGCCACTATGGTCTCATTTTTACTATAATATATTAAAAATTAGATCAGGGCATGTATGAGCATAATATTTAATATAACATAATTTATGTATGCGATGATATTCAAAAAAATAGATCTACTTGGCCGAAATTTGATACAGTTAAGGTTTTTTATATATCAAAATTATTGTAGTGAAACAATTTACCTCATGAAATATCGAAAATTGGACATTTTTATCATATAAAAAATGTATTTATCATTAGAACTCTTATCTAAAGTGAAATCAAGAAGACAGACCTACTTGGTCCAAATTCGGTAAGATTCGTTTTTATATTAAATTACTTTTGTGTGAAACAATTTGCCTCATAAAATATTAAATATTGAACATTTTTACCATGTAAAGATTCAGTTAAACGGTTCAAAAATTCGCCTCAGCCGCACCAACTTCTTCGTATTCAATTTAGAATGTCAAAGTGTTAAAAATTTTGATAATTTGCATTGTTTTTCATATAACAGCTTTTCAAAATAAGGCTTTATATGCGCAGGGGAAGGGAGGGAGGGTTGGTAGGAGGGAGTGATCGAAAAAATGGTCCTTAAATGAAATCAACATCAAAAATTGCGACCTGCGAGTTAAACACAAACATACATGGATAGGCGGATAGACGGACAAACAACTTTCTAAATCGTTTAATACAATTCAAGATGTGTCTCTGCAAGTTATTTTGGGCATCGATATCTATCTCCACAAACTGAATACACCCCTAAACACAAAGGGCTGAAATGTTTCAAACAAAAGACAAAACCAATCTAGGAAAAAAAAAAATCTGATTATTTATTGGTCAATAGTTAATCCAGTTTTATACCCACCGCTGTAAGATGACAGTATACTCATTTTGTTCTTTTCCACAATGTATGTAACACCTAAAGGGAATCTTCAGAGATCCTATAAATATATTCGGGATCAGCGTAAAAGTCTGAATTGATTAAACCATGTCTGTCTGTCAGACTTAGAGCACGTCAGACAATAGCACGTAAATTGAAGCGCCTCAATTTTTGAACATCTTGGGCACAACCATTTTATCGGAACGGGAGACTTCATTTGCAAAGAGCTTTTTAATGTACAGTTCCATAATACCGTGTTCCTGTAAAAACAGGATAGAATTTTTGTGTTCTATGGCAAAAATAAGAATTGTATTAGACAATGTGGTGTAGGGCCGGGCCTAGTCCAACTATAATGTTTTCACTTATTCTAATTCTAATTTTTTGACAGTGTCTGCAGAAGCTTATAACAAAATTTATAACCATATGAAAAACCAATCTGAGCCTGTTAGTAACGATTCTTGCATTCTTCACTTGAATTAAACCCGACAGTTGTGCTAGACATACCTGACATATCTACTGATCATATCATTTTTAATCCGGTAATAATGTAGCGATGAATAGTTGCAAAAGTGATTTTTATTCCTAATTTCAGTTCAAATTTTTATATGTTATATATATATATATATATATAAATGAATTGTTTTCGCCTGATGCATATGTAATATGAATTTCATTGTTACTTATTTTGCACGGTTTTTTGGGAAAATATTTAGACTTTTGTCATCGTACATGAGTTTTTAAAGTGAACATACCACAAATTTACCATATGTCGCATCTATTTTTATTTTTTACTCGATTTTTTTTGCACGATTTTCTAAGCTTCGTATTTACCGTGTAAAACGAGAGCTGAGTGTATATATATAACTGTTGGCGACAAGTTAAGTTAAAATCATGTGACCCCTACAATGTACGTAAAAAAAAAAAAACGAATCCGTAGTTCACCTAAAATATCAACTCAAAGTCTAGCACAAATAACCAAACGACTCCCTTAACGTTGTAATGCAAAAATGCGCTTACAAGTGCGATAGTAGTAAGGCAAAGAAATCTTGCTTTCATTATAACAGATATTATGTAAAAATCGGTGCAAATAATTTCCACGAACATGTAAAACTCTACTGTTGATATGCATATGGTCGACGAAAAAAAAAGGTGATAAATTACTATACAAGTGATCGTGAGATTATAGAATGTGAATATTAGAGGTGCGACCCATATCACATATAATTTTTGTTTCTGATTTTGTTTTTCAATTTTTCCATTTTTTTACATTTCCTACACATTGCTTCTTACCACCTACTTTCAAAAGCAAGGAAAAAAATATGTACCGACAGAGCAACGGGATACAAGCTACAGGTTAAAAAGGGTAGAATACTCCTTGGAGGAGCACGTTTCATAAACTTGGTTATACAGTTGTTCTTGTTACGACTCATGTGATCAATTTAACATAACTCCACAGTGGGGTGATGTATGTGAAGGCTGCAAAATCTACATATATATGTGTGTCTGCTTAATGAGATTTTGGTAAAAATTATATTTGTACATTATACTATTCCAAAGTAAATGACAAAAATAAGAGACATCCTTTTTCTAGTCACGCATATAAAAAATAAGAAACTTATCAAAACGTGAATTATTTCATTTAATAGATAATAAGATTGATATCAGGTTTTATCATATATCAAAGTATATAAAACTTTTACGCTTTTAATAAGAAAACATTTCGGAAATAATTCTTGTTTATTCATTTTAATAAAATTCCTGAAAGCCCTAATTTACTTGCGGAGCAGGTACCCTTTGTAATGTTATGAAAAGTTTTCGTTTTTCTATTCGGCAATTGAACCGTTTTAAATCAATTTAAAAAGCAAAAGCAGCAGCTATTTGTTTAGGTACGTTTGCACACATACTTGTAATGTTTATTTCACTCTTGTGTGTGTGTATGCGTGTTTATATGTATGAGTGTGTTTTGTATGCTTTCCAGTTAAACATGTGTGCAGTTACACTTTATATAAGTGAGTGAGTGCATCACGTAAATTTTGTGTACATTTATTTATATGCAAGCGATACAAAGTTGGGTTCATTGGTTTGACTTTTCATTAAAATTACACGAAACTCAGCGCATTATATTGTTTTGTATAAAAGAAGATAACATAAAAATACCGAGAAGGATTCTCTACGCGTGTCATTTAAATATTATGAATAGAATTACAAAGTTAACACAACCTACTACACTATTTTCTCATTAAAACTAAAAAAAATATTATCTAAAGAATTATTTGAAGGTTTTACATTTATATTTAACTTTAATTTAACTACATATGTGAAACATGCTAACAAAATATATTCTGTTATCCTAAAAATAGAATAATTATAAGGTCACCAACGGTACTCCCTTACGTAGTACTATGTTCATTTTTCGAATCTTGTACTTATTTTCATCGCATCGCATTTCTTCTGTCACTAGAAGTAAATGCATATAAACACAGGTAAAAGAAAAAAAAAACGATTTAGTTTTACGCGCAATCAGAAATTAGGCTGTGTGTAACACTTTTCTGCCAAAATATTCTGGTCACCTTATCAATTCGACATAAGAGAAGAAGAGCTGTAGTAATTCTTATGTTTTTTTTAAACTCTTATGTTTAACGCATACGTGAATGTGAAAGAGAGAGTGTTCTTATTTTTATATTTATAATAGAATTTTACAATTTCGATGAATACGAAGTACAATAAGAAGGAGTTATTTTATTAACCGCTTTATTCCCGCCTTTAACTAATGCAAATAACTTACATATTTCCCACTTTCAATATTCGAATATTAATTAATGATAACGCGGGAGAGCGAACACTAGAGAGACAGCATTTAAGTATACAAAAAAGCTTTAAATAATTTTGAATTCAGAGAGAGTATACATACAAAACGGAGAAAAAAAAAGATAGCTATCTGTACACAATTGTTGTGTATATGGCTGACGTACCAAGTGATGGCAACACTCTCATGTTATTTTCAATAAATAACGTTTTTTCTTTTATGAAAACCTTTGGTTGATTATGGCTGGTGGAATTAATTATCAAGATTTTATATTTTGTGAATGGAAAGAAATAGATACAAGGAATTTCATTTTTTTCTCCGAGAAAAAAACGTATGGTATAACAAAGTGTCTTTTTATTTTGTTGTCAACTTATGGCCAGAGGAAGAATTCAAATATACATTCATCAAAAACCAAGATTCGTCAAAAATCGAATAAAACTTCACTAACATAATTTTGTGTTCGTACCAGAGGGAAATCGGTTGCATCAAAATCTAGAATTGTTGCAATTATCAAAATTGCATGCTTATTTGTGGTCGGATTATTTTCATTTGCAAACTTGAATATATGAATCAAATTTCAGCTTTCTTTTCGAAATACACACCATAATTGAATAGAAGGCAGACGTTATTATATATGAATTTTTTTAAGTTCTCACTGATTAATACCAATACAGTGAGGAAATTAATGTAATGTACTTCTATGCTTAATACTTTTTCGAAGTGACAGCGTTAGATAATAATTTTGAATGACATACCTAATTATTTTAGCAGGATTTTTTTCGCATTGCTAAGGATTAATAATTTTGTAAATAAGACAAATCACACTGACACTTGCGATATAAAAGGAATGTTATTATCGATCTCCATTACGTCTGCAAAAGAACTTCAGTGAATTAATATTTACAATCTAAATTGTATATGTAAGCCGCATATAAGAAAACAAAACGCGTTTCAATCAACAAAGAAAGCCTACATAAAACAAGTTAAACACTAAACTAGCATTACGCAGTTAAAAAAAGAGAGAGAGGGAGAGAAAGATATATTCGTTCGTTGTTAATGCCAATATAACGATACAGGCTACATATTGTACCTGTGTGTGTGTAAGTTTTCATTAATTTTTTCCCTATTTTTTGCTACTACTTCTTGGCTAAACGAAACTCAATTTACGATTTAGTCGTGCTATATGCACTCACGCTCATTGCTCTTTAACGCGCATTGTATTGAGGGCTTTAAAACGGTTTTGATTTTTATTTTGTTGCTCTATTATTTTATAAAAATTTATACTTTTTTTACAACAACGATTCAAGAGGTTTGAAAATATATACAAAATATCAAGTGTACTTAAGGATATTAAAATTAAAAAACAAACATTTAAAAGAACGAAACCGAGTGTAAAATTCAATACATAATGTATATATATATACGCGCGCGCGTATGTGTTTGCATGTGCGTGCATGTGTAAAAGTATGTGTGTATACGGAATTTGTACTTAATTGTTTTCTTACAAAATTTTACGTAGTTTTATTGTCAATTTAAAATCTTGCCAAATATGTAAACAAAAAGCTTAATAATTTCTTTTTTGTCTTCTTTTTTTTTGCGATTTTTAATAATAGTAAAAACAAGAAAGAAAAAAAAAACGACTTTACGAAAAATTTAAGAAAAACGAGAAAAAATCACGAATTTACAAGCTGAAGAGAAGAAGCAGAAAAATTATTTTCTCTGTTCGCTGCCAATTTTTGCCAAAGGTCTGAAGAAAATTTATCATCATTTTCGTTATTTGTACGTTTTAATTAAAAAATAATGTTTTTATTATAAACGTTTTTTTTTTTTTGTTTTGTTTTTATTCTCTAAAAATCGCTTTTTGGAAAGTTATGTAATTACATCTCGTACCTTTTCCCCCATTATTAAAATTAACAGAAAGGAAAAACTTTACCTCTTACCTCTGTTACTTTCATTTCTTTTTACATTTTTTTTACACACATTAGATAACATTGTTATTTCTGTTTGTTTTTCCTCTTATTGTTTTTATTATTGTGATTATTACTATTTTTTTTTTTTTTTGTTTTCACATGTTTTTGATCTCTTCTGGTTTAACTATGCAAAGCAAGAAGAAGATAAAAAACAAGTGATCACCATATATCTTAAAGACCTATTAATGTTCTCTTAGTTTTGTGTGTGTTCAAGTCAGTCAAACTCGTATATGCATGCGTGCATATATATATATAGTTTTCTCCGCGCTCTTTATTTTCCATGTAATAAATGTTTGTATGACAATTAACATTTTTTGAATTTTTTCGGTTTTTATTGTAAGCTTTAACTGTATTTTAATTTAAGCCAGTCATGTAAACCATGTGCTTGCAAATCTGCTATGATTTGTTTTAATTAAAAAAAAAAAAAACAACGTTTGTTTTGTTTTAGTTTTTTTCTATTACAATATTAATATTCAAGCCTTAAGATTTGCAAATGCATACATAAGGAATTCAAGGTCACATAAAGTTTTTCGCTTAACTATGCACTGTTTCTTTTTTTTTTTTCTAATTTGTGTAAAGTTAATTGCAGTAATAATCGCGTATGTAGTTTGTCATGTGAGTGTTTAAAACATAAAATGTAAGAAAATTCTATTCGATTTAAGGCGAATCTTGGATACCCATTACTTTAAATAAATACATATGACAATCTAAGAGACATAGTTAGTAAATGTAAGGATAATTGATAATGAATTAATGATTGACTTCTCAAAGGCAGCAGTTTCACTTATTTCGGCTATATCGGTTGATTGAATCATAACACGTCTTTAAGAAGGGATTTTTAAGTAAAGAGTGTTTTGAGAGGTAATTTATTTCGGATAGAAACTGATATAACTGATATATAGTTGCTTTTTTAGATCAAATTACTTCAAGATAATTACTACGGTTAACGTCAGTAATAATACATGCTTCGAATTTCTACTTTGGTGTTTTCACCATTAAAAAGTTAAGTTCAAAATTAAAGTTAAAAGAAAAGGAACAAAAAAATTTATTACGTAATCGAATCTTAGTGGTAAATGTACATTATCCTATTATTGTGAGATGTGACAAGCATTAAAGTAAGAACTTCATGGGTTTTCATCATGTCCAGAAGAAACTGGTTTTGTTTCTAAGTTGTTCCGATTTCGATATTATATAAGTTTCTTACAATATGCCAGGCGATGAACAAAATTTTAATTCGTTTTTGTACCCATCACCGAGGAATAAGGATATATTCGTTTTATCAAAACGTTTGCAATACTCAGAAGAAAGCTTTAAAGTGGCCATAGTGTATTTATATTCATGATCCGCATCATATTTTAAATTAATTTAAATATGTCCGTCTGTCTGTCAGTAGTAAAAATTCTTCTGATCGCTAAAATGAAGCAATTGGCTTTAAATTTGGCAAAAACATTGCAAGCACTTTCATAGTATTCAGATTGCAGCCGAAAATGGTTCAAATTGGTCAAAGCACACGTCCAAAGTGAAACGTAAGCTGGGCACATATCTGTTACTCCAACCAAAAATTTAGTTGGAATGCTGAAATTTTCTGTATCTACTTTAATTCAATACTATTCTGTTCATGTAAAAAAAAAATGGAAAAAATCTGCTACGCCCATTCAAAGTTATAAGTGATCAAATTTTTATTTGTTCACATTTTTTACGTTTTCTGCACATCCGATGCTAATCGTGGGAATCTCACAATTGCATTTTCGAGATTGATTTTTGTTTTTATTTAATTTGAAGAAAGCTGCGCCATCATATCCCAATTGTGAATCTTGGTTTAAACGATTTAAAAGCGACAATTTTGATGTGAATGACAAAAAACCGCCCACTGCAGGATCAACAAAGCTCGAAAACAATGAATTGGAGGACTTATTGGACGAAAACCCATCTCAAACTCTCAGAGAACATTCAAATAGTATGTTAGTCGATGAATCGACTTTAGAAATCTAAACGTTTACATGCGATGGCAGGGGTCCAGAAGAAGGAGAAATATCCATCTCGCAACTTGTATGAAAATGCCAGTTGGGCTGCTTGTTGCTGCTGTTGCCCACAGAGGCACTATTGCATTTCGAACGGGAAGTTCTGCCACCCCTAACACATTCACCACAGATCGATGCAGTCTTAGGTTTGGCTGGTACGCGTAACGAAGCTCAATACCCACTAATAAAATCTTCTGATTCTGATCTACAGATTATATAGGTTCATATAAGATAGGTGCAGGTTATTTTTACGGCGTTTACATACTAACTACACTACTAGCACATACTAAGGTTTAATATTTTTACACTCTACACGTCACTTACGGTACAAGTGCGTATTAAGATTGTGAGGATGTGGGTAATACCCAAAAGGACTTGAGATAGACACGTCTTTTTTTCATACCAATCGTTTTAGAATCATTTTCTGAATCGATCAAAGTTTGTCTGTCCGTTTGTCCGTCTCGTTTTCTTATATTCAGTCTACAAGCCACAATTTTTGAGATATTTTAATGAAACCTATTTTGAGTCGACGACAAAAGCTATTGGAAACAATTCGGATTGAAACATTTTTTTGACTACTTCCCATATAAAGTCCCATTTTGAGAAGTCGTTAAAGAAATAACTACAGGGTGGTGTAGATGGTGGCCTATAGCCCACTGTACTATTTTTACATTTTTTTTATTATACCTTAAATAGAATGCCCGAAATAAATGAAGAAGACATCGAAGGTATTAAAGAATTAACCATTTTAAATATATTATCGCTCAACAAAGAAAAATTATCGTCGTTATATACCCTTTCGAAAAAAAAGAAAACTATAAAAACATAAAAATTGTGTAAATAGTAATAAGTACAGTGACATATATAACGATATGTGTATACCATTCTATGCGAAACATAACTGTCTGTACAACGATTGGAAAAACTTATATTCTTTCATAGACAATATGACATTGTGACAGACTTTTATTAAAGTTAACATGAAATTTTTTCGAAATTTGGAAATGCGCCGTACTTACTGTGAATAACGGTTAATTTTTTATAGTAGTAAAGAATTTTGGGTGAGAATTACAAAAAATAATAAAAAGCAAATAAGAACATTGTAGTCGAGCAAGGCCGACCATTAAGCCATTAAATTACATCACATTGTCTAACACAATTCTTATTTTTATTATACAACACAAAAGTTATATCTATATAAAGGCATAGTCTTCATATGAATATTTATGGGGAAGAGGGACTAAAACGCAACCTAATGTAGAACAAGTTTAATCCTTACATAGGACAGGATCCAAAAATAGGCGTAGAGTTCAATTTCCATCACCACTTGTTGAAACTTAGACTTACCTTAGACTACTCTACAAAGGGACAATTTTCGTGAAAATCCTTATTAGGGTAGAATCTAAAAAATAGCCCGACAGGGTCCAAATTTGGTACAGTCCAGTTTTTTTTATATTAAATTACTATTATGATATAATTTTCATCATGAAGAATTGAAAATTATACCCCTTTGTCATAGAAACTTCAGTCTTCCTTAATGAGAGGGTATTCAAAAATGATGCAAGGTTTCCATTAAGAATGCCAAAATGCTACTACATCGCCACTTTTGTCGAGAAATTTTGAAAATTGCAATATTTCTCACATAACGACTTTTCAGAATAGGGCGTTATAAGAGGAGTGATCGAAAATGTGAATCAAAACGAATCATTTTCATGTTGGTCACTGGACCAAATTTCACCAAAATATCTCGAAAATTGTGACCTGCAATTTGAGCACAAATTTAGATGAACAGACATTAGACGGACAAACGGGCTTAGATCAATTCAAATTATGATTTGGCATCGATCGGTATAATAAAAGATGGGCCAATCGCAAGGCCTTTTTCATGTTACATATTACCACACTAATTTAATATACCCCAAGCTATGTAGGGTATAATAAAATACTAAATTATGAGTTGCGACGATAAAATCAAGGCAACTAATTGAGACAAATACGAAGGATTTATGAAACTTATATGACGTTAATTTTTCAAATATTCATGATAATCTGATATATATACATATACATATATATACATATATAAGTAGCATTAGAGTAACAGTGCTTTAATTGCGTCTCTTGCAACCTAATAACATATATGGTGCATTTTATTTTCTACTACTGCACATGTGCTGTCTAAGGCACATGCATGACATACATATGTATTATTATATATATATATATATAATGTAGCTTTTATTAGTTATCACACATGCATTTATGCATGTAATATATGTTTGTATTCAGTTTTCTATAAATGGATGCATATTTTACTTGATTATATTTTTGTTGTTCCGTTTTCTATATTAAAAAGTCAAAATAAAAACGAAAAAAAAAAAGAAGAAGAAAATGAATAATTCGCTAGAGCGTTAATGTTTATTTAGTTTACTAATGCTTGATTTGTGTTTTTATTATTATAATTATAATTATTATATTTATACGCCTTGTTAAGTTTCAAAACATATATACATACATATATTAGTCGATAAAAAACGACCCAACCTATATACTTGACCTACTGTTGTTTGGCACAAACGGAGTAACGATTAATAATACCGAACAATGTGTGTACGAGTGTATGCTCGGTTTAATGGACACTGAAAAACATACTACCAACGTGGTTATAAAGAGTCTTTTATATTTTACTTCATCTATTCCTCCAACATATGGCTTATTACTTGAAACTACCACAAGTTAATGATTATTAAGGTGAGACTTGACTTTGCCTATAAATGAAATCTTTTAACTATTTGCACTCGTTTCTTGGATAGGTCGCGATATTACACTGACACTGACTCGTTTCTTAAATAGTTCTGATATTACACTGACACTGACTCGTTTTTTATTTCTTCTCAATGTGTGCCAAAGACGACTCAATATATATATATATATACACATATACATATATATACATACGTTGAATATGAAATATTAATCAATATAATGAAAGATTAAAATCCAATTTCTTTATATGGCTTTGCTTATCTATATATAGCGTGTGATTACCTAAAGAATTGAGTTTTACTGTAACTTTAAGCAAATTAACAAAAACAAAAATCGTTTCGATTATTCGATTGTATACATATATATACAATATATACATATATATACATATATCATTGTATATTCACAAAATGTATATTTGAGTTCTTCGTTGCTTTCGTCTAGCCTTCCTTGCCACATTCTATTCTCGTTCCTCTCCTTTTGCGGGCTGCGATGTAACCTTGAAGCTTTGAAAAATCCAATTAGTTCAATTTGTTTCAAAGATACACAACGTTTCGCCTGCGTTTCAGGAGCTGACCGAACTTGTTAAAATCCGTTGAAATCATCCATTTTTTGCTTTTTTTTGCTTTTGCAACTGTGCTGCTATGTGAAGTCATTAAGCTTTCGCGTCATCTTCCTGATACGGTTTATTCTATGAACTCATGTCACTTATAGTAGTATTATTCTCAGGTCTGTAAATCGAAACTATCGTATCTGCATGTAAGTCGTTTGATGGAACAAACTGCGAATCGATCGGAAAGATATCCCCCTTTCTGACGTCTCTCTGGTCTCTCTGTCTTCCGTTCAAAATTTAGGGGAAAATTTTCTAGTGTTCAACTATTATATTCGCTTAATTGTATCATTTTTCTATCTGATTCGCACGGGAACATTATGAACCGGGTAAATTGATTTATATTTTGCTCATAAGACATTCCGAGGTGAAATTAGTATTAGTATTAGTATCGATGAAATTAGTATGATTGTAAAAGGTGTACAAGTAATTGTCATGCATACAAGATTAAATGATTTGCGCGCGCTTTTTTTTTTTTTTTTTTTTTTTTTTTTTTTTTTTTGTCGATATGTTCTCAACCATTAATAACTACTTCATAATTGAAGAGCTTTGATAGGACGAATTGCCAAAAATATAGCGTATCGCTGTATCGTTTAAAAAAAATAAAAAATAAAATAAAAACATTATAACCGAGCAACGTCGAGAGCGCTGCATTACATACTCTTAAATATTTCAATTCGCTCTATACAATTTTTCATTTGTTTCGTACTAAAAACTATAGTGCGTTTCTATATCAAATCGTACCTTGCTTGCGAGAGATCTCATATGAGAATATGATCCAAATTTACCCAATTTAATTGTCTCCTTTAGGTTCCTATTCTTCGATTCTTTCCATTATAAAGCATAAAATATTACACTTCGTACCCATATAGACATATGACTTACTTTTTAAAACAATCTTAATATGTAGGTGAGACCTCAAAAAAAATGGATCTGTATTATCCAAATTTACTGCAGGCAATTTCTATATCAAGTTACTAGTAGGGGCCAACGTTTATTATGAAATATTAAAAAATTAAACCTTTTTGCCATATAAAGGTTTTTTCTTTTCTTGGGAAAGGGAATCAAGATCCGAAATTCCCAAATCAATTATATATACAAAAAAAAAAAGTCAATTTTTTTTTTTTTTTTAATTAAGGCACTACACTACTTATTATGGAAGGGCGTATTTAGTTTGTGCGGATGTAGGCGTCATCCGGAAGAACTTGAGATAGACGCACCTGTTATTTCACCTTATGATCGGCATTTACATTCTTTATTTCGTCAAATAAATAAAGCTTCTTCGCTTATCAATTGAGAACTTCGACGTCACACTATTTGTCTTATTAACAGGCTGATGATCAATCACACGAGATGTAATGATCATCTAATCAAAATTAACATAGTAAACAATCCTTTATGCACTTGTGGACTCTTACCATCTCCTGATCATATCCTATTTGCCTGTCCGAATGTTCGTACCGCTTCTATTCGCCGCTCCACACTTCGCAAACTGAATATATGTGATCTTCGCGACCACAGCATTGTTGACATTTTACCTTCTCGCACTTAAACAACTTATGTCCACAATATTTTCTTTTTTTTAATTATATCATCAAAATATATAAGCGCTTACAGTTATAATTTATGAACCTGCTCCCTTTTACACGTTTATGCGCTTGCACCCATCAATTCCTTCATTCCAGCGAATTTTCGATTGTTAATGTGAGGAATTGCAGAAGAGGCAGAAGCAAACTCTCCGATCAATCACTCATTTCAATTAATTTGAACCGATTAGAGAGACATTATTCTTATTTCTAAAAACAGTGTGCGGAGGCGAGGCCTTTTAATATCCTTCGGAGAGATCGGAGAGATTTCCAATCAAAATTCCCGAGGCATTCGCATTTACGAGATTTGAATACAATCGGCAAAGATTTATAAAACTCATTTTTGCAATCCTTCACGAAGCAACGAAGAAGAAGAAGATGAAGAAGAATAAACGATTACATATTCTGAGAATGTGGATTTGTGTAGTCTGTATTAATTATCATCTGTTTTTTTTTTTTTTTCATTTTTTTCATTTTTTTCATATTTTTTCAAAGCATATTGCATTTGTTATTGATTAGATTACATGTGGACATAGGCAGATATGAACACATTTAGCGGTGTGTATGTTATTTTTCTCTTTAGCTTTTGCTTTTAAGGTTTCAATATTTAAAAACAAGACTAGTACATAATGCAGATTATGATTCATTATCTGTTCGAGTTTAGAAAATGCTAACACAAGTCTGACACTATATATATATATATATATATATATGTAGTGAGTTTGTCAAATTTTCTTCAGCTTAGAGAAAATTGAAAACGAAAGAAAAGTTAAATTTTAAACAAAAAAAATCCATTACACATATATAACAATTAGTCAAGTTGCGGTTCTTGCGGTTGCTTTTGTTATTAAGCCCATATTGGGCATTGGTGTTTGCTTTACGCTTCCCAAAAATGATGAAAATATATGAAAGATTGCCGATTGAACTCTTAACGCCTCCTACTAATATTCACCTTTGGGTGAATCCATATGATACTCATAGCTGCCCCACCTTAAGTATAAAACTTGTAGTGATACACGACGTTACATAGTCGGTCGAAAACGATCGGTTTACACAAATTAGATGGCGTAGCAATCTTTGCATCCGTCCTAGATTATAAGTTACACTTGATTGAGTTTTTCGATTGATCACGTCGTGGCCACTGCAGGATCGAAATTTTAAATGATCCATGGTAAACTCCTTGGAGGACGCCTAAGTAACTAACAATTTTGAAGTCTAAAATGAGCTTTGCAGTAAATTTAAGTTTATATTTCTTAATTTGTTGCATCAGCCATCATCAGCCATCATTACGAACGACAGATTGCTTCCTTTCCTCTAAATTTTTAAAATTTCCTTCCTTGCAGAAATGTAAGGTTTATGAAGAAAAATATGACTCAAGGCGTTTCCTTGATAATGTAGATTTCGGGATTTGATATTGCGCTTTTATTTGCCAGAAGCCATTGCCTCTTCAAATGCTGTTATGTTCCTAAAGAATCTATCATAAAGAATCTATTTTTTCACCTCCGATAACTATTCTGGCTAAGAAACAGATCTTTACGAAATCTGGATAACCTTGGAAGCGTAAATTGATCGACGAATATGTTTATTGATCGGTGGCCATGTTCCTAGCCTATCATGTATGTGCGTTTGTATAGTTGACAATGTGGTGGATCTAAGGTTTCGCGATTTGGGCTCAGCTAAGAAGCTTGTCAGAGAGATCACTATTATTATTATTATTATTTTCTTCTTCTTCTTCGTCTTCTTTTCAAATAACATTGACATTTATTGTTGACTGATCTTTAATGCATCTCTATACATACTGTCGAGCTGTTTCTCGGAAGGCATGAACGTCGTCATTTTATTGCGGGAAGCTGTCAAAAGAAAATTATGCCCTTTGGAATATTTTGAGCACTGTTTGCTTAACCGAAAACTGTAAAAGAAAGGGTACGTTTGTTTTACGAGTTCAAAGATCGGCACAGAACTAAAGGCGAAACAAATTTTTTGCACATAATTGATTACTGATGGGTATCCGTAATAGTGAGGCTTAAATTATTATATGTTAGGAATTGTATTTTTTATTTTTTATTTATTTTTTTTCCTAAGAATAGTAGTTACAGCAGACATTTATACTAAGTTTTAGATCAATTGTTTGCATGACAATGCAAGTTAAAGGGCTTTAAAGGATACACATTACACGCGTCTCCGATATTGACCCGTAAGCTAACTAACTACTTTACGTATACGTTATATTTTCTAACCGCAAATAGACCGAGTAGCCCGGATTTAATGCGTAGATCAAACTTACTTATACTGTGTGTGGGGCTTTATCGATTCGATCGTTTTTCCCATCAAGTAATATAAAGAACTTTTCAAACGAAAGGCGAAAAGGTTATCAAAATCTCGTTTTCAAGTGCAATAAATTTCTATTATTTTTTATACTTTACATCAATTGCGTGTACAAGAGTGTATTAAGTTTGTGCGGATGTATGCAGTATATAGCAGAAGGATTTGAGATCGTTTAAGAAACTCAAACGTGTCCAAATCACTTTCTGGAACAATTTAAGCTTGTCCGTCTGTTTGTCATCTTGTGTTTTATTTTAGGCATACTGACTGAAAGATGAATCGAATCACTTTTTTCGACCTCTTCCCATTATATGAATGAGTCTGCTGCTAACGTAGTGTAGCGTAGTAGAGTAGTAATGTATTGCAATGTTGCATATTCGTTTTACTTATTTTTAAGAACAATCTCTCAATAATATTCGAAAGCATTTTTCTTGCAATTATTAATTTTGGGTACTTTTCAATTTAATTTTCTTGCAGAAATTTGAAAAGCTGTAAAAAGATTCAATATTGAAACAAAAGTGTGAAATAATTCTTCTTCAAGAATTCAGTTACTAAACACTGAATAAAATAAAGTTAAGCTCAGAGAGAGAGAGAGAGAGAGAGAGAGAGAGAGAGATACAAACGCTGCACACAGAGAAAAAGAAGCAGATCATCAATATGAGTGCGAAAGTATAAATCAAGGGCAAGTGAGAGAAGCAACGATACTCGCTAAGAAAGCGGAAAAGAGAGAACGAGAAAGAGAAAGAGAGCGAGAGAGAGAGAGAGAGAGAGGAAGTGGAAGAGGAAGAGGAAGAGCAAAAAAGAAAGGAACGGAAAGAGAGAAATTGCAAAGCGATTCCGAAAAATGAGAAATGAAATATTGTTGAATATATAATTTAAAAACTTAAAGGAAAAGGAAATTAAAAACAGGATTTTACAAACATCTACTACCACTACTACCACTGCAACGCCGTCATATTGTAATAACAAACATCTCGTTATTATTATTATTATTGATTATAAAATATTCCTTCAAATTTTTTTAAACGTAATTTATCGAAAAAAATTTTTTGGAAATTTTCTTTTACCAAGATCAACGGAAATCCTAATATCCTAATTCACGATTTATTGGCCCATCTAAAGAAACACTAATAGCTTTGCAACAGTCAAGCAATGCAACTACTGACCAAACAGAGCAGCATAATTACGTTAACATAACGTTGGATTTTTCTTTGATTATAGGAGAACATATTCTAACCTATTTAAATAATGGAAGCCTAAAGTCCCGCCACAACAACACTTTTTCCATTTAATTCAGTTGAATTTTTTAATGTTTTGAGAATTTGATTTAATATTTGAAAGTTTGAATAAATCCCCCAAGGAGTTCTCTCATTTCTGCTATACACCACCAACCACCACAGCCACCACCACCACCACCACCACAACCACCACCACCACTACCACAACCACTACCACTACTACTTCCAACATAACTACCACCATCATCCCCATTTAAATAAGAAATAATAAGAAACGATTACCAGGCCTCCTTAGCAACGTTAATGAGAAAATATATATATATATATATAATTTAATTGGTTTTGGAGAATCAAAAAAGAAGCGTGTGAAGCTGCCGCAAAGTAAAGTAAAACTTTAAGCGGTTCAAGGTTCACTTGGAATTGGGAAACGAAACGAAACGAAACTGGAAAATTTTTCCCCATTTGAAATAATATCGAATACGTGAAAAATGTTGGTTCTAAAATTGTGGTACAATGGTCCAGATAGTGTTACAATAAATATGACAACTGACGGCAATGCATTCGTAACTGTAACGACAACTGGAAATTACGCAAAACCTTTATCTCCTGCTGTTGCACATTTTACAGTAGACACAAATCTTGCCTTTGCCACTTTCAACGAAGGTCTAGCAGCTTATCAGGCTTTCCCTCCTGTTGAACAGCAAGCTTAAAGTGTTTACAAAATAATATCAATAATATTTGCAATAAATATTATCATATAACAGCAGTTCTCGGAGCTATCTTCGGCAAAAAAAGAAAAAAATAAAAAATAAAAAAAATAAAAAAAGAAACGACAGAAACAACAGAAACAACAACAAGAAGAAAAATAAAAAATAAAACGCATAAACCAAGGCGACCACCTTCAGAATATCGTGGAAGTATATAAAAAAAATAAAAAAAAAAAAAAAAATATATATATATATATATATATATATATTTTAAGAAATATAAAAAAATAAAAAATAAATATATATATATAAAAAATAAAGAAGGATTGATACCAAAATCATCATCATCATTAACTTCATCATCAGCCACAAATTCAACAACAACAACAACAACAACATCTACAACTACTATATATTTTATAGTAAATTACTTTTTAAAAGTTCTGCAGAGCCTTTAAGATCAGCTCTTAAATCAAGTCATCTCAATGCTCGCTTAAATTCGCCAATAAATTTAAAATTTAAATAAAAAAAAAAAACAAAAGATAAACAAACGAAATGCTTGCTGCTTTATAAATAAATAGGAATTTATATAAGAACAAGAAGAAGAAGAAGAAGATACAACAACAACAACAACAACAACGACAAAGAGAAAATCAAGAGCAGATTGGAAATATATATATATATATATATATATATATATATATATAATAGAAACCGTTAGCGATTTTGATGTTCAACATCATCTGTGTTGCATTATATTGTGGATGATTTGTTTATGTATATATATATATATATATATGTATATATACATATATATATATAAATATATATATATATATATATATATATATAAATTTCTTTAGCCTTTTATTAAGAACGGTAAGTTTATTATTGCACTACTTCTTCCATAATAAGGTCCAATTGATTAGAACACAAAACTAAACTCAACTCAACTCAACTCAAGTAAATGTCGTGTCGTTCTCTTCTTAGCTTCACAAAGGAAAATTTTTAAGTTATCATTAACTATCTTGCTAATCAATCGAATTAGATAATGAATGATAGAAAAAAAAATTTTATTTTTATTTTTTTTTTCAAATTTGAATTATGGCCAAAAATTAGAGATTAGTTGAAGTTGGGTTTTCAGTACAAAAACACAACGAATGGACCTTTTTTTTTAATAAATAGTAATAATTGAAATTAAAATCAACGTTAAGTCTTAACTTTGAGAAAAGAATATACAATAATTTGATAGATCGGAAATGAAGGACTGTGACTACATAAGATTAGATGTACAAATAAATTTGTTGCATTAAAATTTGTCGTTTCATAAAATGCGCTTGGGCCGTTCAAGTTTCACGAAAATTCTAGTTAGCGATAACTTCAATATTGATATTTATTTGAACGACAAACAATGTTTCAGTTATTTACAAGGTTGTCGGTTAGTGAAAGATTAAGGAGATGGGTGTCATTTATGGAAATGCATTAAATTAGTTTCGACTGAAATCGCACTAAAGATGATTTGCGATATTTTGGGCAAAAAATTGTTGTTGCCTTGAAAACGATGAAATTCGTATACATTCATCCCAATAACAATAAGGAAATAATTTTCAGCATAGGCTGGAAAGTTTTACCGCATTCGGTTATCCTCCAGACCTGACCTGACCTGACCTGATTACCACCTGCTGAGATTAATGTAATCATATTTAGCAAGTCATCGATTTACACAAGTTAAAGATATGCGAAAATGAATCGATGACCATTTCCCTTGCAAACCAGCAACTTTACACCATAAGAGCATCCATGCGCTAGACGATACACGGCAAAAGACCATAGATATTGGTTACGCGTATTGCGATTATTAAGCTTTATAATAAGAATATTTAAAAGAAAAGAACAAAAAACGGAAGAAATTTATTTATACACCTATTAATTGAATCGTTTTGGTCGTGACTCTTACCCTTTTTCTCATTAAACCTTTTTATTAATAATAAATCGGGTTACCACACACTTCTCTATGAACTGTTATCAAAAAAAAAAAAAAAAAAAAAAAAAACGAAAATACGCGTTATTTCTTTCAATGGCTTGTTCTCGCGTGTAATATTCTAGTCCTGTGACTACGGTTTCAGTTCGATCTAATATTCACATAAGCTCACGAAATATTAATTAATTGGCCCTATTTCGAATGATTGTGAATGAAGTCCAGCTGTCAGCTGTCAGATGTGAAGCATTGGAATATTTATTCGAAAAATATAGGTGCAGGTTGAATGATAAGTGCAGAGATGATATTGTCTTATGTTTTCTTGACGCTGCTAGTTTAGTTAAAATTACGTAAGTGCGTTCTATCTTCAATCGAAATACACGATTTCATCTTTATTTCAGAATGCATTAGCCGCGTAGCCTTTTTGAATCGAATCTCAGCTTCTAAGGGAGCCCGTTGCGGAAAGGGTGGCAAGCAGAGG
>NW_023998414.1:14324904-14333495 GCF_014805625.2 Glossina fuscipes | reverse complement strand
GGGGGGGGGGAGATCTGTAGTAGACCAGTAGCAGTTGATCGGCAATTAGCCATATGGCCAAACAATTATTCCATACATCGTTTACTTGTTTGATAATCATTTCTTCCTTCTTTTACCTACGAAACGGTAACTTGATTGTCTATTTTGCATACTTTTTCAATTCATTCGCGAAAACTATTTAGCCTATTTAGTAAAAATGTTTTCCGTTGGAGACGTTGCATAAAGCCCATGTGTAAATCTACACACTATGCTAGATCAAAAATATGACTAAATATATATTCGATATTGATATTACTTTATCTTACACCTTTGACTCGTGTCCTCCGACATAGCGCCTTTTCTTTTTTTTTTTTTTTCTCATTTTTTGAAATTGATGCCTCAAAATAATATCGAGGAAGAAGAGACGCAATTTTCAGGCTCTCTCAGCAACATGTTTGGAAATTTGTAACATTTATTTTTCAATAAATAAGACGACCACACCACCACCAATAAAATTTTTAGTGCTCCATGCCATTTCATTTCTAGTTATAGAAAAGCGATCAGAATTAAATTTATCTTACACCATTTAGTTCACTACATTGTGACGTCCATCATAATTAGTATATACAACTAGCATAGTTAGCTTTTTAGCATTCTACTCTCAAAGTTCTTTTTATTCGATATCAATCAATATCGATGGAATTATTAAGAAAAAATAAATCCACCACGCCGTGATATTCATCGCATTTATTTTCGAATTAATGTATTTTTAGGCATATAAAGTAAAAAATAAATTCTGTCTTAGGATTATAAGTAAGAATAAAATCTCAAAAAAGTGAGAAAAAGCAAACTTAATCACCTAAAGGTTTTGTGTGGGCCTGATCGATTTTTATTTCATTTTTTTGCACATTAAGAGTAGATGTCGAAAATTTCCGCCTTTTATCTAGCGTAGCTTGGAAGTAATGAGCAAAAGTCGACAACTTTTTGAACTTAGAGGAATAAAGCTGCGTTCAGTTTATGCTTTACTGTCACCAATTCGATTTGACCAATACCTGTAGAAACTTCCAATTCCAAACTTTCTGCCAAACTTGAAGTCGATATCTTCATTTATGCGGTCAGACAAAAGCCGCTCGGGCGGACAGACATGACTTAATCGATTCAAAATTTCACGCTGAACAAGAATAAATATACTATCTAGGGTTTCCTTTCTAAACCTTCCTTTCTGATCCTACACACACACACACACACACACACACCCGCACACACACACATTATGACACTATGGAAGTATGAGTATACTACCTATCCTCTTCCGGTATTGGGTACAACAAAAAATGCAATCATCAAGCATTTTATCCTTAGATTCTTCGGAATAAAACAACAAAACGTTGATTTCTTTTAATATATATATATATATATATATTTTTTTTTGTTTTTATTTTTTTTTAAACTAGAATTGCTTCTCTATATTTGTTGTTATTGTTTTGCAAAACTCTTTTTTTAAAGGTATGAAGTATCCGCAGCTTGTATCAACTCGTGCCGTGAACGCCATCTCTGATTGGTTAGTATCACGTTTGGAGCAATTAGGCGTTGAATCACCACAGATCTATACTAGACTCCTACTATCTCTCTTACAATCGTCAGTTCAAGTAAACGATCCAATTGAGTTCAGCAACTTGGAAGTAAAGTCAAAATTCATGTTCTAAATTTTAATATATTGCATTATTTTTATTATTATCATTATTATTATTATTATGATTATTATTATTATTATGATTATTATTATTATTATTATTATGATTATTATTATGATTATTATTATTATTACTATTCATGTTTTTACTATTATTATTATTATTATTATTATTGTTTTCTTTGGTTTTTTGCGTTTTTTTTGTTTTTTGTTTTTTTTTTTTTTCGTGTTGAATATTTACAATTACAAAATTTGTTGTGCACCTACCTATCAAATACTTAAATACAACATCTATGCACACATACACATATACGCGTGTACACTCGTGTATATATACAAAATATATATATATATATATATATATATATATATATATGTGGTTGCTTCACTTGCCAAATCGATTAACTCCATAAAACAAAAAATTGAGAAATATGTAAAAATATTATAAATAAATTATTTATTAGTTAGTTATTTATTAGTTAGTTAGATTTTATCATATTTAGTAGTGTTTAACACTACTTATTATTAGAGAAATTCGTTTTGAATATGTACAGTTACGAGCTAATGATGTACTTTGATATTAAAATTTAATAAAATTCCCAAAATGTAGTTAATCGAATTGGCAAGTGATGCATCCATATACCTATATTTTATATTTGCATATAAACATATTCATATATATATATATATATATATATATATACACATAAGTGCATGCATGTATATGTATAAATTTACATATATATAAATACACATATGTACACTCACTATATTCATCCTCTAAAGCCATTGCCATTAATATTTACTTTCGATTTTTCTCGGTCATATATTTCATTATCTAGATATATTTTGCCAATCGTAAGGGCGGAGGAGGTGGAAACGGAAGCCATCATAGCAAACGTTATTATCATCATCATCATTATCATCATCATCATCACTACCACTTACCTCCCGATACGGAAACCTTGAAAAAATTGAATGCCGTACAATGTTTACGTGAGATTGTATCAACTGAGCATGAGGTGGGTTGCGGTAAACGTAAATTGCGTTCTTTATCCTTTAACGAAACATGCTTGTAATATGTTATTATTTTTAATATATGATTTTTTGTTTTTGTTTTTGGTATTTTTTTTTTTTTTTTTTTTTTTTTTGTTTGTTTGTTTTTTCTTCTTCACAGACAGCAACACTAGAGCAACTAGTTGATGAATTATGCATTAAATTAAATGATATTGAGAAGCAATCTCAAGATTTATATTACAGTGATGAACGTTTTCTATTAACGCCAATAACAATAACAACATTAGCAAAACCTTTGGCTACAACAGTCAATAACAATAACAATAATAATAATAATAATAATCACAACAACAACGATAAGCAAGCACCACAACATCACTTAGATTTACATCAGGAGCAGCAGCAACAGCAACAACAGCAGCAGCAGCAACAGCAGCAACAACAGAGGGCAGCAACAAAACATCACACCAGTAATACGCAAAAGCAAAATTTAACCGAAGCAAATGTTAACAAAGATACTGGGAATAAAGTGAACGATATTGATAACGATCCAACAAAACGTTATTTCAGAGCTTTTCCAGCTCTTTCCAAAGAAATGGAAGAGTCGTTTCGTGTATGGCGCCGTAACGCAAAATCTTTAACTTGGCCTGTAGTAGGACGCATTGCAAGCGATAATAATAATTGTTCAGCGAAAGATAGCATCAATCCGTCATCACATTACGACTGTGCCGTTACGAGCCAAAAAATTGATTTAGAGAAAAAGAAATTAGAATTAACTAGTAGTAGTGGTAGCGTAGCAGACAGTAATTCCAATCAGGGATTCATGGCATCCAATTTAAAACGTAAACCGAAACGTCGCCGTAATCATCCGCCGCATTATAAGCCGAAACCTTTGCAGAATTTTCGCCGAACGATACTTGGCGGCGTTCATAATAGTTTAACGGGCGCAGTGAACAGTGGCGGTAGCAATAATAAGCAACAACAAAGCAATTGCCATCAACAACAGCCATCACATCAACGTTGCTCTTCACCAAGTTCGGCCATTTGGGATACAGATTTTCAGGGTTGCTGGGAAATGGGACCCGATCTCATTAAGGAGTTTCTTTTACGTCAAAAGGAGGGCGGTCACAAACGAAATCGTAGCACTTCTGAAAGTAGTGCTGGTACTGTATATAATACGAGTATGGTTTCAAATAGTAATGGAAAAGCTGATAATTCAAAAATATTAAATAATAAAAAGGCGGCTACGCGTCGTCCACGATATTTAACTTGCACGACAATGCCTAATGTGGATATTTCCTTTTGTTGCGATGAAGATGACTTCTACAGATATCATGCTGATAACGATGTCGATTATGATGATGAAAGCTCTTCAGTTTTGGTTTCAGATATTAGTGCAAGCTCGACGGCGAAGCGTCTTTATCAACGGGAATGTCTTTCAAAGAGTTCTTTAGCAATTGATGATGACGCGACAGTTAAAACTGCAATAGAAAATGATGATCAGCAATTAAGTTTTGCTCAGTTTGAAGCTAAATTTAATAGCAAAGTGGAAGCTTTATGGAAAGATGTCGAGACGACTAGTGACAACAATACGATACATTCGCCTGCAACAATATCTGCCGACAGTTATATGAAAGTGGATGGGACAGGTACCGATAATAATAACCGTGATAGCGCTACTTTGAATATATCGTCGACTTTTTATGCTTCTAAGTCCGTAAATGCTTTAGCTCCTTTCAAGGAGGAGCTATGGAATTTCTGGTCTAATTATGATCAAAATAATAAGTTAACATCTGCGACATCTATATCGTCCATGATAACGACTCGTTTAAATGAGAGTAGTGCTAGTTCTTGTGCAGGTGCTGATACTGCTAATACAAGTGATTACTTTTCTATGCCCATCAATTTGGAAGAATTCGACAAATCGGTTGGTGCCATACGTCGCGAAGGCGTTTGTGGGCTAGAGATCGGCACTGGTGTTGGAAATTGTACTAACGATGCTGTTGCTAACTCACAAACTCCTACAGTTGGTGTATTTTTACAAAATTCAATTTGGTCTTCGAGCGCCGATTATGTAGATGGTTCTGGTGGTGTTGCGCTTATAGCCGATACTGATGAAAGTTTCCTTTTTAAGGTCTGGCAATCGAACAAGAAATCCGTATTATTAGATCCGACGTCTAACATCGGGTGTGGAGAAAAGGTAATTTCCTCACAGACTACCAAATTAATCAATCCCCCCATATGAATATAGAAAGCTAGGGCTTGATACTTTCTACTAATCATTCGAAACAGAAACACAATGCAATGTAGGGATTTCAATTAAGGGATGCTCTTAGCAAAATTTTATTTTCATTAAGTCAACATTTCCCTTCTCGTCATTGCATTGATATCATCACATGCAAGAATAATCTAAATTGTCCAGTTTATACAAATATTGGTCATAGAAACGTTTAGAATTGCGCCTAATTTATAAATTCGAGTCATGGCTAATAAACTTAGATAACTCTGCTAGCACTGCTTGTCACCTTATAATACTCTCGCAAAACCTAAACGCTACGAAGTTTAGGAAATTTTTAACTTGATATTTATCGTAACAGTTTAAGCGGAGTTTGCCGTAAATGTGCTTGAGTTGCGATGAAAGGCTGCTACAATTTGCGAATTTTAATGATGTGTGTCCGTGTGTGTTTTCCGCGATTAAACGGTATAACTTATTGAGTTGAAATGCAAAAAAAAAAAAAAAAAAAGTCGGAGATCACGAGAAATGAGAAAAGAAAGGCTCGTCGCCGTCTGTTTTGTGTAAGCCTAATATTTATGATTCTAATAAGTCGGAATCCGTGGTATCGCTACGTATAATTAAAATATTAGAGAAAAAATAGAAGGAAAACTTATTCTCCTTTGTCGGTTATTTTTATATTTTTCAGGTTAGCTCACTAATCTTTACCAAAGAAAATGTAGGAGATGGTGCTAACAGGCTGCAGTTTCCATCGTACAATAATCTGAAATGGTCCGAGGGTATTAACGCTCCTCCGTATGCAAATTTTCGTAATGGCAATAATTTGAGTAACGAGACGTGTGTCGATAATAATTGCCTCGCCAATTGTAGCGCGCGACCACCAGATAGCAAGTATAATTCATTGAACTCAATTGCGTGCACTGCCGCGACAACTGACGCCACTTGGCATATATCTGGTGATCTTAATCTTCGACCAGACCTTCAGTCTTGGGGTGCTTCCAATCCGATGTCATTACCGGAAATGTACGGTCATGACGTTTGTGACAGCGTTATCAGTCCGAATGATAATGAAAATAAAGGCAATAACGGTGGGAACGATTGTGATGATATTGGTCCCGGTCCAAAGGTAACGCTGCCAAACCATTGTCCAGCAACAAGTGGATTTATCGCGTACTCGCGTATTAAAGAATACGTTGCACCACTTCCGCCTCCACCATCGCTGCTCCAAAAACAACCGGTTACTCAAGATAAGAAGATGGCAAAGGAAATGTATAGCAATACCGCGTCGTCGATAGGCGGCGGCAGCGGCGGCGGCAGCGGCAGCGGCGGCGGAGAAGATGATAATTTTGATTTTTTGACTTTTGATGGTACGCACTTTCATCCCATCGAAACTTTTGTTGATGGTTATACGTTTGAAATTAACAGTGTCTTGGATGTCGTAGAATACGAACGCGATGCCAATGGTTATTTACGCTTGGAGTCTGAACAATATCTGGAATATAAACGTGGTGATATTTGTGGAGCCGATGAAGAATCGGTTACATCTGCTAGTTCAATTAATTCAGCAACATCAACTGGTGAAGGCACTGCACTTGTTGTTGGCCGAAAAGAAGGCGACGACGGGTTTGTGGTGAAATTCCGTTTACAACGTGGTTGTGAGATTGCTTGTCAGACAGAAGAGAACGATCTTGAATTAGCGATCAAGAGACTAGGAGATATATCTTCATCGCAATTGAATGTTCCCCGGTTTTGTAATGTTTTTGCCACGAGCAGACAGGCCAACAATGAGGCCGTAATGGCTGCCGTAACTAAAGCCGTGGCTGCTGCTACAAAAGCAGCCACTGAAAATCGTTTAAACGCAAGACATTATTCCTGGGCTGCCCGCTCCGAGCAAGTGGATAATTATCGAGTTTGGCTGCCAGATATCATCAATCGAGATGAGGTCGATTTTTCTAGGAACTCTCAGTATCAGCTTACTGTTGATAATCCAAATTGGTGTCAAATGCGTCGCCAATCTTATGAGCAAGTAACTGATGAAAATTTGCGTCTTAGTGGCGCGGGTTCAGATCGCATAAATGGCAATTCTGTAGACAATTCTTCTCATACGCTATGGGGTATGTGTGCTGCATGTAACACTTGTGAATTTGACAGATCGTTACCCGCGAATTGTTTGCTAAGAGATGAATTAAGATTGGAAGCTGATGAAATTATGAGCGATTTAAGATACATGCAAGATTTATATATTGGTAGCAATTATCTAAATCAAGACGCCGCCGACTTTTCTGACAATGAAATGGAAACTGAAAACCAAAAAACATTCAAATGTGCTGAAGAAAACACTGAGAAAGATAAAATAGCGAGAAACCAAACAAAAGAGGACACGGATGGTATGGATAACGTGCAGACGAGTATGTTGCAAAAAGTTAATCAACTAATTGAGGATTTATTGAGACCATCGCAGGAAACTGCTAAAGTGTTAGTTGGTAATAAAAACGACGAGCATCAAATAAACGAAAATAATGCGATTAAATGGCCATCAGCAAAATGCGACAGCGCAAGCAGTTTATGGCAATTTGGCAATCAGCATGAACGTAATATATGGCAACACGATGATATATTGGCTAAGAATGTTAACGATAATGAAAACCGAGCTCTAAAACCGATGCAAGTACTTTTACGTCAAGTGGGCCGCAACGAAGAGCAAGAATATTTGGCTAAATTAAATTGGGAACATGAAAATCTTTCAAAAATTTGGCAACAAACAACACCACCCCCACCAATTGCAGCAACAACGTCAGCTGCGAAAGTAAACCGATGTAAGCAAACGATTGAGAAACCAATAGAAAATGAAAATGTTAGTCATAGTCTGGAAAGTGCGGAAAGCGATACGGAAACGCAAGAAATGGTCGAACAGAAAAACATTAAAAATCGGCAAAATTCTCATTCGATAAATTCAGCGGCAACTGCTGCCAGCACGTATAAGAAAGTTCAACAATTCTTTAACACTTCAGCGGCTAAATTGAAAATGGCTGCAAATCGTAAACGGCGACATTCAGCTTCACAAAATTTTTATCAACAACAGCAACAGCAACAGCAAATGCAAGAGAATTTCAATTTACAACAGAATAATAACAATAATGACGCCATAACCGATTTAAATCGTTATAAATTATCATTAGCTGAGGAGCAATTGCCTCAACAGCCTAAGCAAACAATAATCACTTGCAAATATTGGACAACAAAAACAAGTGGCACGCCAGCATCTATGGATTCAGCAGCAGCAGCCATGATGCTTTTAGCAGCAGCAAGTACGGCTAGCAATGCCGATGATCTATTAAGTGAAAATTGTATAAACAACGACACCACCACCACCACCGCCACCACCACCATCGCAGCTGATGATGCCATGTCTGAAGACACTACTTTGGGTAATACTTTCTCATATCTGATTGATAAAAATACCTCTATATTGAAGCATGTAACCATGATGGCACGACCTCTAACCCGCTAAAATCTTAAACTCATATCTCTCCTTTCTCCCTGCTCATCCTCTCTTTTACGTATTTTGCACTTGTAAAAACCAAAACAATAATCCTACATCAACGAAATATTTGTCACGAACATGGTTTATATTATACTATGTAAAAAAAAAAAAAAAAAAAAAAAAAA
>NW_023998414.1:14293408-14324804 GCF_014805625.2 Glossina fuscipes | reverse complement strand
CCCTCTTACAGTTCCCTTATTTTGCTTTACAACTCTTCCAACCTCTTTTCTTACTATTTTCGTTGATGCATATTAAAGAATGATGAAAGGAAAAAAGAAATTTTAAACGAAAAATATTAAAAAAGCAAAAAAAAAATAAAAAAACAAAAACAAATGAAAAAATTTGTTTTCTCCAAATGCCTTATAAAAATTATTTAGAGAGAAAAAAAAAAAGAAAAGAAAACCTCTAAGCAAAAAACCTACGTTAACTAATTAATCAGTTAATTTAAACTTTTTCTTCTTTTGGGAACCGTTACTGTGTTTATATAAAAAAAAAAAAGTAATTATCAAGTCAAGCAAAAAAAAAAAAATCATTTATTATTTATTTTATAATCATTTATTATTTATTTTATAATTTTTTTTTTTTTTTTGTTTTGGTTTTTTTTTTTTTTTTTTCTTTTCTTTTCTTTTTTTTTCTTTTATTAAATGTTGCATATGTATACTATTGTAAAAAGTAAATGAAAACTTTGCACTATAGTAATTCAATATTTGCCTCGAAGCATTTGAAAATTTGAAAAAAGTAAAGAGTAAAATTTATAAAACTTTCTTCACTATTATACCGTTACAATTTCTTTTTAATGACTTGTTTTGCATACATGTGCAGCTGTTAGTAATGCATCTTTTAGTAAGCAGCAAAAATAGAAAAGAAAAAAAAAAAAAAACAGATTCTACTAAACAATATATCACGTGTACTCTATCCCAGCTAAAGTCTATCTCTCTGGTCTTAAAGCGACAAAAAATTGCAAATGCTGTTTATATAAAGCAGTTAAAAAATTGTCTTTAATGTGAAAACTTGTTAAAGTTCAACTTTGCTATAATGGAACTTTGGATGGGTACGGTATAAGTATTACCCAATCACTTATATAGCAAGAAAAAAAAAAAAAAAAAAAAAAAAAAAAACAGTCAAGATTTCCATCTCTCAGTTTCGCCATTTGTTCTTTTAAGCTTTATTTAAAACTATAAAACAAAACAAAGTTCAAGCTTCGTTACATTTTCTCCATCTTTTCAAGACAACTTGTAAAGCAAACCATATTTTCTAATTCATTCCGGTTCCTGCACGGTGAAAATATGATCCATAGTACTACTCGTCTGCGGGCAATAGTAGAGATAGACATAGCTATTAAAATAGCAATACAACAGTCATATTTTTGTTCATATATTGACGACAAACCTATGCCTTCGCCTTTGCTGTATGCTATAACCATCAGAGATCGGCTTTTGACCGTTTAACTTAGTGCTAATAACATGTAATTGCAATTGCTGCAATGCTAAAAAAAAAAAAAAAAAAAAAAAAAAAATGCATTACTAAACGCTATACTTGATCTAATCAAAGGTTTTAAACTTGCAATTCAATTTCTTAAAACGTTGAATTCATTATTTTATTCATGGTTCAGCATTAATTTAATTATCGAAATTCGATCGATTTTTAATCGAAAATATTTGAATTGAATTTAAAGTTTACAACTTTATTATTTATTTTTCACAATTTATTTTTGATTGAATTTTGCTTTCAAAAAAGTAAATAACTAAATAAAACAAATATTCTCTCAAAGAAAATAAAGAGAACTCTTAAAACTGTGTAGGTATCATTACAACAAAATTTTAATTATATATGTTTTGTGCGTTATTACAAATTTTCTACAATGTTTACTATTTTGGAAATCAAATAAATGAAAAATTATGTAAAAGTATAAAAATAATATATAAATTCAATTTTTTGAATTTATCTAAGCTTCTGTATCACAAGTAATACAAAAAAAAAAAAAAAAAAACAAACAAAAAAACAAAAAAAAAATGAAAATTAAAAAAAAAAAAAAAAAAAACAGAAAGAAAACAAAAACACTTTTACTAATTAAATGAAGAAGCGAACATGAAAAAAAAAAAAAAAAACAAAAATAACAAAAATATCGAACGCAGTAAGTGAAGCTCTTGATGAAGAAAATCCCATTTAATATACTTGATGACAAATCCCATTTATGTATACGTATATGTTGGACGATCGATATTCGATGAATTTTGTAAAATTCCATTTGTTCTTTAAATTCAATTATAATATAATGTATGTTCTTGTTTTTGTATTGGTACACTTGCTTCCTTCCACTGTATGCTTCAATTTATAAGTAAACTGAATGAATATGACTTATCTTAAAGTTGGTCGTCAGAAATATTAGAAGAATTGTGATTTCCAGTTAACATTTTGCCCTCACTGCTACTCAGTAAAGCTAGTAGTAGTAGTAAAGTCTTTTCATAATTCCTTTCGCCAGACGGCCACGCCATACATGCAAGCTTGCATGCATACATATTGTGTTTAGCCAATAGTTGAAGAAAAAGTTGTAGCGAAATCTGGAATATAGGCGTGATACGATTTGATGCTACGATTAGAAACACTTAGCAATCGTTCGAGCTGGTAAAAACAATCCTTATTGCAATTCCCCAATTGAAAACGTCTATTCGAGAAACGAAAATGAACTCTTTTTTTTTTTTTCAGTTTCTTCCATCACCCAATTGAATTTCCATTTAAGGTAATTGTGCCTCAGTTTTGATGTTTTATTAAATTTAACCGAAAATACTTCTCATTTTCTAGATTTCTACTCATTTTCTAAAGACATAGATCATTTTTGTACTGCTCTACTACACATGCGTGCAAGCGGGCGGCGAAAAAGAACTAAAGTATTTTTACAAAAAGAATTACTCCCAAGTAATTTACCATAAAAAAAAAAAAAAAAAAAATATCCATATACGTGTATACCCTCTCCATTCATATGTTCTGTTAATCTTATAGTTAGATATCTGAAATTTCCTGTGCACAGCACAGTTTTCGCTGACACATTCATGCTCAAGACAACCGAACAAATTGTCTACCATAAGTCAAATAATAAATTAATATCGCGTAAACAGTTAATCTGTTAGTTAGTCTCTACAGTTCTGTCGGCAAATGCTTATGCGATTTGTAAATCCTTTCTTAATCGAATCGAAACAAACTCAAAAGGAACCCCAAAGATTTGCGCCCTATCTATATCATTCAATATAAACTTTCCTCTTCTTTTGTTTCTTACCGCCGTAGACTGTATCACAATACGAGTCGGTTTTTTTTTAACAAGAATTTCAATTATAAAATAAACATAATGTTAAGAGCAAATGTACCAGAATAACATCAAAAAGATATGAATTGTATACATTATTCGGAAATTGAAAAATTCCGCGAAATTTCTCACCAGATCCTCATACATACATAGTGTCATCAATTATCTTCCAACTTGTTTCATCAAAAAAGAAGACGAAGAAGAAAAAGAAAAACTCATTTTGCCAAAGTCATTAGTTATTGGTTTGTTGTTGAATTTTGGAATTTTTTTTTTTTAAATTTTCAACCTTTAAAATGTAACAAAAGAGAAAATAAATCCTTTAACTTTATTGCAATGAATTAAAAGCATCCCAATATCGCTGATATGAAAAGAAATAAATAAATAAATAAATAAATAAATAAAAACAAAAAATAGAAAAGTTTTAAAAAATTTATAAATTGATAAATTTTTTTTTTTTTTTGAGACTATATATCCACTTAAAGAAAACTCGGTAAAATTGTTAATTAATTGATTATTCAGAGAATCTTAAGATTAAGATATCAAGAGAAATCAATTTCATTTTGTTTAACATTCTATAATTATATCCTTTAAAATCCTTGTATTAATATTCTCTCTGCCGTTATTCCACTTGGCTAATATCGAACAGTTATGTTTACCGCTTTTACGAATTGTGTTTTGTTATTACTGTACAGAGCTTCAACACCCGGAAATATTTTTTTTTTAAGAAAAAAAAAAAAAAGAAAAAAAAATGAAAGAAGAGGAATTTTTTAACACGTCTTAACTTGTTTCTTTTTAAAGTATTTGATTTTATTTAATTTTTTTAGCAAAGATTTCAAAAATCCTCAAATAATGAATTGCTTCACTACTTTTTCAATACTTTCTTGCAAAGAGCACTACTGTTGTGGATTTGAATTTAAATAGATTTAAAAGTCATTCTGCATTCCTACCCGCACTGTAATATTCTTATATAAGACAACAAGATTTTTCAACATAAGGCATAATACCTTAGGTTAATGATTGGGGCACATAACATCCACTAAGCTGCTGCGGCCATCACCACTCTATCTCTTCGACGTTTCTGACCGATCATTCCGATCGTCGCTGTCTTACACGAATTGGAGACATTCCCTAAATGATTTGTCATATTAGAAACAAAGCAATCCTAATGGATGAATGATATTTCATTTGCAGGTAACTTTACGTAAATCTGTTCGGATAATTCAAAATTATGAAATGATTCGGAATTTATTGGAAAAATCGATTACATAAACTCGTCTATCTATTTTGCGTCTATTAGATCACCAAAAAAGCTATTGCATCGTCTGCAACTTATATGCAAAAAGATGAAAAGAATTAAAATACACTTTAGTGGGATTGTTTTTGCGTTTGCTTTATATTAATCTTATTCAAATCTTTTCTTTGCAATGCAATCGCAATATCTTTACCTAAAATTAAGAAAACGGCATTATTGCACCACTTATACTGAGGAAGAACAATAAAAAAATGTCGTATCGTTGTGAGTGCCTTTACAATTCTTAGGGTATCGCGCTCAAGTACAGGAATATTGAATTTCTTTCTTCTTTTTTTTTGTTGTTATTAATGTTGAGTAAGATAAGTTTCAAAAAATACGGTTTATAAAATTGCTCTCAAAAGTTAAAGGATTTCATTTTAATACTAGTCACAGCTAATGGCAAATATAGGAAATGATTAGAAAAAAAAAAATAAAAATAATAATATATATATACATATATATAAATATATATATATTTATATATATATATATATTAATAAATACACAAGAAAGGAAATATTTCAAAAATTTATTCTTTTCTTTATTAAATAAACACTCCGTTTAGTTATAAAACTAAAAAAAAAAAAAAAAAAAAAAAGAACAGAAAAAAACAAAATAAGCTGATATAAAAAAGGAATAATTTTAATAATATTAAATCTAAAAAAATTATCACACTTTTTTTTTTTTTTTTTTTTTTTTTTTTTTTAATTTTTGGTTGGTTAACTTGTTTTAATACATAAAAAAGCATGCAATCGATATAATTTCTCTTTTTTTTTTAAATTGTTATTTTTGTAAACGTAAATACTAGGTATTACAAAGATGCTTTTTCGGGATCATTACCGTTACAATTAATTTTTGTTTTTATTCAAAGCCAATCTCTAGCAATCATTAATGAGAGAATTTGATATAAAGACGTAAAGAGATAGGAGGATATATTTTCATTATCGATACGACTTAGCGCGATAATGATATGCCTCCACATATACTTATATCAATCGAAAAAAAAAAAAAAAAAATCCTTTAACGAGCTTTCGATTTTTGTAAATTTTCAAGAGCAACTCGAGCAACTTGTAGTGCATATGCCTTGAAGTGACTTATCTTTAATAATCATTATCAATTCCAAAATCAATGTATGATGAATGGAAAACTTTCTATATTCATCACTCACTATTTGATAAAATGAGAAAATGGCAAATAAGTAACTCTTGGCTTGGATGACAAAATATTATATAATTGTTTGATAAAGACATTAGTAATATCGTTAAGAGAAACAGCGAATATTTAATCATTTAAACGTTTAGGTTCTCTTTTACCTTAAAAAAGTATGAATAAACAAATATAAAATAAAACAAAACAAAATAAAAAAAAAAAATTCAACATTTACGAAAATAAAAAAAATACAGAATTAGAAATTTTTCAAAAATCGAAAACGCTATAAAAAATAAAAGCAAAGAAAAGAAGAATTTTTATTTTCTTGTTGAATCAATACAAACAAACATAATACATTAACGGTTTTTGGTATTCGCGGAGACTTCTAAACTGAAACTGTTGAATAGAGTTTTTCTTTTACGCTGCTCAGTAGTAAGGTGTCACTTTTATATGACATGAGGTCAACACTCGGTTAAATTTTGTTAATTAAAGAATATCCTAAAAATTGAAGTTTAACGTAATTCAGAAACGCTTTTGATCATCACTGCGTGCAGACAGCAAATTTAGCTAAACAGTTTAGTTTAGAAATCTAATTGAATGCCAGAGGAACATAATTAAAAAATAAGAAAGGATTAGAAAAACTTTGTTTTTAATTATAGATGCTATACACACATTTAATCATACAAATTATAGTAGTAAAAATATTTATTTAAGTAACTACTATAATTTTGTTAAAAAAAAAAGAGAAAAATAAATAAATAAATAAATAAATAAAAGAAAAAACAAAAATATATAATCTATATATATATATGTATATGCATATATATAAATATGTATATATATATATATATATATATATATATATAAGCGAAACATTGTCACCAATGGAAAAACTAAAAATATTAATTTGTTTAGTAATACAATAAACAAAAAAAGAAGAAGAAGAAAAAGCAACAACAACAAAAAAAAAAGAAAGAAAAGATAATCACGTGAAAAACTAAACTAAAACTAAATGAGTTGTCGAAATTGAACTAAATATAAATGCTAATGCAACAACAATGCAAATTAAAATGAAATTTTCCATAATAAGTAATAATAAGCAATGATTGGCTTAATTGTTAAACAGGTCCAGGTCCATTTGAAATCCTACAAGATATAAGAATAATGCAGCGACGTTCAAGTCAATCAGACATCCTGTTGTTATTATCGGTAACTCATTTAATTCAATTTAAATCACGTTAAGGAAAAGAATTATTTAAAAAAAACAATAATCAAATATTAAAATTTTTTCTTTTATTATTATTTTAAAGTATAAAACTGAAAAAAAAAATAAATTAATGCATCGTTGTGATGACTTATAAATTAATCAAAGAAAAAATAAAATAAAAAAAAAAAAATTACACCACATTTAAATAAGAACGGATTTCGTTTATACAAATTAACTAAAATTATAAACCAGCATTCATGTATTTATTTATTTATTTATTTATTTATTTTTTTTTTTTGTTAAATTCATATCCTCTAAAAGTGTTAAGAAAACAGAAAAAAAAACAAATGTAATTTTAAAAATGTAACCTTGAAACTGTTGAGGGCATACATCAATTAATTATAAAAACATAATTATGAATTTTCTTTTCTTCCTTTTTTTGTTTTTTTTCAAATTTAAAAAGAAAATTATTTGCAAAACAATTTAAAATTTGTTGCAAAAAAAAAAAAAAAAAAAAAAATGGTTTTTAATTGCTAAGCCATTTTAGGTCTCTATAATAAGCTTTAAAATATACAGAACAAATTTTTAGTCTTTTTTTATATGGTCGGTCTATGACGACGACGCATATATTTTATGTTTTGTAAATTAATTTTCAAGATTATTAAACATTTTTAGTTTATTTTCTGGTTTACAATGAATGGGTGCTCAAAGTTTTTATAATAGAACTCACCCACCGTTAAACTCTAACGTCATAACTGTAAACCATTTTCATGAGTCATGAAGACGAAAATTTCAAAAAATAATAATAATAATAACAATTTTTTCTTCCCTGTCCTAATATTCCCGTATTTCTCTCTATTTTGACCAAAACCGTATATATAAATAAATAATAAATAAACATATAACGCATATATGTATGCGTATATACATATGCATATATATATATATATATATATATATATGCACATATATATATATATGTGCGTGAGTTTGCGTACGTATATATGCATATACCTATGCCTGTATATTTATAAATATATTTACGGTCAACTGTAACGGAAATCGTAATAATAGGAAATTAATTCAACCAAGAGAATAGCCAACTTTATATAAAATAGAATAAGGTGAAAAAAAAAAAAACAAATAATACATATGTACATACATACATATATATACACATAATATACATACCCCTATGTATATTCAATAAATCTCATTCACGTCACAAAGAAGTTAAACCATTTAATCCCTATTTCTCTCCAATCGAGCAATTGAAACGAGTCCATTCATCATTTTCGGTGAATGGTTACAATGATTACAAGCATATAATACTAAAGCTTTATTAGGCATTAGATATCAGAGGATACAAATTTCGATGTAGCAGTGTATCCATCCCATCATGCCTCTAATTTGATACGATATCTCGCCGCATGATGAACATCAATTCGTTACAATACTACAAACTTCTAGATATATATTGTGCTCAGTTTACGTCTTTCCCCTGTGTACATTCTCTTAAAGACATTTCGCTTCGCTTTCATAACAAATCTAAATGATGATTTAATTTTGAATGGATAATTTTAAAAAAAGAAGAAGAAGAGAAAACTAATAATAAGAATTAATTAAAAATTGTAAAATTTCTCAGACGATTACTAGAAGTTTACAGCGACCAAAAAGCCTTTACTTTTTGTGAATAGTCAGGTAAAAGAATATCTTAACAAAATTTTGGGGTCTTACGCCTCTACTCTGACTCGACTATTCTAAGATTTGCCAGAGAAACTTCAGCAGGGGAAACTTTACTGGCCTTTACCCAGCTTCCGGTATATTTTGCAATCAAGAGGAGAGTACTGACTACTTATCGGATTTCATTTCATTTACAATAAATCAATTATGCCGATAACGATCGCATATAGTATATAATCTATAAACTTGTCGAAAATGCAATAACAAATTATCTCAAAAAAAAAAAAAAAAAAATGAAAGCAATCTTACATCGCAGTGATCGCAGTGACCCCTTATTCATGAAAATATAAATTCGACCGATTCTTTTTTTCAGATATATTCTCGCTTACAGCATCTAGTCAGAGTACGAACTGAGTTTGAGTTTGGGTTTGAACTTTATTTCGATGAAATGTAATCGCACGCTTAATTTAGCAACTTTAACGGTCTTCTTCATTTTATTGAATATAAAAAAAAGATTTGTTAATGAATTTAAATGATTGGTAAAGATAGGCATCGGTTTGTTGAAATGTATATAAACGACTGAACAGAAAGGTGTTTTAAAGTTAAAGGTGAAATTCGTTAGATCAATTATGAAAATTCGCCATATATAAACGAATCTATAAAATCGAATGCTATTTCGAATATCGATACATAACTTTGATGAAAAGTATGCTCTAGAGAATGAAACTAAAAACTGAACACCCTATTTTGACGTGAATGCTTATAATAGAAGAGAACATTTATCCGTATATAAATGTCTGTGTGCAATTATATGTATGCATGTGTGTACACTTTTGTGTGTGTGTGTGTGTGTGTGTGTGTGTGTGTATGCGCTCGAGAGAATGAGTAAGTAAGGGTGCCTAAAAGCGCGTGCGCGCTCGTATGTTTCTGTGTGTATGAATGAGCGGGTGTTTGGATCTCTGTTAATATGCAAATAAGTAATAATTTTACCTAATAAATTATTTTAAAAAAGCACCTATAAGCATATGTAAAAATATTTTTAAAAATTCATTTTCTGTTTTTTTTTTTCCAAATTTATTTTTTATTTTTATTGTTTTAATTAGAAAAAAAAGCTTATAAAAAAACGATCAAAAAAAAAAAAAAACAAAAACTCAAAAGTCAAGTCAAGGATATGAGAATTTGTTTAAAGAATATCCTTGACATTAATGTACAAGTGTAAGAAGGGTCTACCAAAATCAACTGACATTTTAATTAATATAATTAAAATGCAATTTTTTATGTATTTATTTATTTATTTTTTTTTATTTTCATTTTTTTCTTAATGTTATTTGATAATTAATAAACATTTTGTTTTAGGCACGCATGCAAGTAAAGGCACGGTATTTAACGATGATTGCTTATGTGCACTCGTTTATTGCAAATTGTAAAATATCAGTTCATTTTGGTTCACCCTATATTATGTACATATATATTTACATATTAATAAAAAAATATGTACAAAAGGTAAGATCTATGTACCATTAAAAATAAAGTAATATAAAGAAATGTAAATGAAATAATTCTTTAAAACATAAAACTTTTGTCTAAATGAATAATTATCAGCAAGCAAAAAAACAAGTAACAAGAAAGAGCTAAGTTAAGGACACACTATATAAAACCGTTTACCATCTACCAATAATAATAATGATAATAATAATAATAATAATAATAATGATAATAATAACAACAAGAACAACAAAAAATATAGACAAATTAAAACTGTATAAACGTGTGTATATACATATGTACATACAAACACACACACACACACACACACATACACAAATATATATATATATATATATGTTTATGTATATAAATATATATGTAAATACATATATAAATATATATGTAAATATATATATAAATATATATGTAAATATATATATAAATATATATATAAATATATATATATAAATATATATATATATATAAATATATATATATAAATATATATATATATATAAATATATATATATATATATAAATATATATATATACATATATGTATGTATATAATTTATAATTATTTAGGTTTGCTTTGTTTTAAAATTTTCCAACTCTTCCGATAATAAAGAAACATTCAACTATTAATAAAAAAAATAAATAAATAAATAAATAAGAATGATAATAATTTCTACATAAAACAAATCAAACCAAATATTTATACACAAAAAGAAAGAAAAAAAAAAAAAAAACATGAAATAAATACACAAACAACTCAAAACGAAAATAAAAAATAGCATAACATCTTTCCAAATCAAGTCCTTAGTGTTAAAGCATTATAATCCAATCTTGTAGTGAAATTAAAAAAAAAAAAAAACAACAAACATTTTAGTTATTCAGCATATAATTAACTAAAGCAAGCGAAAGGTATAGTTTGTGCCTTTTTTTAAATAAGGAATTAAGCAAAACTTGTTTTGGAAAAATTTTTACATATTAAGCGAAAAAAAAAATCCTCCTTTTTTTTAAATTCTTTTTTGTTTTATTTCACAAAAAAATTTTATTTAAAGTTCTTTTTTTATTTGTTTATTTTTTTTTTTTTTTTTGCCAACATAATAATTGAAAACCATAGAAAGCAAATTATTACATAATTTTATGTTAACCACTTCTCCTAAAAAAAAAATTAAAAAATATTCGTTGTCTGTCCTTTACATGAACAGCTATCAACATAAATCGTCTTACCTGTTTAGTGTTTTCATATATTAGAAAAGAAAAATAAAAAAAAGAAACAGCTAATGAAAGTCATTGAAATATTTCATAAATCTTTTAATTGGTAATAAATAGGAATAACAGCTACAAGAACCGCAATCACAACCGCAATAAAACGTAATTTGCCTAAGTTTAAGGTTTAAATGAAACTCAATTAAGATCAAGAGAATCGAATGAATATAAAAATTGTAAACTATTACGCTACCTAGCAGCACACACAGAGTGTCAGTCATTTCAACAAAAAAAAAAAAAAAAAATTTACTTTGATGGGAAAACACAAAACAAATTTATAATGTAATAATGGACAAAAAAATAAATAAATAAAAAAAAAATAATAATAATAATTAAACGAAAATGAGAAATCCCCAACAAAACGATATGGAAATAAATTTCAATTACAGAAAATTTCTCTTGTTAATGCTAAATACAATTGAAAGATAAACTTAGCATTGAAAGATGTGTCGATGATGAGAATAAAATAAAAACAAAAAAAAAATTTTTTTCATTTCTTTGTGAGATGTCAGGTAATAAGAAAAGTCTTTACAAGTTTTTTAAAAGAAAAACACAAAAAAAAAAGATATTTTCTTTTTTCATTTAACAACGACAGACTAGATTTGTTCTGGTATGCCTTGTATGGTTTTGAGCTCGTCCAGCTATGCGGTTATTATCTCCGCCTTTTCATAGATCTTTTCAGTTTTGGGAACATAAAAAAAAATGGCAGGTGGCCAAGTCCGGCGAATATGTTGGCTAAGGCGTGATTACTGCGTTGGTGTTGGCAAAATGTGGGGACATGGGTACCAAAAAAAAAAAAAAAAAAAAAAAAAAAAAAACTTGAAAAATTTATATATTGTTTTTTCGAGCACAGCCCGTAATATTTCATTTGACTTCGAGTCTTCATGACTAGGCAAAGGATCTTGACTAACAACCTGAATGGCCGTGGGCGCAGATCTCAAGTCCAATAAACCGATAGCCTTAGATGATTGTGCTAATACTTTAAGACCCTTGCTCTTACAATTGATGCCTTCATCTGAATGATAAGAAGCAGAGAGAACGCAATCAAAAAATTATAATCTGTTAAAAGATTGCTGATCAGTGACGAGTTAACTCGTCAGTGCACTTGCTCTATCTATTCCAATTTATGGAACCCTGGGCAATACAGAATGTTGCAAAAGCATTGCGTATTTTGTTTAGCTTTATAACAAAAAAAAAAAAAAAAATAATACTTTTACGGAAATTATATAAGGACGGAAGAGCCTGCATGGAAAACTGTCAGAATCTATTTGCAGGAAATTCTCTTTCTAACCATCCGCCAGTAGCTGGCGATTAGCCAAATTGTAGATGAAAATTCCATCAAAAGCGAACAGATATGTGGGTTAAGGAAACTGCGCCTAGATGCTATATCAAAAATCACAATCGGACGGAAATATAAATTCTCTGAAAGAACGATTCACGTTATGATACTTTTTGTAGTATTTAGGTTTTCGTGGGGGAGAAGACACAGTGTTAAATAGCTCAGACATCTTGTATGCCCTGACATAAGGAAATCAATGTTTGCTGGATGACTTTTTGACCCGTTAGTTATATGTTCAAAACGAATTTCTATAGTGGCAATAAATGAACAAATTTCTTTTGATAGACCTTTGACCACACCACATACTCTAATATCTGGTATCCCAATTTGATATAGAGCTTCTAAGCGGTGTGGAATTATTTTACACGTTGAGAGGGGAGCTTTGCTAATTCTGCGGGCATTTCATTGATATCAACCTAAACCTCAAATGCGCTTAATCGCGAGAGGTTTCAAAAACGCACAATTTTTTGAAAAAAACTGGGGTGGGGTGTGTGCAGTGCGATGACAACCTGAGAAGCATTGTTTTCTCGAGAAAGGATAGTGTTTGGTATGCCTACTGTGACGTGTGGAGAATCCGAAGGCAAGAATGGCTTCAGCTTCGTACAGTAAGAGATCACCCAAAGTTGTATAGCACTATCTAAGTTCTGTACGAACGATAAGCCATGATATTAATGGGTATCCAAGGAAATCAGTTTGCCCAAAAGTAGGATTGCTCCTACTAGGAAGCTGCACTAACCGTCTGATTGCCGGGAGAATGCCTTCTTACCTGACTGCTACATACGGCCTTTCAAGAATTATCATGGTGGCTGTGGTTATCCCGAAGTTTCGTTGAGAACTACTCAAGAGGCATACCAATAAGCAAGAAAATGGCTCACACCCCATCTGTATGGCGGCGCTTCAGGAGTAGTAGGACCTCCTCCATTGGGGATTATTCTACACCTTGGGGTGCGTCGGTTGTCACTTGTCGAGATGACTCGTGTGCCATCGAGTTAGGTGCAGTTAGGTCTTCAAAGTAGAAATCCATGTAAAACCATATAAGGAATCTGTGACTGCACCTAGACAACGACTTACATTGTCAAGGACGCGTTATGAGACAGTAGAGCTACAGTTTTTCGTAAACAATTGAAGGTCAGCAAAAACTATGGAACAGAAAGTACAAAGGTAATTTTTTTTTTTAAATATAACTTATCACTAAAGGGATATCTCTTTACGCATATGAAAGCACGGTGATGTTCAGAAGCAAATGGAAGAAGAGGAACAGAATGCAGCCGATTCTGTAGCAGGTGTACGGCCTTTACAGATCAAGCAATCACTATAGATTAGCTATATGCCAATTTTAAACAAAGTATGGTCTACCGCATTGGTGATTGGTCAGATACGCCGACTTGTCGAATTTGCTATCTACTAAGCAATGCGAAGAAAACTTATTTAGCTTATGCCCGAATCATCTGTGCCCACCACCATCATCGTAAAAAAAAACTGCAAAAAAATATATATATAGAAAACTACATTTTTATACTTTATAATCCTGGATGGGCATAGCTGATTTTTTTTATAGATTATCCTTACAAATTATCATCGCACCTCTATTGTACTCTACGAATAATCTAAACGTGTTCTTTGGCCCATTGTTAACATAAATAAATCTTTCAATGTTTTTACCAAATTTGAAGGCGATATCTTCATATTGTACAGTGGGCATGTCTTTTTAGCCTATTCTTAATAGTAATCTGCATTCAGTAACTTTCACTGTTTCTGCCTTAACTTGAAACTAAGAGAATGCTTACCACAGACATTATATAGACGTATACAAGATCATGTTTAAATTGACACGATTCGATGGCCAAGAATATGAATATTCCATGGCCATGGTTTTGATAAAATGAAAATATCATTATTCCCCTGAGATGGGTCAAAAAATCACGTCATTGTAGTTTTTCACATATTACGGGGACTTTTTCTTTGTTTACCGAAGTTGTTGTTGATAATATTCTTGCTCGATAGTTTTATTGCCTTGGAACAGTTCACATTATACTGTACTTGCATTTACCATCAATTTTCTACGACTACGACTTTCCGCCTCTTCTTTCATATAAATCCTTTTGATATAAACTTCATTCTCTATTGAATTTAATTTAAGCATTGCTTTCTTTCCGTCAACAGAACTTGACCGCGGCTAAGCGCAGTAATTCTCAAATAATTAAGAGCGCGTTAGAATACCGGAAAATATCTACATTTTTTTAAAGTAATAAAAAATAAATGTCAGTTCAGCTTGGATAAAGCAACCACTCATTAGGACTGTTCCCTATTTTTGTGCATATTAGACGTCGACGGAGCATTAAATTTATGGGCTTAACAAGAGATGACGTTCAAATATTGATAGATTTTTTGTTTTGTACATCACATATCAGTAGTATATTTACACATAGTAAGCTAAATACAAGCAAGGAGGTGATATTAATATTTTACATCTACGTCATATTTATTTTGCTTCTTTGTTTTTGTTTTCAATAATTCGTGGGATGTGGAACTTAAGAAAATAATTGATTTCACCACAATTCTTATAAAAAACTAGGAGAATGAGTTTTAAAATATACTAGCGTATACCCTTCAATGAAAATTTATTCCTTTTTGTTATAGGTCATAACTACACCGACGACCAATGCAGCTACTGTGAACCCTTGGGCAATAATTCGAGCTCTCATCATCATTTGCGACATTCGGCGGTTACCAGTACGGAAATTATACAAACCGAATCCTAACGCACTAGCTGTGGCCAAACAACCTGTTTCAGGAAATTTCAAGAATATGCGTATATGTATTCAGTTTTTCTTAGCTTATATAAGGCAAACACTCATTTAAAACTTTGTAGTTACCTATTGGTACTAGTGGATTCTCTTTAATTTTGCGCATCATTTTCTCCTTTGTCGTTTCCGGGAATGCCGATCCCGTTTCTTCTCTTAATTTTATCCAATCCAAATCTTCATTTAAGTTAATATGTTGTGGAGATTTACTAGCCATTATTTCTTCCTAGTAACGTGTAAAAAACAATTATTTATAATCTGTGGCGGCAATAAAACGTTCAAGTTTATGTACAAAAATAAATAGTTAAACATATGTTTTCTTTTGTGCTTACATCACTATGAATGTTTTCATAAATCGATACAGTTAACATCAAACTGCGTCGTATAATATCATCTAATATCTAGCAGCTTCGCTTTCTTATACTGAATATCGAAGTGAGTGAGTTTCAATTAACGCTACAAAATCTACTCTAATCTTGAAAAATTGGCACATCTATCTACCATAAGTATTCCGAAAATTATGAGAATTTTCTGAACGAATGTATATCGGTTTCTAATTATCATTTCGTTCTGCTGTCATGATTTGTAGAATTTTTTGAAAAAATTTCATATTATTATATATATTTAATGTTAAGGCAAATGAGTCTCGGATTCCCAACATCTATGCGATCGATGTACATCATCTATGGTATTGATTACTTACAGCGAAATTCGCTTTGCTTATTATAGACAGTATACCGCGTTTCATAGATAATTGCAAAAACTAGAAAGCATTTTTACGTGTTTTGCCTTTCTGTATGTAATTTGCTCCTAATTAACGATCGAAGCATGAATGGGTTTAGCTGACGAAAATATATAATTTAAACAATGTATATATTCATAAGGAGGGTTTGAATGAAAAGCTAGCAAGTAAAATCAAAGCAGTTTTGATTTTGACGCTAATCAACAATGTATAAAAATTAGAAAGTTATCCTAGGATATCTAGACATCATCCATTAAATAAATTTACTTTGCATTGTACGCAGCATATAATTATGTAAGCAAATTATAGAATTTCGACACTTATAATATTAAATAACGTTTACTTAATTTTAAAAACTCTCATCGGATGAACGGATTCAACGAATTTTTTCTATGGATGGGCAGTAATATCAAGAAGTATATTTGTTAAACTCCTCAAATAGTTTACAAATCCTAAATAGCCTATATAGCATTCATTGAAAAATATACGAGGCACATTTTAATTTTAATCGGGCTTTTAAAATATTGTTGTGGTAAACGACCGGAGGGGCTTTGGATTTATTAAACTGATTACTATTTTGATCTTTTATAAATATATGCTACGAGGCCGTGTATCAAAAGTATTTTACAACTATTCCATTACATCTAATCTGATATAAAAATACTGTCCTCCGTTTTTTTTTTAAATCTTTTCCTTAATTAAATTTGTAGGAAATATGTATAATTGATTGAAAAGAGTTTACTAATTTTAAGGCGAACTTTCATAATTTTTCGAATGTCACGACTACGTCTTTTTGCAAATTCGTAGTGAAAATCGAACAAATTATTTTAACTGAATAACTTGAAAAATTTAGATTGATAATTTTGGGGCCGCGCCTCAAGTAAAAGTATTACAGGCAGGTAATAAGACATTTAATTTTTTTCCGTATATGAAAATGATTAAAAAAAGAGAAAATCGTAATGATAATCCCTAAAAATTAATAAATAATACCTTATCGAAATATTTTAAAACGCTTATGGTTGTCTTTAAAAATGATTACAATTCCATTTTTCAAATCTCATTAATTCCCATTCGTATTTCTATTTCTATTTCTAACTCTCCACAACTCAGTCACATTTACGAAATGTCGACAAACTTCTGATGCTGGCAGCACTTTACAGCAAACATGGTTCGTGTGCTTTCGGATTTTTCCATAAAAAAATTTCGTTTTCACCGTCTCGCTTAAGAAAATTGAATAATTTGTACATTTGAATTATTTTAAAATTGATAAAAAACATTGAGAAATGTTAAATAAACGTTTTTTTCTATGAATTCTATAAAATTTCAATAAATATCTAATAAAAAATTACATGTGAAAAAATTGAAAGAAAATATCATTTTTTTCCCCGATGCCGCACTGAATGTGTATATGAGTGCCAGTGTGCGTGCGTGCGTGTGTGCAAAGAAGTGGTGGAAAAGAAAGAAAACTAAAAGAACGAAAAATACATAATAAATGCAAGTAAACTGAAAAGATTAAAAAAAATAAATGCGAAATTTTAAGGAAAATTCGATGAAAAAAGAAAAACAATAACAAAAGCAAACGTTGATCGAATAACATTTGCAGAAATACGTGATTAAAACGTAAGTGAAGTGGAGCTTGGTCTGACGGAAAACAAACAAAGAAAGAAAATACCAAACCAGAGAAAATGTAAGTTTTCATGATTTATATATATATATATACATATATATAAATTATATATATATATATATATATATATATAAATTAAAAATAATTTTTTTAAACATATAAATCATACAAAATACGCGCCACCGCAATTATATTAACGTGAGCCGAGTAGTATGCGGGGTTTTTTTTTCTTTTCTGATCATATAAAGGTTGCTTGCACAGCCTCTATATATTTCTATATATGTAAGCATATAGATACATAGGCGAGTGTGCTGCTCCACTTTGACGCTTGTTTTTTTTTTTTGCTTTTTAATTCGCTACTGCTGCTTCCGTGTATTAGTGTTTATTTGCACGTTGTGCTTGTGGTTGTATGCTTCGATGTTTTAAGCAGTGGGGATGCATGTACGACATATATACAAATGTATATATATATATATATATATATATATATATATACGCATGTGTATGTATTTGTAAGCCTCAATCTGTAAATGAGTTCGTAGATTTAGTTTGAAACCGCTCTATCTCATTCAAATGCCGCGCTAAAACCATCACACAGTCGTCCCGTATAACGTCGATTACCTTACCTAAATTCATTTTGGGGCGAAATGATTTATTGATGTTTTGTAGCAAAATTTCAAATTGTTCTCATGTATTTTTTTTTTTTTCATCATTATTTTAAGTTCTTTCCCTCTTACTTCGTTAATATGTGTATACCTGTGCGTTTTCTACTTTTATATAAATTTTTTTTTTTTTTTTTTTTTTTTATTAGCAAGTTTTTCTTTCTTTCCTCTGCCTTTCGTAAAGGAGAGCATTTTTTTCCCGCTTGTCAAATATAAGAGTAATTTCAAATAAATAATGATATAAAAAAAAAATTTATATATATACATTTATATACATCTGTGTACACACACATATATATATATATTCAACTCTATTCTGATCTGTTCTGTTTTTCTTTTAACCAAGTTAATCAAAGCGTAGGCTAAGAGATTTAGTGTTCAATATCTAAAACATTGAAATACAGTTTAAAAATTTGATTATTTTAAAATGCGGCATGAACTTGGAAACAACAATCGCTGAGACTTGGGTGATTCGAACAATTTGTGTTTAGCTGTTCGCGTTAGGAGAGAAAATAAAAAAGCCTGTTAAACTTTTTGTTTGTTAGTATATGGACACCACGTCATAAATCATTTAAGTATAATTTTTATTTTGTATCTTTCAAGTTTCTAACTTGTTTAGGAATGTATGTTTGTTTGAAAGCACTTCATGTCGATTTGTATACAGCAAATGTGTCAAATTTCATCTAATTCGCAAAAAATTTTGCAATCGTGAAACTTTTGCGTTATATAACTTATAAAAAGAAATGATTGAATTTATTCAGAATCTTACGCTAATCAAGCATATGTGTACTACCTATGGCGATATGTAAAATGCTTTCTTCCGACTATTAAAAATGAAAAATAGTTAAGTGATGGATTTCATTAATTTAACACTTGGATGGACTTCATAATACTATTTGATGTTTATACTTATCGCAGATATATATAGACTGTGTTTATACATACATTAATATACATAAAAGCGGTTAAATTTGGAAACATCAATTAGAGCAGATAAAGTTCAAAGCAAGCTTAATCTATTCACGATACCGTTCGCAACAAGAAATTAATGATTTATTTATATTTAGCTAAATTGATATTGATGGATTTTTCTTTTCGATAATCAATTTGATCAATTTTTCCTCAAAAAAAGTTGAGATGGGCTAAGAGAGTTTTGTTACTTATAGAGTGAAATATATTCATTCATATCTATTACGAATGGTCTGTGCAATAAGAGGAGGCAATCAATTCTATTCATAATCGATCGTGTAATTACTTTTAAGTTGATATCTTAATTAATTTGTTGAAATTTTATTTATTTTTCTTTGCATACCTTTTGTTAATTGGATTTGTTTATTTATTTGCATTTAACCGTTATTTTTTCTTTTCTTTCCCGTGAAAGTACTTGTTGACACAAAAGCGATATAATAAGTTATTTAGTAATGAATTAATTGCGTGTAGGCGATAAAAATAAGATTAAAAGGAAAAAAAAAAAAAAGAAAAAAACAAATTGAGAACAGAAGAGATATGAGAAAGTTAAGAAATCTTTAATTCTTTAATTCATTTTCAAGCAATTGTGCTAGATCGGATGTGTGTGTGTGTGTGCACACATACGTGTACATACATTTTTAATAGCTATAATTTTGTGAATTGATTTAAAGTTTGAATAGAAAGTTGTGTTAATAGTTGTCACTTACATTTTCACAAGACAAACAAAACTGCAATAAGTAAGAATTTGTGCTTACGTTGATGCATTTATTTATAAAAATTATAAGACATGCTTACAAGCACGCTTAGAAGCAGACTTTGAAACGGATATACATATGTGGTTTAATTGCTCTCCGTATAACACAATTTCTCTTAACATAGATTTAATAATAATTTATTAACATGAAAGTATTACAATAGCATAAATGTAAGCAAGCAGGCAAGATGATGATGATGATCAAGTTAAATAATTACATATACAGGTGTCGTAGAATGTATTCATTTCTCATTCATTTTTGTTTAGAAGTAAGGCAAATGGCCGATTAAATCACCGCAATTTATTTTTATGTATTTCGCTATAAAAACTTTATTTCAATTCGTGTGTTTGACTATTTGGGTGTTACTTCAATCCGTGTATAATTACAAATGTGCTTTGTAGTGTCGCAATAATGTAATCACAAAGGAATGCAGTTATGTTAAATGCGTTTTCCACACTCGAACATCCAGAAATATATGCACCAGAAAGCTCATAAAATATATATATACACACACACACACACATATGGCATATTAGGCGTTTGCAAAAAATGTGGATCGCTTTTTCACTTAAAAAGGGCATTTATTGTGGAAAATTTGATACAACACTTATATAAAACAAAATAGTTTCCATCATTTTCTACAACATTGCAACATGGCGATATCATGTCAAAAGAATTTGTAATGGCTTGACAGCAGCGATCCCTTTACGCACCTCTTCAAATTTGCAGACCCGCGTGCCGATTGAGCCATGCTGCACCGACTTGAGGTACCAAGTAAGGTAATCAGCAGACGCCATATCTGGACAACCTGGACAACTCTTGCAACAAGTAGAGAAAAAATAGCATTTTCAGGCAATTTGTGCCGCCACTTTTAAGCCATTGACGGCGAAACCGACACTTAGATAGAATATGATGGAATAGCGTCACCACAAGCCTCTGAACGTGTTTAGTGGGCTTCCGCAGCAGATTGCTTCAAATAAATCACAAAAGTAATGAATTAGTAAGAAAAAGAATTGTAAGCGCTCCACGATTACGATGTCGACCTACGGTAAATAAATCAATAATATTGAATGGGAAACTGTTATTTTATGTATAGGAATGTACACTGGTATTTTCCATTTCTTTATCATTTAACATACATAGATGTATTCATTCATTCATATATATATATTTCTCATATATATATATATATATGTGCGTGTACTAGTATGTATATGTACACAACAGGTAGGCACCAAAATAGGTGCGAGGTGCATTTTTTGCGATTCTATACGTCAGGAATTGTGGGAAAGGTGGCTGCCGCAAAGCTCGTCAGCGAGATTTTAGGTGCCACAGCACAATTGTCGAAATTGTCTGAATTCATTTTTATTAAAAATGTTTTACTTTTAGGTACAAAATGTTGCGTTATTTTCAAGTTTTTTGCACGTCCGCCTTATTATTACTGTCCACCCATATATATTTGAATTGAACACCTTTTTGTGATCACGTTTAACATGTATCACTGTGAAACCATTTTTTAATTACTGAAATGTTCCTACTTTGTAAATAAATAGTAAATAAATTGTGTAGAATAAGTGGAAATGGAAAAGAATTGATAGCATCCATCCATCAACATAAAATAACATGCACCTGTTTTTCTATGGACCTATTTATATTTATATGTATAGATATAAACAGGCGTGCCTCGTTTAGTCGAGCAATATTTGCGAACATTATAATAATACGGTTTTAAAAAAAAAGCACAATTTCAAAAAATCGAATATATATTCCGTTGGATTTTTTTTTTTTTTTTTTTTTTTTTTGTAATAACTTTTGTTTTTTACTTTTACTTTATCTACTTATTGAGAGGAGTTGCAATCAATTTTAAGTAAAAAAAATATATATATATATATTAGTTTCGCGATCGTCATTATTATTAATTTTTGCCTATAATCATACTGTTGAGTTTCCTATATATATATATGAAAATAACTTATGTTTTTCATTTATATGCGTTTTTTGGAATGAAATGAAATCTATGCTATCATAAAATTTTACATTTTAAGACTTGGTTTCGATACAACACCATGATGATTACGCATTGTCTTGATTTATATTATATCTAAGTTTAAATTATATTATTATTGTTGTCTTCATTTAAATAAAAAAAAAATAAATAAATAAATAAAGTTTCGTATAACACGATTTTGCTTCCGGTCCGGTACGCATGAATCGTTTTTATAATGCGAGAGGAGACGCTTGCTTATGTAACATCTTTTAGATCAGCCCTAGACTTATGAGCGATTTAACCATGACTGTATTGTATCCATTTGGCCTTGGATCAACTCAAAAACTGAAATAGAAAGCTCTCTAATTTGATAATATTATTAGTTATACCGGTCGTGCAAAGTCAGTTTTGAAAGTAAATTTGATTTTTATGTAAACGCCCATAACATTGGGAAAGAATCTCTGACAATTTAGGCAATCTAATAGTTTCTTACATATGTTTGGATCAGCGATGGAAACGTTATTATCAAACACATTTCGAACTTTTGTTATCCTCTAGGATCGTTCTTTTGAAACCCAAACTAAAAATTGGGATACAATGGAACAGGACAACCATAAGCTTCGAAATCAATGAATTGCAAGACTTTTTGGACGAATATTCAGCTCAAACGCTTAAAATGCTTGCTAACAGCTTAGCAGTTGATGAATCAACTGTCAAATCTGTCAACTGTCAAAAAATCGAAAAAGAAAGAAGAAAAGACCATAACACTAATTGGCGAAAAATGGCATTTCGAACCGTTTCGACATTGCGGTTTCGAGTCGCTAGTCGAGCAAAAATATAGAAAGTTTTTGACTGGCGATTAAAATTGGATCAACTATGATAATTCCAAGCGCAAAAAGTCATGTATTAGTCCAGGAGAGCGACCCACATCGATACCGAACCGAAATATTCATGTCCGTAAGATTTTGCTGTGCTTATGGTGGGATCAGCAAAGTATAGTGCATGATAACGTTTTGCAACATATTGCAAGAGTTCCAAAGGATACATTGTTGCAGCTCGAATGGGAAGTTTTGCCGCATCCAGCGTACTCGACTTATTTGTTAAGTGCAGAGACTATATATACATACATACATACATACGTATAGGGCACCTTTGATAAAATAGTTGCTACTAACAATAATACAGACTCTACACATGTTTAGTATTACGCGGTATCCAAGTTGAACTTTCATATTTTGTAAGATCTATTTTCAACCTCCCCCCTCCCCACTATCTTTCCCCCTTCCGCTCGTTACATATGAACTACTTACCTGTTTCTAGATTATATCTAAAATTGATATTGAAATCTATATGAATTTAGAGCTTACAAATTGCCAGAAGACCAGAGGAGCCTATGGTAATATGATTCGGGTAAGAACTGTCAGTACTCAAATAAGTAATAGATTGTGGCGTATAATGTTGTTGAGAATATCGGTGGGTGGCAAAAGGAAGGCAAGGTTGTGCGGGAGGGGGAGGGGGGGGGGGAGGGGGCGCTAATCTCCCTTCATCCGCATCTTATCTTCGGCCAAGTTAGTCAATTTAATTTTATCTAACGCCTCTTTGCGAAATTGTGTAACACAAGGTCGTATAAGAAACGACGACTTATATTGCGAAATATTTCGGTGAACAAAGTTTTTTTTCAATGTTTCAATATTTTTCCGCGTACTTAGATTATTAGTTGATTTATATCTTTTTTTTTTTTTTTTTTTTTTTTTTTTTAGCGTTTTATTATCAACGAATGCGAAAAGTGCCGTAATTTTTTTCTTAAAAATTAGAATTTTTAACGAAATGCTTACCACACGCTTGCATTTTGCGTTACTGATCACAACTTTCTATATATATATATATAATATATATGTAATGTATATATATATATATATTTCAATACAAGTTTCTTTGTTGTTAAAAACTTCAAGCTACAAAATGCTTAAATTAAAATATAAAACTTTCTCAAAACATCTTTTAACTTATGCTGTCATACTTACAAATGCATACACACTTTGTGTGCATGCATATTCACCCTCACAAACACATCTACGAAAATGTAAATTTTAAAGACTTTAAAAGTGTGTTTACAAAAAAAAAAAAAAAAGAAAAAAAAAAAATGAATTTGATTATTAGAGTTCTTTAATAATAACAACATTGCATGACACTTTCAAAAGTGTAAAGTGGACACTATGCTCTAGACTAAGTAGTTAAAAAAAATCTGATTTATAAAATATACTTAGACAAATTGCATTATAAATCGTTTAAATGTTTATCATCAGCGTTCATTAAACCGAAAAAATCTACTACTATAACGCACTGTAAGGATCTCCTTTCACTTTTGGGCTATAGGAAAAAAAAAAAAAAAAAACGGAAGGAAAACTTGATTACGATAACGTAAGTCATTTAGAGATACCGCGATGTGATAGCGTGCAGAGAGATTGAGCACTCACCGCCCAAGGTCAATGATTCGTTGATTTCTGTTGCAAATGTAATTATAAAATTAATATTCCTCTGCACTACGGCATACTTGATAAATCTCATACATATATTGTACTGGGTTTAATAGTAGAGGTGGTAGTTATGAGAAAAATTTAACTTAAGCAATTATTCGTTGATAATCATATTTCATATTGACACTATATGTACAATGCTCTTCTGATGTTTGACTCGTTATTCCCTACACCACTTATGGCAGAGATGGTGGATATACTAAGTTTGTACGGATTTATGTAACACTCAGAAAGAACTTAGGATAAATTCACTTTACATTGTATTGATCGATGCATAATTATTCTCGCTCTTTGTCCGTCTGTCCATGTCCCCTTTATACTCAGCCTACAAATCGTAATTTTTAAGATTTAATTGAATTTCATATATATTTGGCCTGTTTTGGGCTAAGAACCGACACTATTGAAAATAGTTCGGATCGAAGCATTTTTTTTGATCGCTTCCCATCTAACAACTTATCTTGAAAAGTCTCTATGCGGGAAAAAATTTGAAATTTTATAAAATGTCTCAACAAAAATCATTGAGGAGGAAAAGCATTTCGTTATGGATGTAAAAGGTGTGAATCATATGTGGGGCAAATTTTTGAATACCCACGATATCATTCCCACGATGCTTAGCTGTATTATCGTGTAGTAAAAGTGGCTACATTTCAATATATCATCGCATACACGGTTTCTTCTTCTTCTAAAAAACAATCATTTTCATGGTAAATATATTTTGTTTTTGGTGTTTTATGATTGAAATTTCGGTTCATAAATGTATTTTGATAAAAAACTTAACTGGACTGGACATTTGAAGTACATAGGTCTATATATTATCGGCTTCATTCATTATACGGATTTTTATAAATAGTAAGAGCCTTGGCAAGGAGCCTTAATTCCTGATATTTTGTGATGAAAATTAATCTACGGCAACGATTTGGTAAGATTTATAGTTCTGCTTTTTAGACCCCATCATACACAAGTCACCATATTTAGACCAAAGTCTCATTCATGAGAAGTAAGACCGTTATGGCGACAAAGTGAAATAATTTGTAATTTGCTGTAACAAGTCTAAAATAATAAAATCATTAAAGAGTAAATTTAGTAAATTGAGATCGGGTCAATTGGATGTTTCGTGTGACCTCCTATAAAAGGCCTTTCGTGAAAAGTATGCTTTGACGTAAAAATATTGAATAATTTTCGGTGTATTATGACGTAGAAGAATGTTTAAGTGCATTATATGAAGTGCTGCTGTGGGGTATCTAATGGTTGACCTTGGCAGACGACAAAGCTTTCACTTGTTTATTAAAATCGATTAATGAAAGTGAGTTTGGATAGCAAGTGAAGGGCGACGTCGAACTAACACAAGCTAGAATTTTTAATAGAACGCATTACGTTATGAATAAAACTTGTATGTGTTTTATTGATTCATAAAGTATACAATATCGGGTTATGTATGGAATGTAATATCGGATAAATCAACTCCAAATATTCAATGTGATAGAAAGTTATTTAATGATTTGATTCGAAAAATTAGGAATAACTTCTTGTTATGCATGCTCAGTAGGCTTCACTTTTTAAACCGAATGATATTTGTTAGCATGGAGATGCAAATATTTCGTGAGAACAGGCTATAGCGAGCTTGTCGAACTGTCCAATTCTTAACAGTATTCAATATCCCATCCTTGGACTACGAGCAACACTCTGATTATTTGCTTCGAAGTTTTGTTTTGAAGGACAGCCCGAGTGTTTACAGTTTTATGCCCAACACTGTATGATGGGGGTATACTCATTTTGTTTTTTCCCATAATGCATGTAATAATACCCTAAGGGAAACTTCCGAGTTGATTTAGCCATGTCTGTCCGTCTGTGTGTTTGTCTGGTGTGCATTGTTGGCACTCTCCTGGTCGCAAAAATGAAGATATCGTCTTCAAATTTAGTAGAAACGATGGAAGTTTCTGCACACAGGTTAGTATTGGGAATGGGCCAAATTGGTCGGAGTAAAGCTTAAACAGACTGCATTTCCGTTTCTCTTAGATCAAAAGTTGGCAACTTTTACTCATTACTTTCTATTTATGTTCAAACTTTAGGTTATATTAATTCGAAAATAAATACGACGGACAACGCGACGTAGTGGGTTTACTTTTTTTTTTTTTAACAATTCAATCGATATTGGTGTCAAATAAAAGGGCTTGGACTTGGAGAGAATGCAACAAACTTGTGGTATATTAATTAAAACTGCGTTTTTCACCTAAACCAGCTATGATAATTCGCATACGTCCGTCCGTCCGTCCGTCTCCAGGAAAAGCAACTCAGGAAATAGTTTTTAGCTTTGGCTGAGAAGTTTTGCCACATCCGCTATATTCTGCGAAGCTGACCCCTTCCATTTACCACTTACGGAGATCGATGCAGCCATGTTTAGCAGAGTAATGGTTTATAGAAATTAGAGACAAGCGAAAACGGTTCGATGACTATTTCGCCTTCAAACGGCCAAATTTTTACCGCAATGGCATTCTTAAGCTATCCGAAAGACCATTACTCGCAAGCTGGCGCATTATCGTTATGCAATATCCATTACTGGTTGCCCTACAATTCCGGCTGCTTTACGCAGACAACGCATATCTTCAAAGCAATATTCTTTATGGATCATACGAACTATTGGCAAGAGCTCACGATGCACCACGCCATTGTAATCGAAGAAAACAGTGAGCAGAACTTTCGCCTATGACCAAAGTTGCTGTGCTTTTTTCGGGTTTGGCTCTTCTTGCCGTGATTTTGATGTAATTATCATGTATTGATGTTTCGTTATCGCTTATGACCCTTTCGAGCAAATTTTGATTGTCATTGAGGTTACTCAACAGCTTATGATCAAAACTTATTCAATGTCGGAACAAACTTCGCTCCTATACGTTTCGCGTTCAAGCCATCTGAAAAAAATTGCATGCTATGAGCCAAACGATTCGTCGGCCTCCTTAGCAACTTCTAAACTAACTAGTGATTCGGTAATTCTTTATAACAATTTTCTACACTACTTCAACCTTTCCATCGGTTGTCCAAGGCGGGTATCGTCATTAACATCTTCTCGGCTTTGTGTGAAGGCTTGTTCGCATCTATACAAAATCCTTTTGGCTGAACGTTGACTTTGCCAGTTTGAAATGTTCATTTATTTTTTGAAAATACCTCATGTACTCTTATCACAAGCAGTGAAGTAGGAGGGATATGCATACACATGCATACAAGCTTAGCTTGTCAGAGGTCATTCTATAAAATTACTTTAATGCTTAGATTGGAATTGAGATCGGATGAATTGTTATGATTGTTTTAAAACAATCGTACAACTTTAACATTTCAATGTTTACTCTATAAATAGATGTACGAGTGATCGACTTTCACTTTCTTAGCGGTAGTTGAAATTTTAATATTTTATTGAATAAAAGCCAAATTATTATTATTAATTCTGCTTCATTAGGAAGAATGAATTATGACGAATAAAATTTCATAGTTTGCGCTCACATACATACATAACGTAAACGAGAAATATTGTGTGTAATTTATTGATACATAATTTGTAAAGAACGAACTTGAATGATGTTAGGTTAGGTCATATCATTTTGACGACTATGCACATAAATACGTGATAACATTTATAATAAATTTCTTGCACGGTAACTATATGTATCCATTGGCAGAATGATTTTATCGAAACTGTATGTTTCTTACATCATCATTCCTTATACTCAGGTATAGCAGATTTTTGTGTTTCATCTTTGTGTTCTCCCTGCCCATAAAATGCTCGTCAGGGACCATAAGCAAGTACGTATCCTTTCTTGAGCAGTGTGATCTAATCATACAATTGTCGATTATGCGTCTATTGTCGCCGATTAACATAATAACTTGCGAATTTTTGTACGCTGATTGAAGCATCATATCTTATACTCGTCATAGGGGGTTGTTTAGGCGGTCACGGAGTGATGAATACAACTGAATTTATCTTTAAAGAATTAGAAGAAGAATTATAGTTAGCAAGAAAATTATATGCGATAATGAATGAAACTTTTTCATAAGCATTATTATGCGTTATCCTAAAAACAAACAAACTTCCATACGTTCCAATATTGAGTACGTGTCGCTTCCATTCTTCTAGAATAAAAGTGGAAATTTATATTATGTACGTGTATTGTAAGGGGATGTTAGCCGTTTTGCATTTACATTGTAAGCGTGTCGTTTAGTTGATTTAGGCCATTTTCAAATTCTTTTGCAAATTTGAAGGCGACAGACACCATCATGTTTACGAACGAGCGAATGTTTTTACCGCAGATACAGTTAAATCTGTTTTTGGTCGCAACGCATAAGAAACACAAACTTTTTAATTGTATTGCGAAAAATATTTTTTTTATAGATGCAGGGATGGGCGATAATGCTTAAGTTAATTCAGAATTTAAGTCATGTGGAGTCCCTGAAGTCTTCCTTGTAAGATGTTGTTAAAGTTTGCGGCAAAACGAATGTATCTGTCATCGGATACAAAAAGAAATTCTATTTTAGTAGATATTTTTCAATTACTAAAAAGAGAAGACAAAGTGGGCGCATAAAACGTCAAGATGTATAGTTATACATCATGATATACATAAATATGTGTGGAATATATCTATGTAGATGATGTATGTACACATATTACGCATTTAGGAAAAAGGAAAGAGAAAAAGTAATAAATCGTAACATACGAAATAGAACAACGAAAATGGAAGGCAGGCAACTCCATAAGAAAGGTATAGAAAAAAAAAAAAAAAAATGTCATTGATTTTTTAGTAGTTTTCTGTGTCACTAAGGAAGCCGGTGTTTTAATGTAGTCTCTGTGTGTATACATAAATATGTATGTATGTATGAATGTGAGTGTGTTTTCAGTTAGTACCCGTAATCTTAATTACTACCAAAGCTCTTCTATTTTTCTTAATTATATATATATATATATATATATATATATATAATATAGTATAGTTATATACATACGTACATGTATGTTATCTTACATTCATAACGATATATATATATGTATATGTAGTTTTAACGGCCTCCATATGGGAGACATAGCAATTTTGTTGCATGATATTAAAGCATAGAAAATATGCACGCACGATATGAAACCACATTCCTTTGATCCGTTTCTAATACAATATTTTAATCTGTTTAGAGATGATTTTTTAAACTTATTCAGTTTCATCCGTTTATATATTCTTAAATTATATATAATAATAAGGAAGAAAAAAAAGGAAAAATGAAAATAAAAATCTTTTCTACGAAGCAAGGAGGAATAAGCTACACCGTGGAGGATCTAAAATATATGCCATCTACCGCATGCGGTAATAAGCATTAAAAAGACTATAAATGATATTTACTTTAAGTGATTAAGTGACTCAAGATTCCAAATCGATTTAATCATGCGTCCCATAAAAGAGAGGAATTAACGCGATTGACTTTCCATTAAAGAGAGGAATTTTCATGACTGACTTTATTTTTGAAATCACTTCTCTTAATATTTACTCGTTAACAAACATTTAGTTTGTGTGCTGGAAATTCTTATGGAAAACGACGAATAAGCGAACGAATGTCATTACTTTTTCTCTACTTGCTTGTTGTTATGCGGTACACATATATATTTATTAAAATTGATCGTTGCTATCGTTGATATAATCAAAGTACCTTCAGGAACTCTTTTTTTTTTTTTCTCCAGATAATGCAGAAACTGATTGCAGTAGAATATGGAACGTTATGTTAAATTGTCTGTATAAAAAGCTACTCTTAACCTAATTTTTTGGCCCTTCTAAGAATGTGTAGAAAAATATGTTATCCTACATGCAACTAAGTAATATTGTGTATTGTTTTTGAACTTAATCATGATCCATTTTTTTTTTTTTTGTAGCGCTTTTATTGTAAAAATGATTTATCAAATTCGTTTGGTGGGGAATGGAATATCATCCTAATTGTGTCTCATGTATAAAAGTTAAATGACTTATTTTTTGATGCAACTAAACTGTAAGAAACACATTATATGCTTTGTACAGTCATCATCATCATCGATAAGTCTTTCTTTTATAGAACACTAGGGAACATATATATATATATATATATAAAAATAATATATAAAAATAAAAAAAAACTAATTGTAATAGATGCCGACTGTACGGTTAATCAAGTATGAAGCGACAGATATCGGTTTTATATATTTCTTGAAAAATACGAGAACGGACCGAGATCGACTTTTGAATGTTCGAAATAGTTACACGCTATACACTTTTCTTTGATTCAAATTTGCAAGTATTAGGAGATTTGAATGAAAAAATTATATGTTGCTCGCCCGACCCTTTGGCTAGGATAGTCGGAAGTGTATCTAAAGGAGAAGTGATCATGAAAAGCTACATAATATGCACAATGAAGATACACCCTTACAAAATATCTATTGATTTAAGGTTTCGTTGGTGTTTTCGTTAGTGTTGGAATAAGTAGTCAATTGTTTATTTGTGACTTTGCAACATAGATAAGAAAGGTCAGAAATGAAAATGGGGAATTATTAACAGTTTATAAATTTTTCAATCCTATCCCAATATCACTTTTAATGTTGGCTTAACTGCATAATAAACTCTCTCTCTCTTTCTCTCCCTGTCTGTCTGTCTGTCTCTCTCTTTCTCTCTCTCTCTTTCTCTCTCTTTTCTTTCTTTCTCTCTCTTTTCTTTCTTTCTCTTTTCTTTCTTTCTCTATCTTTTCTTTCTTTCTCTATCTTTTCTT
>NW_023998414.1:14276076-14293398 GCF_014805625.2 Glossina fuscipes | reverse complement strand
TCTTTTCTTTCTTTCTCTATCTTTTCTTTCTTTCTCTATCTTTTCTTTCTTTCTCTCTTTCTTTCTTTCTCTCTCTCTTTCTCTTCCTGTCTGTCTGTCTCTGTCTCGTTTCTTTCTTTCTCTCTCTCTTTCTCTCCCTGTCTGTCTGTCTCTCTCTATCTCTCTCTCTCTCTCTCTCTCTTTCCCCAGCAACGGTATGCATTAGATTTTTTAAATCTTTATCTACCACCGCATTTGTAAGGTGTATTAAGTTTGTGCGAGCGTACTTAACATCCAGAAGGGCTCTTATATCGATCGATTCAGTGCGAAAGTGCTTCTAAGATTATCTGTCTTTTTGCCCCTCTCTCTGCCATTATCCCTCTTGTTTTGTCTTATGCTCAACCTACAGGTGTCAACGTGTCAAATATTTTGATGAAATTCGGTACACTGATGTGTTTCTCGACCCAAGGGTGAACGATATCGAAAATAGTTTCGATCGAACCATCCGTTCGACCGCTTCCCATACAACATGTTATTTTGAAAAGTCATTAGATAAAATAACTGCATGATGGGGTAGAGTATTTAATAGGGGACGGTGAGCCACTATAGCGCTTTTACTTGTTGCAAATTATTATGATAAAATAGAAAGAACTTTGACATATTTATACGTTATATGCACATTATCTACCACTTCATATTCGCCTGTGTCCCTGTTGTTGGGATTCTTAAAGTGGTATAATTTCGAATTTTCGGTTAATATTAACTTGACAGGTATACTCTCGATAGTTAAAACATTGTCGAAAGGCAACTAAAGAAGAGTGCAATTAATATTATAAATAAATAAAAAAAATTTTTTATCGGCTCATTGATGGTTAAGTAAGTAGTGCGCAGTTAACATATGATGTGCATATGAAAGGTTTGAACGTTTAATCGAATCTGGATTTCTGAAAAAGATATATCCATCATCATCATCATTATCATCATCATTATCAGTAGTTTAAAATTACATTAATAAGGGAAATTTCAGTTAAAAGAAATTATTTTATTTGATATGTTTATTGTTTTCAACATTTTACTTAACAGTTAGAAAGTAAGTATCCGAAGCTATGCGAAGGATGCAAAAAGTTCGACACAAAATGTTTGTAATCTTTCCTGCTGCACATAGTTTCGGATTAAAACTAGCATGACACAGTGATAACAACAATATCATTACGATGAACTAACCACTACAACCGCAATTTTATCCACCATCATCGTCATACACACTCGCTCTTCTACGGTGCAGCTTTTTGAGTCTTGTGTCTTTTTTAATAATTTCTGCAGGATGTCTCTCTTTGTGTGTGTGCGTGCGCGCGCGCGCGCGTGTGTGTGTGTGTGTGTGTGTGTGTGTGTGTGTTTGTTTGTTTGTTTGTTTGTTTGTATGTGCGCGCTTAGATTTTTCTATATGGACGAGAGATTAGAAAGGGTTGAAAAAGGACAATTCAACAACAACAAAAAGAACGGATTTTCATTTATTGCTGTAGGAAAAGTGTTGAAAATATGAATAAATGGCATAATTTAAAAAAAAAGGGATGTTTTACATACCCTACGCACACATATATATATATATATATATATACAAACTCAAACAAATATAAGTATAGTATTTGTTGTCCACGTAGACATTTCGGTTTTTGCTTTTTCTTCATTTTTGTTTTTTTTTTTTTTGTTTTTTTTTTTTAATTAACAAATTAACGAACCAACTTTATTACGCTAGAATTGCTTGCTTGTTTTCACTCAGTATAAATGTAAAATTGTATCTCATTTATGCCCATCTACCTCTTGCTTAGTACTTCTTCGACAATTTGAAAAAGTTCCTTTGAAATACGCAGTAGACAACACTATCGGAGAATTTATTCATCTTACAAGTATAATTATCGAGATGACCTGTGGGGTTTAGTAGGGCCAATATATTCTCACATAGTGTCTTATTTTCATTACTCTTATGGATCTCTTCATTAAGAATGCATTCAGGAATAGCTTTTATAAGAAAGAGTCTTTGGACATTTTTCCGTAACTTGGTTACGTTCAATGGCAAAAATTGCTTTCTTTATAACAAAGTGGGCTTAAAGAACATGCAAAAATATAGTTATGATATGTTCGAAATCATGTTACCCCTCTTTAGCTTTCGTTTTAATGGACTTGTCTTCATAGAAAAATTTTAATTATTTAAAAAATGGGCTTATGTGAATGTTTTAATTAGCCGCGACCCCTCCCCTTTAGCCAGCCATTTAAATGAAAAATTCGAAGTATTTGCTGCATCACCGTTTTGGATCAAGATTTTTTTATTTTTTTTATCCTTTCTCTCTCATTTTGAGTTATAATCTTTGGTGATAGAGTAAAGAAAGTAAATGCAAATATAAGCGAAATTTAAGCGATAGAAGGGAAAATAAGACTCTACTGGCTGGCATCATGATAAAATCCTAATAGGTTGAGTCGGAATCTTATAGCCGATCAACGATATAGGTAACTTGGCGGGTCGATAATGCGTATTTCTGAATTATTGTTAAAACGGTGAGGATAAAATTTTATGATAGAATTCTCTCATGTTTTCTTCACCCTTTCTCTTTCGCAACGAGATGTCATCGTAAGCGTACACATAAACATACTTGTTTATAATAATTTTTTATAAAAATCGCAATTACTCGAGGAAAAGTTTTTTTTATCGAGTTGATAATGAAGAGTTTTATCAAGTCGCATTATTCAAGTTAAACGATTGACTTTAATTAATGCTTTCTGCTTTCAATGTGTCTCGTAAGTTTTTTAAAACTATTTGGTGACTGACTTTGAAATCAAGATTGAAATCTTGCATACATACAACAAAAAAAAAAAAAAAAAAAAAAAAAAAAACAAAGAACGTACACGAGCAATTCAGATTATTTTCGGTCGGTGTGAGAGGGAAAAATTAAAAATGACTTATTGATGCAGGTGTTATAAAAAATCGTTTATATCATTTATATACTGCTCATCGATGAGTCAGTCACACTCACTGGCCAAATTTACACGAAATTTGAATACTTAATTACACTTTCAAATAACTTTTAACAATAAACATATGTCCATTTTATTTTATTTATGTTTACATTTCACCTAATAATGAACACATGTTCATTTCTTTTAATCTTTAATTTACTTTACACACAAAATTTACAATTTTGGTTAATAGAAAGAGTTGAAAAACTATCAAATTTTATTTTAAGATTCTTCTTAATAGAGCGCATTTGATTCGCGCATTCGAAATAGCAGCAGTATGTTATATTAATACATATATATATTCATAGGAGACGAATAAATGAAGAAAAAAGATAAGAAAGAAATCATTTATTATTATTATTATTATTATAAATTTAGCCAGAGAATAAATTCTAAGATAAAAGCCTTAAAGCACTAGCGTCTAAGGCTTTCGGCTTTATTAAAAACTCTACCGCACTTGAGATTTGAATCTACGATCATTGAATTGCTAGTCGAGACTAAGAAATCATTTTAACAATTATTGATTGGGAGACATATAGATGTCGCCACTATTGCCGAATCCTTTCGATTTCGTGTCAACTTCCAAACATGTCGAAAAGTGTGTCGTAAATTTCATAACATGTTTACTAGTTGCAATTGTCTTAAAGATATCTCGGAACAATAAAAAAAATCTTATTCCGCTTGTTGATCAAATGTTGCATTTTGATGCACAAAAGTGAAAGCTGGGTGAAAGGCTTTGGTCTATCGAAAAAAGTATATTTGTATGCACTTTTCTAATTTCCAACAAAGTCGTATGGCATACCGAGGATGCTGATGGTGGTCTGGTCGTCGAGAATAGAAAGCAGTCTACTCTTGACTTGATCCTTTGCTGAAATCTATTCGCCAATTACGAAGATTTGTATATATTTATGGTTGGTACTGTCGTTTTGTGCGTAACTTTGCATCGCCCATGTCCGCATCCCTGACTGACAGGTTAAGGAAAAAAGAAAACTTTCAAATGATCAAAGGAAACAAAACTCTCTTTTAAGAATCTGAAAGAATAATTATGTTCTGTCCCGTCAGTACACAAAATATAATAGATTTCGATTGCGCATTGTCCATACAATGCGGCGCAAGTCAATTCATAGCTGAGACCGTATTAGCTTAAACCCATGAAAATGGAGAAGAAGTTCCCATTGCTTATATATATGGCGCAATCAATCTCCAAACAAGAATATTTCGCAGCCTGGCATGTATTTGAGGTTGTCACGAATTACGCTTCTCTCAATTGGTTAGTGCCCCAAAAGAAAACACGGAAAAATCAAGTTACATGAGAGAGAGCGCGATATCTTAATAATTTATTATTTGGCATGAGATTTTATTCAGGGGAAATCTGTGTTCGCAGTGTGTGACGCTTTTATTCACTTTTGACCAAGAACAGTAATTGTTTGGTATTATTTAGACGAAATTTAGACAAAAGATTTTTTCACGCGATATGTGACAAGGAATGAAACATGGACTCACTACTATCCTTCCGACATCCGGAACGATCAAAGAGATAAGGGAAAGGAGATCCTGGGAAAGTTAAGATGCGTTCATATATATGCGCCGGGCATAATATTCTACGGCTATCTTAAAGATTAATCCAAGACCAAGTATCAATCACGAATTTATCCAGCATTATTTAAGCAAAGAACCTCTTGATTTTACGAACTTATTGAATGATGTATTATCTGTGCGCATAAAAGAACTAAGAAAAGAAAAATAAATAATGATAATAATGATGAAAAAGAAAATAAGGTAAAAAAAAAATGATAAAATATAAAAGAAACAATATAAAACTAATTTAATTAGTAGTACGAGAGACAGTTTTAAAAAATCGCATAAAGGAAAAGTAGCTTAAGTTAAATGATGAGGGAAAGAGAGAGAGAGACAGAGTCTCCATCATCTTTGCTCGAGGGAATTGATGCAAATTATCAACGCAATACTCTCTCGAGTTGAAATTTTCTCGGAACTGTTGTTTGTGTAGAATTGTTTGTTTGTTGGAGCCATCGTAATATGGATTTGGAGCGGAGCGTACGTTTTTCAGATGGGACATAACCGTAAGTTAGCATTCGAACAATCGTATACATATTTGATATAGAAAGAGTTTAAATACTTATAACTTATAATTTAGGATTGAGATGAAAATGATTTAATCCACGTCCAATACCTTTAGACTACACATTATTTTTATTTTGTTCTTTAAATGTAACTTTTTTTTATATCATGGAAGACGGTCAGGTATTTTTCCAAAATTACTTCAATTCTGGTCAATTAGCTATTAATAAAAGTAAGTACGAACATTATAGCCGGACAAGGTCGACCATTAGATACCTAACATTACTTCGCCCGCTACACTTGTTCATTCGTTTTCGATTATAATATTCCAAAAATGACGTATTATTTTTATTCAAATGGATATATTCCCAGCGGGCTCCCTTACTGAAGGAGGCCCAACAGTATCGTATCATGAGACCGAAATTTGGCAAAAATTTTTTTATTTTTCGGATTCCTTCATAAAACACAAAAATTAAGCTTCGTCCCAGTGTAAGCGCGTGCTTTTCATGATAACTCCCATATGTATGTTAGGGTCTTAAAAATAGACCTGTATGATCCAAATTCTTTACCGTTTTTTTTTTTTTTGCCAAATGAATCATAAAACATTGAAAATGTTTCCGAAAGACTTGCTATTCGTGAGAAATTTTATATGGAGTCGGGTCCAAAAAATAGACCTATATGGTTTAAATTTGGTCCACTGAATTTTTCCTTTCAAATCACTATCATTAATAAATTTTCACCATCAATACAGTCGATTAACAAGTTGACCCTTTTGGCATGTAAGGGTTTACATATCTTGAGTATCTGTACATGCAGCGGTATCCAAAGGTAAGATTGATTTCTACGTCCATTAACTATTATCAAATATTAAAAAATTATACCTTTTTACCATATAAAGCTTCAGCCTTTATGGGAACGTTATGTGTGAGAGGGGACTCAAAAAATTACGCAAGCCGATCCAAAGTTTTCATACTAATTAAGAATGTTGCAATACTACTACTTAGTCACTTTTGTCGAGAAATTTTGAAAATAGCTATTTTTTCCCAAATAACAACTTTTCGGATGAGGATGTCATATGGGGAGCGGACGAAAAGTGGACCGATCCGAACCACTTTTAATAGGGATCGTGATTGTAACTGTACCAAATCTCATCGAAATTGCGACTTGTAGCTTGAATACAAATTTACATGGATAGACATCAGACGGACGGATAGGCTTAGATCAATTCGGAATATGGCTCTGAATCGATCGGTATAATAAAAGATGAATTTACACGTTCGCACTAATTTAATATTCCCAGCACCCACAAGTGGTGGTGTAGGTAGTGTATAAATAAATGCCGAGATTGCCGCATATTATTCCAGAAAAATATAAAAATGAATTGAATTTTGATAAGTGAAAAATCATTTAACCGAATCGAAGGGAGGGAATCCGTGAATGTTGTATTTTCAAAAAGATCTTGTCGCTAACACTAGAATGATAAGAAGGACTCCAGCAGGATTGTTTTTGTACTTACTCACTTTGACCCCACCGTATTAATAACGCGTATAATTTGACGATGAGAACTTGGATGCTGTGTGTTTTAAGACCATACCGGCAGATATGAATTGAATTGTTATCATTAACAAATTCGTTGAAGTCAATCGGTTAAGCGTAAATTTCTCGAACAATTTGTCCGACGAACTTAAAAGACTGATTGATTGTTCAATAATTGGAAATAAGTTGAATTTGAGTTTTACCTTGCTGGGCAATAGGGGCGGTTTTGGCTTTTTTTTAAAAAATAGCTGTAAAATAGAAAGACTTTCAGGCGGAATATTATGGATGTGCATCTAGAGCAGAGGCCTTCAAATTTGTAAGATTTTAAGCAAAGCTCTCAAATTCGGCGATGTTAGTCCAAGAATCCCTAGCAAAATTAGTAGTGGAATTTGTGTCTACCTTATCGGCAATGAGGAGATTAATTTTTTTTTTTTTTTTTTTTTTTTTTCTTCTTTTATGAGACATGGGAGGAATGATTAACAATTCAGCGCCCGTCAGCTTTCTCATTAACGTTTAGGCAACGTTTTTTAATGGTCATTTTCGTTATATATTTTATATATGTAAAGAGAGTATCCAAACATTTTTTGTGACCTCTATATATGGCCGGTCAATATGAGCAAAAAGGAATTGCATTAATTATCAAAGTTTCCAAAGTGACTGTGGAAATTTGTTAATTGATCAAGTTGTTCGATAAAGTGATTTTTTGTTCAATAAGAATTGCTGCATGAAAAAAATATTTTTTGCAGAGTTTCGATTAATTTTGCTAAGAGAAACTTCGGCGATCCATTGCGATCGCAAAAGAATGCGAAATATGTTCAATATTATGATGTGAGTGTTGCGGTATCATTACTTTTGACAGGATTCAGCGGTTTGTTATAAAAACGTACGACATGATGATAAGAATATTCCATAGCAATGAACGGTTATCTGGAATTAGTGTTAATAATGTATCGTCCGTGAACGACTCTGTAAAGCTCACTTGATAAGGTTCGAATAATTCAGATGATATTGAAAATAACTAAAATAAATATTTTAACGGAAATAGAAAAGAAAAATTTGTAGTTTTTATTAGTTAACAAATGCATACATGTATTATGCACAACGTAGGAATTGAATCTTGCGAATATTGCGCGGTCATGATGGTTTTTATTGTTTTTGTTTATGCTTATGTGTTTACGTTTATGTTTTTGAAAAGTTCTTACGCGCACGCGTACGACTGCGATCGAATGCGATTTGAATTCATAATTTTTCGATTTTTCGACTTCATTTGTATTTTCAGTTTGCTCGTTTGTGAGATAAACATTTAGGAATTTCATGTCAACATGAGTTACAATCAAAAACCACCCGGCCCTGGTGGCAGTGGTATGGGCGGTGGCCCACCAAATGGACCGAACAATGTTCAGCAGGCGGCGCAAACTTTTGCTGCTGGCATACAACAAATGCAAAATTTTGTGCACGGTCAAAATGCGTTACCGCAATCGTCGCAGTCTGATTTGAATGCTTTCTTACAACAGCAACGAATTCAGACTATGTTGAAACAGCAGCAACAATTTATACATTTTCAGCAAATGCAGCAACAACAGAAACAGCAGCAGCAACATCACAATATGACCGGGGGTGGAGTGGGTGGGGTTGTTAGTGGCGCCGGCGGTGGTAGTGGAGAGCCATTGGCTCTTACGCGTACTCCTGGCGCAGCGGATTTGCTACACAAAACTTATCAACAGCAAGCAAATGGTAATCCAAGCGCCAATTCGCCATTGAATCAGTTACAGCAGCAGCTACAACAGGCTCTGCATTTCCAGTTCCAAATGCATAATCAGGCAAAACTGCATCAACAACAGCATGCACAGGGCGGTAATCAGGGTCAACATCACGGACAGCAACAGTCTAATCAGGGGCCTTTATCATCACAGCAACAGCAACAGCAGAAACTTCAACAGCAGCAAAATCCACTTTCGACGGTAGCTGGGTTGCAGCATCTCCAGCAACGTTACATTACAGCAGCTCAGGCGGTGGCCAGCGGTAATAAATTGAGTTCGGTTACACCACCACCGCCGCCGCCACCGCCGCTAACGAATCAAATGAAACCACCAAATCTTCCACCGAATACCCAAATAACTCCGGTGGCTGGCACAACTGTTGGTCCGAATGTTCCAGGCTCAAATGTGCATCCGAAGTCACTGAGTAGCGCAACTATGTCAGCAATGGGTTCAGGTAAACGTGTAGCCCAAACCCCACCACCATCCATATCATTAACACCTGCGAAGCAAAACTCGCCTTCGCCTGGGACTGCCCATCAGCAAAATAAATTTCAAACTGCAGGCGGAACAAGTGCAAGCGGAAAAGCGAGCATAGGATCTGCGTCTCCGCTATCATCAAATTATGCTCAGAACTTTCAAAAACATCCAACACCCAATAGCGGCGGCACAGCAACCACTGTTGCTAGTCCATCTAAAGTTGGAGCAAATGTGGATGCTGCTGGCACAGCTTTAAAGTCGCCGCAATCTACGCCGGTGCAATTAACGAAACAAACACCACCTACGACACCAACACCACCAATAACTACAACAAATAAAACAAATATTAACGCGACAATTACGAATACTGCTCCAACAACAACCGCCACTAGTTCTGCACCTTTTGCAACGACCTTGGTATCTCCTCAGAAATCATCATCGACCCCAACAAATTCGAATTCTTCTGAGATTAAGATTAATACAAAGTCGACCCCATTAGCAGGCGGTAGCACAATTAACGACTCGAAACCAATTGACAAAGAAATATGCAAAGTAACAAACAATAACGGACCCGAAACATCAGCGACGGGATGCTTGGGACCAAATAAAAAGGACGCCAATAAAGGTAAAAGTCCGCCAGAAAAAACTCGGGAAGCATCTCCAAAGATGTCGCCATCTGTTCCTGCAGTTATAGCAGAGTCTGAAACTGCGAATAAGAACGAAGTTAAGACGGCAACTAAGAAGACGGAGGTTGATGTTATAACTAAAAAACCAACGCTTACCGCGTCAGAAGAGGGATCAAAATTGAAACAAGATGAAAACGGTGGAGATAAAAAGTGTAACGACTTACAAGATGACCTTGCATCATCTATTAAAACAACAGTTAAACCCAATGCAGAAATGGTAATTATTCGTATATGTACTTTTTACTTTCGGCTTATTTTAATTACTTTTAATCTCCTTATGTTGTAGACTAAAACCCCTCAAACTGCTGACCCCACACTTAAAAACGATGATGCTTGCAAATCCCCTCCAAAAGTTCCATCATCTGCAATTGTTAGCGAGAAAATAACAACAGAAGAACAAAAGCGATTGAAAGATTCATCGATTGTGGATCGTGTTGACTTTAGCGACGATGTCGAAAAGAGCAAAAATGGCGAGACATCGAACGATAATGAAACACAAAATACCGAGAACCCAAAAACAAATATTTCTATAATCAAAGATGAAGTAAAGCCGATATCAAATACTGCCGTAGACACTGCGTTAACAACCTCACCAATAAGCAGAAGCTCCGAGAAGGGCAACTATTTATCGGGTGGCCAGAGTTCGGAACAAGATACACCGAGTATGGACGCAATGTCTACTTCGCCGACGTCCACAAAAGCAACAAAATTCAGTGAAAAGAAATCGGTCTTACCATCGCCAGATAAAGGAAGCACTTTAGAAGATCGCATAAATGATATAAAATTGGAAGCGAATAACACAGAAAAGGAGGAGAGCAAGAAAGTTCTTAAAACGCAAGAATTCTCAAGTGAATCAATTAAAGTTGGAATATCAGGGAAAATTAATAAGAATAATGATGGTAAAGAGGCTAACAACGCTAGCATTAAAAATGAAACTTTATCTGCATCAACAACAACGGCTTCTGAAACAGTGTTAAATACTGCGATTAAAAAAATGGGTCGCCAAAGCAAGACATCTAAAGCAAATAAAACCACGATTTCGGCAGCTACCACCACCACCACTACCAGTACTACAACTACTACTACTAATGAAAAGGTGAAGGCACAAGGAGATGATAAGCCAATTGCCACAGGAAGGGCGAAAAGGAAATCCAAAGTCGAATCGTATGCTATTGATTCTTCAGTATCAGCAACATCCAAAGCCGAAAATATCACTCCGTCAGCAGATCGCAAATCGCAACGTCATCGTCTGAAAACCATACTTTACCAAAGTCCATTGCCCGAATTGGCATATATAACAAAATTGTCAGCTAGTGAAGCTTCGAATTCGCCGAAACCAATGTCAAGTGAGGATCGTCTGATAGTGTTTTATAAGAATGAATATATGGCGGTACGGAATGCCGAAGGTACATTTTACCTGTGCCAGACTATGCAAAATGTTTATCGAACATCACCCCGCATTAGCATTCGTTGGTTATCTGAAGACTCTAAAGATCCGAATATTTATGTACCCGATTTTTATGATCATACCGACATTGAGTGCGTACTTACCACAGTTGAATTGAAGCGTATAGATAAGGGTCATATGCGTTTACCAAAATCGGAAAAGACACGCATTGAAAGCATATTGAAGAAGGCGTTAGATGTGGAAAAAGGCATAGCACCACGCCCTGAACTGACCGAAGAGAATCCTGATGGGCGTAAGTTTACCGCTTATAGTATTATAGTTGTGTGTGTTACGGTTAAAAAATCTTTTCCCTTATATTTAGTTGACATTTCTCTCTACAAAGATGAATCTCAAATTGAAAAGAAACCACCGGTGTTGGCGGCCGGAAGTTCAAATGGGGGTCATGAGACACCTTTTACTACTAGTGGCAGAAAATCTCGACGTGGTGGTATTGGTAATGTGATACCAAAATATACTACTACTATCGCATCTAGCCATAATGTAGCGGAAACCTCCGCGCCATCTACTGTAAAAAGTAGCAAACGTAAGCGGGCTTCAGGTGTTGTAAGCCTACTGGCTGCGTCTTCTAATATACGCAAATCGTCTAATAAGAAAAGAAAACCTCTGAAACGAAAACGAAAACAAAAGTCTACCAGTAGCGATGATGACGATGATCAGGAGAGTTCCGATGACCTTGAATCGGATACCGATTATAAACCAAATCAAAAACGTTCAACCTTTAATGCCAGTGCATCGAAAGCAACACCACGAGCACAAAGATCACCTTTGGCTAAGGCCAGAGCGGCCTCGCCTATTACACCCACAACTTCAAGAGCTAAAAATGTGCCTCAGGAGGTGTGTCAAACCTATATAAATTCGTAATAGTAGTTTTATTACTAACATATATATATATATATATATATATATACATATATATATAAACATATACTTTTAGAGTACACCCACACCATCAACTTCGAAAATAACGGCAACAACACGCGGCGAAAGGGCTTCAAAGAGAAAGGCGGCCGATGTTGTAGCAGAAGACAGTATCATTGTAAAAAAGTCAGTCGTAAGTTCCAGCACAGTTGGACCAACAACAGCGGTAATAGCAACAGCAACAGCAACAGCAACAGCAGCAGCAGCATCAACATCAACATCAACAACCCCTACAACCATTGCCAATACAAAACCAGCAGCAACAACAAATAATAATAAAAATAAATGTAAGGCACTTAATAAGGAATAACTTAATTACCGAAAAATTGAAAATAATATGAAATTTGTTTTGAAATTCGTGCAGCTTCGGAATCTGCTTCGTCAATTGAAAGCTCGGTTAATAGTGGCTTTGCATTGCAAAAAAAAAATTCGGATAATAAAATGATTGAGGCGGCGTCCGTTACGAGCACTAACAACACGTCATTTACGAGCACAAATAACAATAACAATAATAATAACTGTAGCACCCCTTTGTTGATTGTTCCAAATATTTCGACGAGCAGTCCTCAAACGGAAAACACGGGAACAGCAGGTAACAATAGTGGTAATAATGGAAGCAGTGCAGCAGGAAATCGATCAACTAGGAGTCGAAAATAGAATTTCAAGGTACTTTCAACAAATTATTAACAGAACAGAATTTACTTAAAACACATATGGAAAACTTTATCTCTAAAATGAGGAAGAATTTGCAAATCTGCAGCGAGTGCTATTTAAAGCGATATTTCTTCTCAATAGTTTTGTTAACAAAAATGAAAAACAAATTCACAAGATTTTCTTTTAAACTTTATTTAGAAAATCATTTATTTTGGAAAATATTTTGATTATATTTATGCCTTATTTTTTTTTTTTTATTTTTTTTACTTTGATTAATTTTGGAAATTTTTAACAAAAAATATGTAGAATCTCTTTTTGTGCTTTTTTTTCATGCAATATGTACAAATCAACAAATTGAAATTTTCCTTTCAATTATGGAACTTTCAGTTATATATGTATTTTTGTAGCATAACAGTTTTATTATTATCCACATTTAAACGCATAAGTAAATTGAACTAATGCATTAGCTCTCATTGTAATTTTCAAGTTATCTTCATCATATTGTAGCGGCGGTACGTTACGAAAAACATCGACTAGTAACAAACTGAACTGTAGCGACTTGAATCACTTAACAATGTGTACAAAATTTTTATATAGTTCGCCGAATTTCCATTCAAAGTGTTTCTCGTTTTTGCTCTGCTCGAACGTCCATTTGCATGCGGAAAATATTACAATAGATTTTGACAAAGCGTTGTGTATAATAGCACTTTAGTCTACAGTCTTTAATATCGTTGCAAATTTCAAAATCCGCGATTGCGTTACTGCAACACTTTCCTTCGCTGTAAGCGGGCGTCTGGTTTTACGCAAAACCGTGTACCTTATGATAAAATCATTAATTTCAATTTCGTTTAAGAAGCCATCTATGTCGACGCGTGGCAGAAACACTCCGAACCCGAAGCGGTGTAGTGTCCGTCCGAGTATTGCCCTATCGATTGGCGCGTAAAAACTCTTCGCCTTCTTACTGCATATAAAGCAAATTCCGCGGTGAAGCATGCGATTTTTTAATCGTTAGGTTTGCGGTGCCGACTTCTTGAAATCTATTCACAAGTTATGTACATAAATAATTGCATTAATGTATATAAATAATTACATACTGGTAAATAAATTGCAAAGAGTCGATAACAGGACCAATGAGTAAAAAAAAGGCATGTTATATACGATACCAAGCACGGGCCTTGTTTCGCACCAATAAGCTATGGGCCTATGCCCGATTGGGCGCTATGGCGCTTCGTAGAAATCTTCTTCCATATTCCAATGTAGATGGCTTCATAAATGATATTAAATTAAAGTACTTGCCACGTACAGTTTTAGGCAATGCAAACACCCGTTCACGACGAGCGAAAAAAAAGAGTTTGAGTAATGCAAAACGAGGATTTTGAAGTTTGCAACAATATTGAAAGCTGTCGCGTAAAGTAATACAATTCCTGTTAATATAGTTTCCAAAACTGTCCACGTGCCAGAAGCAATCGCCTTGGACTTCCTTTGTCTGAACACAATAACACTAAAGACCTAGCAGCAGAGAATGCAAGCTCCCAGAAAAGATCCAACTGATACTTTCAATAAACTTGCTAATGGAACAGCTTCTTGAGGTCCACCAAATAAACAAACCCCGTTCGAATCGCACGCAGTACAACCTCCTGGGCAAGGTACGCAAGAATGGTTGTCAAAACCGTCCAACATTTCTACGATATCCCCTCGAAAACCTTGCAGTGATGAATTTGGCAAATAATAAGATTCCTGCGGCTGGCTTGTTTCCAGTTAATAAACAAAAGGTGATATTACGATCACAATCATGTCTTCTTCCGAAAATCAGCCCTAAACCGTCATTACAAACATCCTCATCAGCGGCTATAAAGGCCGCGGCAACAATTTTGATTTTCGACTCTGAAAATGTTAAACGAAAAGCCCACAACCATCTTCCTACTAAGAGAGATTACAATCCCTGAACGGTGCTCCCCATTCTTGGGTATCGTCAGTGCTATTCCACGCATGTCCCAATTCCCGCCAATAGGAACCTAAAAATCCACGATTGTGTATCTGCTCCGGTGGTATCGTAACATTATCTCTAAATTTAACCACAACCGTGTGTGTGTGCTTGGCGCTGCTAAAGCGAACACCAATAGATTATCGGCTTCACTTAAAGCATAGCTGGCAATGCCGTTAGCTCGACGCCTTACCTCGTCGCGAATTTGATCAGTTATTATAGCAGGTGGAACAGATGCAAATTTATTCGCTAAAAATTGAGTAAATTGACGAGCAGCATCCTCGGCTATATTCCTAAAATCGTAATACGGTTCAGCTGGTATTTCATCCAAAGTTTTGGCTTCACATTTTTCTTCAGCAATTATCGGAGGTGTCGTGGAAATACTTGTAGTATTTGTACTTGTAGTACTCGTAAAATTTGTTGCTGCTACATAAGGATTTGCAGGCTTAGCGGCTGCTGAACGCGTTGTTGCGTTTATCTTAACTGTGCGATTTCCTTTCACTTCTTTATGATCACTAAACAAAGAATTGTCTTGATCTCGTGGACGATAACGGAAGCTTTTTTGTTTTTTCACTTGTTGCTCTTGCCGTGCCTGCTTGTAATAGGCCAACAATTGTTGTTCATTGCTATGCACATCAATATCATCTATAACCATAGCCACCGTATTTGCTGAACTGATTGTAGAATCTACGCTGCGAATAACTTAAAACGGGCTCATACGTTGAAGCAGGTAAAACGTGAGTGGAAGCCGTAGCTAGTATAGCTAACATAGTTAGCGTAACGGTAGTTATTGAACGGTCCCGTGCCGTGAAATAGATTTTATTTATATAAAAAAAAAAAAAAAACAAAAAAAAAAACAAAAAAAAATTATAAAATCTGGCTTTAGCCAGGAAATATTCGTTTGCTATGAATGAGTGGCAAAGTTATACCTTACTGTGGTATGGTGTATAACTTATACTTGAAAAGCCGTTGTCGAATTAACTCAATGATTTCATTGAAATATAACTTGCTAAGACGAGTGCTTCGAATTTCATTTTTACATTTTTCTTACTATACTCTGTTTAATACTCCGGAAAGAACGTAATGGATTATAAAATTAATTAGTGCAAAATTATGTTTAACAAATGTTCAAATGTTCATATATCTACTAGCCCTTTAGTTCACAATCGGATACACATCGCCCAAAGGAAACTCATTAATTTTCGCTAGGAGTTGAGAGTATAACACTTCGGATTACATAAGATAAACAATATTTCAATATCGATGATAACAACGAAAGGTTGATGATCTTGCTTAGAAAGCAAAGCATACCTACGATCGGATGAAGTAAATGATCCGCGCTTTCGATTATTTGCTCAACTTTATTTGAGTGTGTGTGACAGGTAGGTCATATGGTTCAGATAAAATTGAAAGCCTTAGCCCAAAATATATTGAAATTGAAAATTAAAACTCCAACGATGTGAACGAAGACGTAAAATAAACAACATTGTATTTGTAAATTCGATTTGATACAAAAATTTTCAGTCATACAGTTCCGCTTACTTGGCTTACACGTACAATATCAACTGTGTGTTCAGCACTTAAGTTTACAAAATCGAAAATTGCAACTCTGCGTATCGCAGAAACGCATTCATCTTATTTAAAGAGTGATAATTTGGTAAGAAATGCATTTTAAATGTGGTTTATAAGAAAGAAATTGAAATATTTTTTTAGGTTTTCGACAACATATTCGAAACCTTTCACGCATGTTGCTTCTATTTGAAACAAAATGATAGCGTTAGCAGACGAAATAATTTAAACTGCTCCAAAGACTCCTTTTTCTATTTGCAAGCAGTTTAATACTCTAGGCGACGGAATAATTATTTATTAAGACTGGCTATGAAGTCAGATCGAGAGTATGGATCACTATTTGGACTAGGGATGATTTATATTCGAAATTCAATTCAAAATGAATATGGCTTCCTGAACCCTACATTCATTTAGAGTTAGGTATATATGTGGTGTCCAAGTCCAGTATCAAGCAAATTTCAAAATAAAACGTATAAGAAATAGATGAACATCTAAGATTACTGTTTTTTTTTTTTTTTTTTTTTTATGTACTAACATATAACAATATGATGAAGATAAATAAATTTTTTTTTTTCTTATTCTATTAAAGAGAAACACATTGAACTCATTTAGAAAATTAAGCAATTTTGTAAAAAAAAAATAAAAATAAAAAAAAGAGAAAAAAAAAAAAGAAGAAATATATATTTTATCAGTTTTTCGTTTTGTTTAAAAATTAAGGTAATAACATATATAAAATTAAATAAAAAATATTATAATTCATAAGGCAAACACAAAAAAATTATTTTAAACTATTATAATGAAGAAATAAGTAAGTACCACTAAAAACATCATCATAAAAATATATTGAAAAAAAACAAAAAAAAAGAAAAGAAATCCTAATAAAAATGTGTAGCATATTAATAATCAAATTAAAAATAAAAAATTGCAAAAACAAATGAATGAAAGGAAAGTAAAAATTACAAATAAAGAAAGAAAAAATAATAATTATAAAGTAAAATAAGTATAAATGCATAATAAATATATAAAAAAGAAGAAGTTTCATTACACTATAAGTTTTCAGTTTTAGAATATTTGAAGGATCGTTTAAGGATAAACGTTAATTTCTTTTAAAAGCACTAATCTATACATATAAATAACTACACAAAAATAATAAACATATATACATATATATATATATATATATATATATATATATATATA
>NW_023998414.1:14166365-14271365 GCF_014805625.2 Glossina fuscipes | reverse complement strand
AAATTCAAATTAATTAAAGCAAACTTAACAACATTTTTGTATAAAAATCTGTCGGCAATAATAAGAGTTTAGTGTACTTTTGTTGTAGGGAAAAAAAGTTGATCGATCTTCTACTGATGATAGGATTTTTGGTCTAGTCCGTAATAAATGTGCATGCTTGTTATCAAGTAGCGATAATTATTTGCGAAATTAATTTTTATTTCCCTATGAACTGAACTTTCACTGTACGTTAGTTTTACTTTTTTTCCTTTCTGTTTTGTACATATTTAATACGGATTTTATCATTACTTTTTTTGCACGGTTCTTAGGAAAATATTTAGAGTTTTTGCATTTTAAAGTTATGCAACACATTCGCTAGTCTATCAACTGTTGCATATATTTTTTATATGATTTCGTCTTGCACGTTGCTCTAAGGATTACATCTACCGCGTAAAAAAAAAAAGAGTGAAGAATGAAGCATACTTGGCTTTATACTTATAATCTTTGTTATTATTACATTCTATTATTTCAATTAAGTTGAATCGGTCTTCCCCTTTCCTGAAGATATCAGACCGCTCGAGCAAGTAATGACTTGAGTGGTTGGCGATGCGTAATGCGTTTTACAGAATTAGAAAAAATAAAAGGGTTTAATAAATTTTATTCTGTAAAAAGCATTAAAAGCTTTTTGAAAGCGTGAAAAAATGATACCAATGGCTTTTGTAAATTGGGAAAAAAGAATATAAATTAAAAGCAGGTAAGAAAATTCGGTTGCGATTGAATCCTTTATATCCATCATTGTTATCCTATAGATGACTGAAAACAAGAAAAAATATAAATTTGCATATTTCATGATATTGACGGGGCGTGGCTGATTTTTGACAGTCTTATTGAATAATTTTGTGAAAACTTATATAATGTATTCGTTGTAGTTTATCAGCAACGCGCAAACGACACAGCAAACAAAGATGTATTCTGTGACCTGCTTGCGCCGCTTTGAAACGCTTTTGAAAATTTCTATTCGACAACTTGTTCGCGAAAGGGTGAATGTATACGATAAATACGAGACAATTCGGCACACGGACAAATAGATAGACGGACATGCTTAGGTACATTCCGAATTTGAATTTTAAGCTTGCTTCTGTGCGGTATAAAGGTATGAAAAAAAAAAAAAATTCAATTTTGATACACTTTGATATTGGGTAGGCGTAGTTTATTTTTCCCATTTTCATACAAACATACATTAATATTGAGCTAAAAAATAAATTTTTTATTCCTTTTGAGTGACCGAGATCTCTCAGCTTACGTGATACCGACGGCTTTGCTTAAATTTTGTAATTGCAGATTCACGAAATTGTACCGAAATAAGTAAACTTTAGCACGGAAGCATGGTGAACAGAATTCGCAGCCTTTCGAATTTTTTTTTTTTTTTTTTTTTTTTTTACAACAACGTCTACTAAGATAATTCTAACGACAATAAATTAATTATCTTCCGTCTGTACGAAGCCTTTATTTTGTCATGGATTGAATATAGGTGCCATTGATAAATTTGAAAATTTGCACAATATCAAAAAAAAAAAAAAAAAGAGTTAGAGCAATGGCGACTCTATTAGAAAATTCTCTTCCTTTTTCTATATATATTTTTACTTTTATACGTAGATGTTTTATTTGCAATTTTCTCAGGATATGAATTAGTTAAATTATTTGAATTATTCGGTAATAAGCGTTTTGATCATTTCTCAGAACTGGTTGAGCCTTCTGCTATGCGCACTCTTGGGCGTCGAGGTGAAGAAGAACGATAAGGAAGTGATTCTTCAAAAGTACTAGATCGACCGGTTAAATGCCTTTCTAATGGTTCGCTATATTCGCCTTCGGTAAGCAAGTGAGTCAAATTCATTTGCGGTATATCGTAAAATATTGTTAGTACGAACATCATTGAAATTAGGCCTAAAGCGAAAAATTGCGATCATAACACGTTTAATTTTTAAGGGGCAAAGTTTATCTTAAACTCACTCAATAGTAAGTACATGCATACTAGTACCATATATAATACAAACAGATTAGAATCATCGGCGACTGCTTCTTCTGGGACAAAATCACCGAGACCGATTGTTGTTAACGATATAAAACAGAAATAGAAAGCATCCAGACCAGTCCACGAAGGTTCCAAAAGAGCAAATATTACAGATGGTATAACAAAGCAACAAAGGATAACAAAGGATGCTTTAATCGAAATAAAAACAGAAAGTTAGTAAAAAGCGGTTTTTTTCCTTTTCCTTTTTTTCTATCATAAAATTTATTATTATTATGATTATGCTTTATATTGCTTACCTATTATGGTTAAAAGTATCATTCTTACATATACTGGGTCCAAAGTTTGATCGAATTTAGTGTTAAGGGCGCAAAGTAATTTATTTGCTAAGGGTAGAAGTTTCTCAACGGTAGCGCTTGTCAGTACAAGCGTCAATGGTATGCCAATTGAAGCAAATATAATGCAGAATATTTTCCCGCCATCACTTAATGGGTTAACATGGCCATAACCTTAAAAGTAATTAAAGTAATGCATGTGTTTTTCTTAACTTAGCAAGCTTGGTAAGTAAGGCATTGACTTACCAATTGTGGTTATTACGCTGGTTGTAAAGAGAATTGCTTGTCCAAAAGTCCAATTAATATCTTGCGAGTCATTGCGCAATGGGGATATACCAGCGCCTTTCGCTTGTACAACAGCGGCCAGAAAATCTTCCAAATGATCATCTAAAAATATAGAAATCATCAAATAATCTTGAAAAACGTCATTAATTAATTGGATCGAATTTCAGAAAAGCTTTTAGTTACACGTAAATCTTTTTTTACACGCTTTTGAAATAACACGATTTACCGATGAGAGCAAACACATTTTTTTTTTTAAAGGAATTTTTTGTTCTATTTTAACAGTGTCTCTCACAGAAATTTATATACACAGCAACGAAACATAACTGAGTCAACACTGCGATCAGAAGTTGATCGATCTATGCCTGTGCACATGTGTGTTAGCGAACGAAATTCTACATTTGAATCAACCCCAACTGATGCTAGCAGTTTGAAATCAGTTCGTAATAATCGTTCACGCTTGTGATCAAGTACCGATGAATAATTGGCAAATTGAGTTTTATTCCTAATTTCCATTTCGAATTTTATATGTTGTATGTACATCTGGACTCACTCTTCACTGTACATTAATTTTAATTTTTTTTTTTGTGATAAAAACGAATTGTTTGGTCCTATGTAATATGGATAATATTATGACTTTTTTTGCACGATTTTTTAGGGAAATGTTTAGAACTTTGGCATTTTACACGATTTTTTAAAAGCTATTACCAAATTTACCATCTATCCTATGTATTTGTTTTATGATTTTTTTTGCACTGATCTCTAAGGATCGTGTAAAAAAAAGTTGGGTATACTATATTTAATTCGGTAGTAACTTTCACAGAAACATAAAAGTACAATAGCACTTTTTTTTCATTCCTCTTATGGCTAGGCCAGGCAAAGACATGTAAAATGAGAAATGATAAGAAACCGTTTTATAAGATGCAAGTTTCTCTCTTTTATTAAAAAAAATTCCCAAGTCTCGCTAAGTAAGAAAGAAACACAATTTTCATATATATTTCTAGTCGAAAACTTTAGGTGAAGAGACATTATGTGATTACACCCTTTATTTCTTTCTGTGCTCGTTGAGAGATTCTCGTGCTTATTATTCATTCAACGATTCGCTAATTACTTTACAAATATATTATTAGTGCTATTGGTTAACAAACTAATTCAAAAAATTAAAAGAACATTTTTCGAAATGTTCGCTGCTTTCAATTAGCGAATATCGTTACCTTGCTTGTTTTTTTTTTTTTATTCTTATTTTATTGCTCGGCTCTATAAGTTGTGTGCGCGAAACTTACCTAAAACTTGCGGATACATTTCAAGAAAATTGTTACGCAATTCGAAGAAATCTTGGCGTTTCTCTTTCTCAACGGGCACTTCAATTATATGCATTGTCACCGCCCCGATAATTAGATATCCCAAATAGAATAAAATAAAGAATGAAAACCACAGGCGTTCTTTACGCAGACGTGTACAGAAATGATGATCTTGACGTTCAAAGGCATTGGTAGAACAGTAATCAGGCATTGACCGCAGCAAACGTATTGAACCGATACTAATGCGCCCAGTCAAGCCCCCCGGCGAAGATTGGTCATTAATATTGGATTCAGCTCCAGCTTGGCGGTAAGTGTTAGTGCTTTCCGGTAGATTTGCTCGGCTTCTTCCCGTAACCCTCATTTTTTTTTTTTTTCTTTTTTTAAATATAATTCTTGTAAATTTTTTTACTGTATAATTACTTATACGAACGTAGCTGACTACAAATGAAGACTTCTAATACCAAAAGTAAATCGGATTTCTTTCGTTTCTTTTTTAAATTTCACTTCACTTACGTATTTATTAAAAAGAGGCAAGAATAGAAAACAAAAATGATCCGCCTTTCATTTTGAATCTTCAATGTTCTAACGAGCAAAACAAATGACACGGTTAGAGATGACATGAGTAAATTTTATTAAATATCAAAACGGGGTTGCCAGATTACGAAACTATGAATCAGTAAAATCATGTATTCTAACCTTTTAAAAGCGAATGACCTAGAATGAGCAAAGGCGAAGTTATATTCGTGATCAAGAATGTTAAATCAAAGGTTTCTGATACCAAGGTCAAGAAAACGTTATAAGCAGTTGGATTGATTTCAGTACGCCTGCTGGTCGGTTTGCGGCAAAAACCTCCCTGATCGCAAAAACAAAGATGTCGGCGTTAAATTTTGTAAAATGACTGGGAATTTTTGCACGCAGATTGACATGGAAATGGGCAAAATGTTGGAAAAGATACGACTACTGTGCAATGTAAACCACGAAGAGCGCAGCTTTACACCAAGCATAATATCACAATTTCCATATGTATTCTGTGGTTAATTTTACACAAATGGACCAAGTCAGCCACGCCCAGTCAATGCTAAATAGAATCGAAATTTATTTATTTTTTTTGTTTTGAGAGAGACAGAGAAAGTTAATGGGTATAAAAGTTTCAGGTGCAACCGAATATCGCCTTCTTGTTAGTTTATGATTTTTTTGTTATGCGGTGTGCGCTATACCCACCCTTGACGCAAGCATTTTCCTCTACGAATTGATTGTTTAAATTCTTGATGCGCTCGATTAAAATTAGGACGCCTGGCCTTTCAAACGCTTGAGATATTGCGGCACCAAATATCAGAAATACGGCATAACTGTAGCAGAACAGTAAAAAACATAAATTAATGCCATATATATCATACGAGGGCATGGCATCTTCTAGACCAAGTCGACAAGCATCAGCAATCATGCTGAAATTGTAAAGGAAAACAAAATGTACTAAACTAAAAGAAACTAAAATGAGTAATAGATAGTTTTAATAGGAATTTGCGTCATAGATAACGAATGAAATCCGAATGAGCTTCCGAGGGAAAATGACGGCAATGTTTCTTCTACAATCTTGAGAGAAGAAATAACGATAAGGTTATATCTATAATCTTCATTTAGTTGCCGGTTAAAGGAAAGTAGATAAATACAGCGATGAAGGAAATTTTCGAATCCTGCTATTCGATATCGGTATAGTAAGTAATTGTATCCACATAATTGAGAAAAATAAGAATTGCTCAGAAGTAATAAAATCCGGGGCAGTTCGAATTAATACTGAGAAAGAGAGAGAAAGAGAAAGAGGGAGAGAGAGAGAGAGATAGATAGATAGATAGATAGATAGATAGATAGAGAAAGAGATAAAGAGAGACACAGGTATGGAGAGAGATAGACACATAGATAGATAGATAGATAGATAGATAGACAGAGATAAAAAAGTTGGCAAGTGACTCTACATGTGTGAATAGCAGATCTGAAAGCAGAGAGTTATAATCACGTAGCGAAAAGTTAGTTTTCGCGTTTGTATTCAGCCATTTTTGCCATACAACAGCGAAAGCTACATTTTCATACGTGTTTACCTAACAATGAAGGAAAAATTGCTGGATTGCGTAAACAGCGCAACTGAGTATAAATACTTCTTCAATCTTATGCTCTATAAGGGATAGAATTAGTGGAAAAAATTATAATGCAGAGTACGCGAAATCGTAAGCTAGAATATCTCTTCAACTCAAAGAAACTACCAATGGAGAATATTATCTAAAAAAAAAACGGGACTGTGAAAATTTCCCACTAGGACATATTTAATGGAAGCTATCAAAGTTTCATGGTATTCATGATATTACCCTTTTTAATCGAAGACTCATGATCCTTGTCAGCAGCATTTTCATTCCTCTAACTATATCAAAGGATGGGTTTCTTTGATCTATAGATAGCCAATCTTAAAATAGTAGTTGTTATTGCTTCAAAGCATAATTCAGGCGCTACTAGAAGCATGAAGAATAGTCCTGATATTTCTGACAATTTTTCTCATACATACATACAAAAAAAAAGAAGTAAACATTGCAATCTTTAAGATGAATTCGTTTTGCTTTTCAATGCCGCCGAACTCAAGTTGGAAAACCGTTTTCAACTCTACCTAAAACAACACCATTGCATTTAATTGATTTTTCTTTTTCCGTTGAACTGTTTATTTTATGCAACGACGAATTTTTCCTGATTCCAGATCAATAATTAATTTGCTGGACGGGCAACACTATATATGCTGTTTATGGCAGGGATCTCCGATCTTTCTCACAGTGTGTATATGGACGGACGTGGTACGCAGCAAATCGACCAAAAACTTGATTGAAACTAAAATTTTCTATCCAATAAACGATTTGTTCTTATTTATAAGCGTTAAGATTATTCATAATCCATCTACTATAGGCAAATAAGGAATCGTGTACGAGTGAAAAGGGTTTTATGATGCGGGAAATAAAAGACTTCTGTGAACACGTTTCTACAAGTTAAATTCCTTCTTCAAAAAGGTTCGCTTTACTATTCATGTCGTGACGAAAATGGTGAAAGTATTCGTAATAGATATTCAAATATTTGCAATAGAGCGACAATGTAGAGGCATACTGACACTACCAACACTAGCACAAGCAATGTGTACGTGATCTCTGTTGAAATTGTAAGGGTTTTTGTTTTATGCTTTATGTGAACGACTGTCGTGTAAATGAGACAAATATGTAATCTCTTTAATTCTGGCAATAGAGAGAGAGAGAGAAAAAAAAAAGAAAACATGTACATATATGTGTATGTTTTTTTTTTTCAAAATTTTTTTTTTTTTTTTTTTTTTTGCCTGCACTTGATGACGTCTTGTTCGTCTACTAACCCAGACCCAAAAGATAAAGCTTAATTGAAATCAACAAACACAAGTGTGTGTGATTATTACAAACACATTAACGTTATTTTGTTGTATATAAAAATGCAAAAAGCTATGCATGTTTGTCTATCTTGTCATACTTAATTGACTGGAATTATTTGTAGAGGGTAACCTTAAGCAAGGAGTGATGGACGGTAAGGTAAACTACATTTATTTTGCTTTTTAAGAACTGAATTTTCATATGTATATGTAATTAAAGTTCAGTATAAGTGTCTTATGATTATTTCTTTGCGATAAAGTTATTGAAAAATTTTATTCCCTTTCATTGCTGCAAACTGCAACAGCAAGCTTACTTAACTTAGCATATAACTTACTTAACTTCATCGTGCTGCAAATAGGCCAATTAATCAATGCAATTGTTAGATTTAGATAAACGGATTATAAAAGCTGATGGAAAATTTCTAAAGTTTGTAGCTTAAATCATTAACTTGTTAACTATCTGTCATGCTTACTCGCCTTGATTTGATTTTGGCTGGATGCTAACTCAATTTCTCTTCGATATCGCTTGACCTTGTACCTGGGAACCGATACCATAGGCAGACCATATTAGATATAGTAAAAATATTTTGAAATTCCGAGAATGGAAAAGTACAAGTTTTACACCTCTGCCGATGATATGTGGAATGAAATTAATGAAGTAAAAAAAACCGAGCTTCTTATTAATAAATATATATATTTGTAGGTATTTGTGCTACTAAGTGATATTTAACAATTTGCATGAATTAATTTGAAATTTTGTACAATTACGCTTGATAATATTCACTCAGTGTTCTTTGAATAAAAACAAAAAAAAAAAAAAAAATTGTTTGACTAAATAGTCATAGATACGAATTAAATATCAGCGAAATCAAGTTGACAAATAATGGCCTCATTATAGCAGGTGGGCAAATTAATCTTGCACATACTCCCGCACGTACTTACATGCACAATACTGTGATCAAAAAGTATGACCAATATTAAGATTAAATTGCGCGGATCTATTGAATATCACAAATATTTGTTCTTAAATTGATACTACTATGACAGTCATTTATGTCAAATTTCACAGCTTAAGCGTCATTAGTGTTGCAGTTGTGTTTGGTTTTGTTACGACGCAAGAAGAATTTATTTATTTTTTTTGATTTTTACAACATATGTGAGGAGATGATTTCTGATTATCAATCGGTCGTGAAATGCATTACTGCAAGAGATGGAACTTGTATCTACGCATACGACCCGCAAATAACGCATCAATCAAGGGAATATCGAGCAAAAGCTGACACAAGTACCGGCAGACTCAAAAAATCGAGAGCATGTTAATAGTTTTCTACGATTATTATGGTGTTGTGCACTATGAATTCCTACCGCCTACCGCCTACCGCCTACCGCGTATGGCAAAATTGTTAATATGAAATATTTTTTTGAGTTTGAAGATTACTCTGACGGCGACGAAATATATAATAGAATAATAAATAGATTTTAGAAAAAGCAAAAAAATTAAATTGGTCTTATTTTCTGGACACAGTATATATTGGTATTGATTAGTTTGATTGATCGATTAGATATTGATGTTCGACCGATGTCAGTTGCAGCTCAGTGTCAAAGTAGAGGCAGCGAGATGGATGTCTCTTGCAACATTGCATTTTATTCTCTTTTGAAGGGGAAAAAATTCGATTGAAGCTACGAAAATGCTTAAGTTGGCTTGGAGATGAGATAGGGTAAGCGCAGGGTAATCTATGAAACAATTAGAAAGTGATTGGCGAGTTTTTGTCCAAATAATAGTGAATCTTGAAGATAATAAATGGTCGCTTATGTGCGTTCGTCTCCAGTAAAAGAAACCCAAGAGATGATCCGTAATTAAGGTTTGCTCAGCAGAGATTATTTAAATAACTTTGAATATAATGTTGTAATAATGTAACAAAGTTTGTCTATTGGATTTACAAGAACATGATTTTTATGTTAATTTATATAGCGCCTTTTCCAAGGGCAACGTTGTTTGTTATGTGCATGCGGGTCAAATGATGTGAAAAACGCATTTGCTCCTTCGCTAGCGCATTGCTTTGATACAAGTCATGCTGATATAAATTCGTTTTTTTTATATACATTTAATATTTGACGGTATGCTAAGCATATTATATCATATGTAAAATTTATAAATGTTTTTTTTAAGAGGCCGCAATGCTTGAGATTGTGAACAAATTTGAGGCGAGTTTGCAATAGAGAAGACAAATAGCAAGTGCGTGATCCAGGCGAGGTATGATACGGGAAACGTGACAGTGCATAGAGTTTAGCGATTTTTCAAATGATACGATATGTCAAGCAGCAGTTCAAATTCTCTTAAGACCTTTCGATCTTTTCGTGGTTGGATGTAAGATCCTTATCAGGCGGCCATTTTTTTTTTTTTTTTGACTTTAAAAACAGATAATAGTCTCTGAGAGGTAAATCTATGGGATATAGTGGCTACAAACGCCATTCTTATCCCACTATCCACATAAGTTTGCTGGCGCAAAGTTTGATGAATAAGCCACCTGCGTTGTTATAATGACGAGAATGGGAATAATTTTTTTTCCTTTTTGTTTATTTATTCACTTTTTTTTTTTTTTTTTTGTTCTGCCGATTATTATCATTCCACCCTTTCCAAAGTAGTCAATGAAAATTGTGTCATATGCATTGTGTGTGTGTGTGTGTGTGTGCGCACGTTTCATATTGAATTTCATTGTAGATTTGCGGATAAGACACTTTTATGCGTACAAATGTACTCTCCCACATCTCACACTACGACATCATCCTCTCATGCGCTACATCGTCTCAAAATCATTTGAGAAATCAACATCATCCTAGAACACATTAATGCCAAGACGTGGTGAAATTAAAAGAATAAAACTTGGAAAACTTGGAAAAGATCACTTCTCGAATATATATAAATATACAATCGAGTTAATCGTCGACTTTATTGAGGTACAAACAAACCAATTCATGTTCGCATTGAATTTTTTTCTTTGCCAAGCATAATGAATGAATCTTCTGTTGTTGATTTACTGAATTATAGAAGAACAAGAACAAGAAGGAGAAATTTTCTCTCTGGAAAATACAAATATTTGAAAACTGAGTGAGACTAGCAAGACCAAATGAGGAAAATTTGCGACAAAATTCGGAAGAGGATTGATTTTGTGTAAACGGTGACCGCAATTTTGTGTCGTTGACCGGTCACCGGCCGAGATGGAAAAAACTGAGCCATGGCCTAACTTCTTATTGATCGCCAAAGGCTTTTGTGTTATGCACGATTTTAAAGTTCGATTATCGGCCTTCATTGTTCTCGAAGATGCAATTTTCTCAGCAATGATTTTTCCATGGACGCCCATGTGTTCGCACCTCAAATTTCAGAATGTACTACAAAGATCTAATTTTTAGCATATATGACATAGAAGAAGAAGAAGAAGAAAAGAATTGTTTTTAATATTAATGTATATTACACTTTAAAACATTAATATATATTATCATCCTCTGAGTCCACCAGCGCTTCGAAGACGCTTTCTATTCGAGTCGAGCCTTAAGTCTGACATAAAAGTTGATGATTCGGCATAGGCGGATATAATATTCACACTTATTATTATTTTTTTTTAAATGCTAATTTTTCTGTTAAACTATTCAGGAGCTAAAGTTGTGTCGTTTTGAAACGCAATCGGAGAAAAACAACTAATTGCGGAAGCTCGTTGTGTTTTTTTGTAAATAAAAACGTTCGACTATTTATGATATACAGTGTATATTAAATTTGTGTAGATGTATATAATATACCGAGGGAGTTAAGGTGCATTCATCTTTTATTATATGAATCGATTGTCTGTTCATCTGTCCGTGTGATCTCTGTGCATGTATTTCGTAATTTTTGAAATATTTCGACCAAATCGGGTATACTAATGTGCTTTAATGGGGATACGAATCTTATCGAAAAAGGATTAAATTGAATCATATTCACAACCGCTGTCCATATAATGACTTATTTTGAAAAACTTGTTATATGAAAAGGAAAAAAGAAAAAATTGCAATTTTCAAAATTTTTCGAAAAAATCGATAAGTAATGGTATATATTTTCACAATTGATATAAGAATTTTATATTGAATGGGTCCGATGTTTTCAATACAATACAAAAGGTAAGTCTTTATATAGTAATAAAGCATTCAAAATTTTTCCATAATTCACAATGGAAATTGAGCTATAATAGCAATTTGACCTAAAAATCAATTGTAAAAATATGTGAAGTCGTTGTATGATAACATGGTCTCAAATTCTTTTTTAATTTATTACGAAAATAATCGAATCATAATAATAACTTCAGTAAGAAGATTACCTTGACAACTTAATGTTCCCCGCCTTGTTCCATATAAGGCCTCTCATAAAAAGTACGCTCTTGGTATTTTTTCATGAAAATGAATAAATTCATTTTGCTGCAGGGTATCGAATAGTCGGCTTTTTTTACTTATCCTTCCGGTATATCTTATACTTTGCTAGAAAATCGAAAGTTTCAAAGTACTTGCGCTCGTTAATAATTTCGTATCTCCTACTGACCCTTCTGAAATGGAAGTGACAACATAGATATTCCTATATATCCTATACATATATATATATGTACATACATACCTTAATGCGAAGGGTATCGGAGCTTCATTGTATAATAGATTATATAGAAATAATTTTATTAAAGTTTAATAGCAAATTAAAGAAAAATGGGAGTGAAGCAAATACATATGTAAGCCCACGAATGCGTACATAAATATATACATACACATATATACAATAAACGTATCTAACATGGCATAGGTGTGCAGGAAGTGCAAAACTTGTTATCACAAAACAGTCAATGGACTGTAAAGATTGCGTGACAAAGGCGTAGATGTTCTTTTTTTTTTTTTTTCGTTCAAACTAAATAATAATAAATCAAAATAGAAGAAGAAGAAAAGGCGCAGGACAAACATAAAACAAAATAGAATCAAAAAATGAATTTTTTTTTTTTTTTTTTTAAAAAAACAATTCTTGTTGAATGTTAAGGATAGATTTGATAATGGAAAACATGTGTGTCACCCAAATTATACCCTCGAATTGAAGAAGAGAGCCGCGAGTCGAAAAGGATAAAAGAATATCTATGATTAGATTATAAAAAGAGAGAATGAATGAAATCTGAGAGAAACATGCGCATTAAACTTATGAAATTATTAGTAACTATTAGGAAGTAAGTGGATTGTAAAAAAAAAAAAAAAAAAAAAAAAAAAAAATTTAAAAAATGAAAAACTTTACTGCTTTTTTTTTATATTAATTTTTAAATAAATTTGAAAAAAAAAAACAAGAAAAGCAAATAATTTCATACAATAGTTCCGTTTCCGTTTATATTGACGCTTTCTCTTTCTCTCTACATCATTCTCTCTTTTTATTTTTTTTATTTTTTATTTCCTTAACCTCTCTTCTATTATCCTTTTCACCGTTAATTCGTTTGCTTTGTGAACAGAATTTCCTTTTGTCCATGAATTCAGTTCATTTTCAACCGCAACAGAAATTGGTATCGTTTTACATAACGCATAACGGAAAATTCCTTTAGTTAAAAATTACATTTTCTACAAGTATATATTCATACATATATATACATATACATACATGCATATATCTAACTATATATATAGAGCTATCACTATATATTCCTATTGGTAAGTGAATGACTGATTGATTGATTGATTGATGGATTGATTATAGTTTAAATAGTTTGTGAAAATCAAAAAAAAATAAAAAAAATAGAAAAAAAAGGGAAAAAAATAAAAGAAAATATATAAAAAAAATTTCTTTTATTTACTTTAGTTAAATTAAATTAAAATTTTAAAAACAAAAGAAAAAAAAAATCTCATTGCGTTTTATGTGATTATGGGATAGCATAAGCATTTTGTATATACAAATACAAGCGCACATCTAACCGTTGAATGTTGACTTAAGAAGCATGAAATTTTGTAGACAAAACAATTATTAGTTATTGTGTATACCTTTATGCTTGCGTTTGTAGTTGTTTGAAATTCAATTTTAGACACGCAATGCCAATCCTGCAATGCCTCGCCTTGCCTTACTAAGAATTTTAATTTTTCTCCGAATACATACTAATCGAACGTAATTTAATTGAATGATGTTTTTTTTTTTTCTTTTTATATTTTGCAGACGACTGTTATTAGCAGCATTACAATGTTGGCAAGTTGTGTTGGTAATTGCGGTCTAAGTGGACCACCACCACCCGACTCTATATTATCGATGCCACCACCGCCATTGCCATCGTTTTTATTACCAAAAACATCGGTTATGGCGGCCTCAACAAACGATTCGCATCCGTGTTTCGCGACTTTTATGTGCGATCCAAATCCCCATCCACGTGAAAGTGGCATGGAATTTGTCGAACTAATCGGTTCTCATGACGGCGGCTTAGAGAATACATGGATTTTTGTATTAATTACCTCCTGCGTAGGTGTTTTAATTTTGGGCGGTCTATTAGCCATCATTTTGCTTAAGTGTCGCGAGTAAGTATTACACACAAACACAAAAACACAAACACACACACACTTTTCTCATTCTTTTATGTTTAATAATCAACTTCTCTCTCTCTCTCTCTCTCTTTCTCTCTCTCTCTCTCTCTTTCTCTCTCTTGTTTTAGCACTTTATTTTCCAGTTGCAATATATCATATCATGATAGTAACATCAAACAGGGCACAATGTCCGCTTTGGGTGAACCATCAAAATCAAATCCTTTTCTCGCTGGCGGTATTCTTTATCCTTGTACTTCCGTTAACGGTCGTGATACCTTGCAAAGTCAATTGGCTAATGATAGTCGCTTATTATGGGCCACGTTAACTCCGCATGGTACGCGTCATTTTATATCGGATTATCCAGGCTTTGGAACTCAAGAAGTTACTCCAGGTCATTATGAAGTCGTTGATTATCGCGCTAAATCCCAAAATCAAAATTTTCGCGATTATGTCAAGCGTACACCGATTAAGGTAAGTTTTCTATGCACAATATTCGCAAATATCTATTCATTTCCTTTTGAATCAACAACAATACTATGTATATACATATCGTTCTGAACGCGTAGTTAGTTCATTATTGAAATTAAGACGAGAATCGTACCCAAATGCCAGTCTTTTAATTTAACATTTCCCTTTAATATTTAAAAGTGTTTGCTTTCTTCTTCTTTTTAAACTCATCAATGATGATTTTTAATGCACCGCTACGTTTTTATATTCTATACCGCTTGTGATACAAGTGTATGTTAAGTTTGTGATGATGTGCAGCAGGATTTGGGTTTGATTCATCTTTTGTTATAGCTAAGCTTGTCTGTCCGTTCGTCCGTCTTGCTTTCATCTGTTCAACCTACAGGTAGCAATTTTTAACATATTCTGATGAAATTCGATACATTTATACGTTTTAGCGTAAGGACGAACGCTATTGAATATGTTTCGAATCGAACGATTTCTTATGTAACGCACTATTTTGAAAAGTCGTTGAATGAATATCGATATTAAGCGAAATGTTGTATCGCATTTAATAGTAGACTATGTCATTATAACGGACATTACACAAACGGACAAACAGGCAGTTTGACAGACGGACATGTTTAAATCGAGAATATATAAATATTTATGTATAAATATTATTTATGAATACTTGGAGGGGTTTCTGAAGAGTCCTTCTGGGCGTTGCAAACGTTTTGACAAAATCAATACAAATCTCGCTCTTTGGTGATGGGTATAAAAAAATCGGTCAATTGAAGCTTTTTGCTTAAGAAAAATAAGCACAAATTCCATATAAAGTGAAAATGAAAGAAGTGAGATTTCAGTTTTGTGTTTTTTATTTTCATCTTAGAGCAAAGAATATTTATTATAGCAATATTTCGGGGATTTGGGGTATAATGCATTTTTACCAAGCGTTGTAACGCTGTATGCCTTACGATTGTATTGCGTTCCGCCTGCTAAACACTTACTAGTTTCGCTAGACTTTGGCGAATTGTTAGCTCTCAACTATCAAGTGTGATCAAGAATCTTTCCATTAGCCTTTAACTAAAATGGATCTTAAACACCGAAATTTCAGTGTGCATTTCCTAGTTAGGTGACCATGGATAACATAAGTTGTTTTAAACTTTTTTACTCAAATAAAATTTGCGTAATGGAATGTAATGTTGCGAACTATGTAAGAAGATGAAAATTGTATTAACGCATAAGCAAATTACAGCCGCATTCTGAGCAACATAACAAAGACATCACAAGTCATAAGGGAATTTTTTTTTTTTGTATGACTTTCGGGACTCTTTTATAATAAAATTCATATCGCAGCGTTTTCTTTATGGCTATTACTTTCGAATACCGATATTGGATAAGAAACGAATACAACTACAACAAGAATACCCAATGGTTTCATTTATGATTGATGATCAAGGCCAGCGTTACATCTTTAAAGCATTAATTATTTGATTAGGTTAAGAATCCGTAGTAGTTTCACACTTGTCCAATTGATATTTTGTACTGTTTACGTTTTATAAAATATTTTCCTCATTTCGCATGCGTTCAGTCTTTCGACAACAATGGCTTTACCGATTATGATTATGAAGATCCAACGCCTTTAATGGATTCATATCACGATGACATGGATTCCGGTTATCAAGAGCCCCAAGAAGTTATAGGCTCTATACAGAGATCATCGCCAAGACCTCATGTCTCGTCACCAACACGCATCGATAATCCAAATATTGCACCATTGAATTATTATCCAATAAATACCCGCAGTCAACAAATCAATAACAACACCAACACCAGTATTAACACCAGTACCAATAGTACATTGCAACGTCCTAATAATTTAAATTCAACCACATTAAATCGTAAATCGACCTTAAGTCGTCGGATTAGTGATGCTTCCTCATATAACGGACAAAATATTTAAATAGAGAGAAAGTAAAACAACAACAAAAGTACTAAAAATGCAAAAAAAAAATTAAATATAAATTCGATAATCTATTTAGGAAAGGAAAGTGAGACGAAGTCGTGGTTTCTAGCAAGCAAAACAAAAGGAAATAAGTTAACATAAATCCTAACCAAAATAATGAAAAAAAAAAAAAAAAAAACACAAACCAAAACAAAACAAAAGAAAACAAAAATATAACATAAAACACCAACCAAAGAACAACAACGAATCACGAATTTTTTTCTTTTCTTTTTTTTTTTTTTTTTTCTTTTTTGTTTTTTTCAAAGTTTATTTTCTTGTTGACGCGAAGCATCAAAAAAAAGATAAATGGAGGACATTGTACTAACGTAACAAGTGTACTCAGAAAGTACACTTTAAAGAAAACTATATAGAATTTGCATTAATTCATAAATATCATATAAAAAAAATGAAACTATTGAGTAAAAGAAGAAGTTAGAACAAATAACTACTAAAAGTCATAATTTATCTACTTTCCTTTATAATCTAGTGAACGCTTGAGCCCGAAAAACCTAAAAACATGGGAAAGCCATATCGAATTAAAAATAAAGTTAAACTCGTATTGCATTGAATGTTTAATATATTGACTAAATCCAATCAATTTAATATCAAATTGAGCGAACCGATTGATATCATTTTCAATATGTGTATTAAGCTATTGCTATTATTAATAAGCAGCTATAGTGAATGTGCTTTTTTTTAAGCTATGTAGTTTTTAGAGTCATTTTTAGTGCATTACTTCAGCTGCGCACATCAATCACGAATACAAGGCGAAGATTGGTAAATTTTCAAATCAATTTTTGCATCCCTAAGGACAATAACAACAAATTGATTTACACCGTACGACACTTATGGTGCATTACGATCGATTAAATCTGTGTGGACGCAAAGGGGATTTGAGATAGAATTGCCTTTTATTATATCGAATCATTCAGAATCAGATTTAAGCTTGTCTGTCCGCCCATCCATCCATCCGCCTATCTGTGTCTGTCCGTCTTATATTCTTATGTTCAACCTAAAGGTTCGCAATTTTCGGAGTTAATTCGATGAAATTTCCGCCCAAGGACGAATGCCCAAAATGGACCATTTCTTCTCACACGTCCGTCCCGATTAAGCAATGCGGTGTAGCGTAGTTAATGGTTGCCCATGTCTAACTATAACGTTTTTAATTTCTTTCTTTCGCTCTGCCTTATAGTTCTTGGGCGAAACCTTGTTACTTCTTTCAATTCGATTTTCAAACGTGACATAGAACTTCCATCCATGAAATTCATTTTGAATCATTGATCTTAAAACTGTACGCCCAGCGCGCTATAATATTGAAAATAGGCAATGCCTTGGCAACATAATACGTATAGTATGTATATTTACATGTATATGTGGATAGAAATGTTCTCTTGAGTTTCTAATTTCCTAAAAATATTATTACAGTTTATATTGTTATCGCGACACAAACACACTGGATAAACGAGTGCATTACAATTTGCTCCATTGAAAAGAAACAACGCTGCGAGTAGTAACTGAGACGATAAAAAAAAGAGATCACAATATGCCAATGACCTTAACATTGTGATTTCGCTTCATAATGTCACCCGGTCCTATATATGAAGATTTTCCAGCTTTAAAAACGTTAGCAAAATTGATTGAATTGAAATTTATTACTCACTCTTCCCCTTGCATTCATTAGACTGATTTCCCTTATTCGAGGAAGGCTTCGATTCTTATAATCAATAATACCCGAAATCGATCGTTATATATATATATATATATATATATATATATAGCTAACCGCGAAAATCCCAATTCCATGTCAATATCGAATTCATTCATTTGCATTGGGGTAAGGGGAATATATATAATTGGTAGTAAGGGACGACATAATACTTTCAAAAAAACATCTACTTCTAGAATAATTTCTTGGTGAATAAACGAGTACCGGTAACAGATTAGCTTCGCACCTTTACTTTATTGTATGGTTAGTGATTTCATTCAAGTTCCTAAAACTGTGCATATTGATCGCGATTTTAAATTTTGCTTCTCATAGATCAGAGAGCCCTAATTGATTTACGGCCTATGTTATATAAATGGAAATATCCAATTATGGACATTTTCAATTCTACGGTCTTTGATATAAACCTTAAACCCTAGATGACAAAAAAAAAAAAAAAAAAAAAAAAAAAAAATGGCAAACATAATTTGACTTTTCTTACTTGCTTCGGTTATTGTTTGCCTTCAAGCACAAAATCTATTGGAAGCTTAAAAGGATGGTGTAGAACCAAATCTGCTTTAACATTATTGCGTATATATTTACAAATGTATGTTTCTTTATAATAAATTATATAAATTTTAATAATAATTATGTATAAATATTAAGTTTAATTAAACTTAAGAGATATAAAATTGAATAAGAGAGTGCAATATGAAGAATTGCATAAGAATTGCAGAACATATTTTCTAATCAAGTGTTAAAATATTTAAGAGCTAAAAAAAGAAGAAGAAGAAGAAAAAAAAAAAGAAACGGAATTTATTATATTCAGTCCAAGATCACTATGTAAAAGCATTAGATTCAATTCGATTCGAAGATCAATTTGATGATTTCAATACTACTGCTGCTAGCAGGACAATGATAGAAATTGGTAGAGAGTATCGTGATAATATTAGATACGTATATGAATCAAACCAAAATTCTTAATCTCTTTGCGGCCTTAATATCCTTTCTGACTTTTAAACGGTTCCTACTAACTTGGCAACTGCAACTGACTAACTGATCTGAGCTATAAAAAGAAGGGAGCAAAAATTGTAAAAGTACACAAGAAAGCTCGAATTTTGCCAAGTATTATTAAGTAAATCTTCATGCGATCGCATGCATCCATACACAACGTATGGCATACTGCGAACTTTGCAAGTGAAGTAATCAGACTTGAACTATGTCTTAGACAATTTTCCTGTGTATTTGACGATTTTGAAAACATAACGACTGCTTGGAAAGTGAGAAGCAAGACATATTTATACTCATTACCGGATAAATGCTCAACAATCGCAATTTAATCGTAACCGTTTGTCTGCCTTTTTATCCTCGTAGTTTTCAAAACTATCGCAAATCTTGCAATAGAGAGTTAGAGATTGACGTTGAAAATTTAAAAAGTGGGCGTGCTCGAAAGTTAAAGCTGTGTCGAAATAATTTTTCGTTTGCTATTGTGTATATTTAGTCTCAGCCTACTCATGGCCTAGTTCATGAAAAAAGTTGCGAATTTTCTCGATTTTTTCTGTCTAAAATCTGCAAGACATTTTTCACGATCCTCCCTAACCCGAACACTTCACACATGATTACGATACAAGTCCTAACGGACATATCTCGACAGTTATGATTCGTAGCTGTATTCCGTAGCGTAATCTAATGTAATGGTATGTGTGTGAGGCGAGTCGAAAAAAGATGCTTTCATTAAAATACTTTAACGTCATGTGTAAATGCTTTTGCAGTTTACAGCGTTTGCGAGTCCATGAACAACACCAGGGCAATGTTTAAAAGCAAACACGCCATAATCGCACTTGAGCATAGATGAGCAGTTTTAAGATCTACGCTCTTGACGCTATTTAATGAATTTAGGATGTCCTGATATACATCCGGTTGCGGATTTAGTTGCTTAACGATATTTTTCTTTCACTCATTATTTGCCTTAAAGAAAAATTGTTGTTTACGAAAAAGTAGACGATTTATGCTAATGACGTCATTGATTTGCATTACTAGTATTTATATATACATATATAAATTTTCTTCTCAAAATCGATTAGAATTGATTTTAATACATAATTAAATCAGGTACAAAAAAAGCATTTGGTGTAACAAGGCCTTAAGGACCACTATAAACATTAGGAATTCTTTGGTTATTTAATTAATAAGAATTGAACTTTTTTATTAAGGAATACCTAAAAGAACAAGATCGGCAATTGCCATTCAGTAGTAGGTCGATTGACAGGAAGAACTTCCTTACTTAGAACTTAGGTACAAAGTTCTATATTTTTCAAAAATGTATGTAAGAGAAATTCTTCATGTCTATTAAACGAGTCACAAATGCCGGTATCAAATTTTCGATAGATAATGATATACAAATTTCCGGACAGTGGACATAATTAAATGAAAATTTTAAATCCAACTTTTTTCTCATTTATTCTGATGCACGGTTGGATTGGATTTTATCGTTAACTGTCAATGTGTTATTAAAACAATTGAAAGCACTTTTGGACTAAACATCATCAAGTGATCTTAATAATGAACATCCGGATTGCAGATTTTCGAAAGTATCACCATATATCGGAACTTATAGACGGATAATATATGAAAACTTTGTTAAAATTTTCCAAAGTTCCGTTAGTTTCTTCTGCATTGTAGCCGTGTCTGTAAACAGATCATGTCCATTTTTTCAACTTGCGATCAAGAAATATGTATACCATACTTCAGCATCGTATTTTCTATTCAAGAACGCCGTTAGGTTCGTAGATTTCTTTACACTAGAAGAGAGCAAATTCTCTCATTGTCCTTTTTTTCTACTACGTTTTTTCTAATATGAATCCTATAGCATTTACGTCATCCCAGTTGCAAAATGTAAAACAAAATCTTGTAACTGATCTTATGATTATCGGTAAAAAATTGTTTAATCAAACTTTCCTTCAATACTACAACCAATTTTAAAATAAATTGCCTCTCAATTTATGGACGTCACTGGTAACTTGTATTTGCATTGTCCGCGTACGTGTTAATATCAACATTTTATTTTGCTTCACTTGATATAAAAATCGAATTGTTCGCATTAAGAGGGATCTTGATTATCGTCTAGGGGGATTTTTTTAATTCGAGACTTAATTGATTGCAACCATACATTACCCACTAAGGATAGGATATACGATTCGGCTAAAAGTCATCCGAAGTCAGACGAAACTATTGCGCCGAGAAACGACTAAAAAACTTTTCCCACATTCATGTTCGGGTTTCATTGTAATCTCAGCCTTTTCAGTGTAGTAACCAATAATAAGTAAAGACTTTTGCGTGAAGAAGAAGAAGAAGTTGTTGTTTCCACAACGTCATACAATTGTTAAACAATTTTCTCAATACAATTTGAAATAAAAATCATAGTCTGACTAATAATACAAATAAATTTAAAGTGTGACTAAAATCAATTTTTTTCTGTCTGCACACTGACAAAGTTATTCAATTATTGTCATCAATTCACGAACATATGCGACAAGCTGTGTATTCCTTTTATATGAATACAAAAAACATCGATCATATTATCGGCTTAATGTTCGCATGTTTTTATGTTGAGCAGTAACATGATAGATGTATGGATATTGTGAAAAATTATTTAAAAAAATTCTCTTAATATTAGCTTTTAGGTATATACCGACGCTTTGATAATAGTAAATATATACGAGAATGTATATTTAGCACAATAAACACATAAGCATAAGAAGCATTAATAAATTGAAATAATGGATTTAAATCAAACGTCAACTATCAAATTAATTCATTATTAAAATAATGTAAACGTTAATGTAGTTTTTATTCTTTTCAAAGAGAAAAAAAAAGAAAAAAAAAAACAAACAAACAAAGAGAAAATGAAAATGAAAAAGTAAGCAAAAAAAATAAAAAGAAAAAACTCGCTTATTATTAGATATGTAGGGTACTTTATAATCATATTATATCTATAATGCAATAAATTTCTATTAACTCTTATATAAAGAAAGCATTAACGATTATTATATAACAAACTCAACTACGACTTGTTTCCAAGTGTGAACGGAAAATGTTCTCAGTCGTAGATCCTATAAGTAGTACAGTTAAAGTTGTATAAACATTAAGAAAATGAAATAAATGACATTATAATAGCAGTATAATAAAAAGCTTTCAATTGATCTCTATTCCACTATCCATAATGGAAAAATACTTCCCTCCACCTCAAACACACACACACACACGCATATATATATATATAAGTTAAATTAATTAATAATTGCTTGCATTAAGTAAAAAATACTAAATTTATATACATATATATATATACTAAATTTCAGGTCAGTCTTAGCAACTGTCAGCGAAGGAATACATTTCCTTTTCACTTACACTTAAATTTAATACTAATCTCTACGAAGACAAGTAAAATATGATGATAACAAACGATAAATGCACGCACATGATTTACAAAACAAAACAAAAAAAAAAAAACAAAAAAAAGAAAAACAAGAAAAAAAATGCATTCAACTTTTTTTCATTCATACCTACATATAAACTTAAGTTACTATCTATTATTTTCGATCATGAAACTGTTTACCTTTATTTAAGTTCTCTACTAAACGGTATAAGTAATTATAGCTGCATATGAAGGTTGTGTACGACTTCAATATGAACGTAAAGCATTGTGATTAACATTTTATTTGCAAATCTCATAATAATTGCATAAATACATGTGTATATGCGTAGATATGCTTAAAATTATAGGCATTTTTTTTTTTTTATATATTCATCACCAAAAAAAACAATACATTCTCATTGCAACTTATACGTACAATATGTTAAATTAATTTCTTTTTCCTTTTTTTTTTTGTTTTTTGTGTACATACCTCACAGCTTTATACCTTATTAGGAAAAAAAAAAAACTTATTAAATCTCTCTTTAAATCTTCTATTATAGATATATAATATATATGTACATATATATATATATATTCTAGTCTCAGTAGAAGATTCAACTTTTGCTTACTCATCCATAAATATTTAAATTTTCTACCCTTTTTATCGTTTAATGCTATAAAACGTTAATACATATACGACAACTTTCTCCGAAACAACGTTTCTCTAACGTTTGATCAAAGGTAAATTTCTCTTTCTCTTCTCTCTTTTCTATCTAACGATTCGAAGAGAGGAAGAGCTTTAAAGACCACATTTGCTACACTGAACATTACTTAAAAATAGTGTACCTCAACAGTTAAGACTTTTAATTGTAGAAACATTTCGAATCACTTTACCCGAAACGTCCTTTACCTAGGATCATACCAGCTATGTACATATGAAATTGAAATTTGGGCATAGATGTTCCCATTGCCATCATGTGTAAACAATACACATGCCTCAAGTTGGGCTCTTACTATTTTTGTAGCTTGGAAATCTGGCAACAATAAGCAATCGTAGCAGACACATGTCGTGACGCAAAAAATACCTTTTCCAACAATAAAAGTGTTGAGGTTCGTACCGTGCCAAGAGTATTCATCGCTCTTATTATTTCTTTGCGAAAAGAGAGCTTTTTTTGTATCGCATCGTAATTGGGGATCGGAAGTGAATATATTTCAGGAATATCAGGCGTACAAATTCATGGGTAGTGCAAGTCATGCCAAACGTAAGATAATATTTCTGAATTTCTTTGGATCAGATGAATGCATTCTACTATTAGCGATTAAATTCGGATGAACGGATTATTATTGAATGCTACCCTTCGCTGTTGAAAAAACGAGCGAAATCTCAACACCTGGTCAGCTTTTTTACATGACATCAATCCATCCATCCATCGATTTGTCCATTCGTACAGCAAAACCCGCTCGCGATATATCGGAAATGTTCGATTGATAAGTACGGTACTCATCACGCCCGTGTGCTTTCGATTAGCATTTGTTTGCCATTTATCAATCGCGTACGTACTTGTTAAGCAACGCTTCAATACTTACGAAAATATACCGAAACGACTCGATGACTGACTTGCATTATAAAAGCAATACCTGGCTTGGCGTGGAGAAGTTTATAGCTAGCGATGGCCAATATTTGGAATAAAATATATTTTCTGATCAGTTTCATATATAGCGAGCGTTTATTTTCTATACAAAATTTCCGATCTCGATATGCGCATACCTGATACATCTTCTTTTTTATTTCTTCGCCTAAATTCGTCTCCGAAGGTAAATTCTAAGTAAACGACTATTTTCTTTGTTTTTATAGAATCGGACATAGACACTTTTGATATCTGCTTTATAATATTCAATATAAAATATTTGAATATCGGTGGGTAAGCAAAATATAAATTTGTTTTCGCGCTGCAATCAATCAATCAGGCTCGAACGGCGCTTATCTGACTAATTCACTGTCATTTTCAATGACATGATTCTTCTCCCCGCTCCGTCTTCGTTTGCAATGCACATAATAAATGATGTATAATTTGTGTACTATGAACACTTTGGTACATAATCGTGCTTGTTCTGGATGCTACCCGTGTAACACACGGGAAAATTGTGAGCTATACGTATATATTGAGAGTGGAAGACCAAACGCACAAACGTTGACCATAATGCGCATAAGGTTGTTGTTGCATCGTAAACGAAATACGCTCAAAAAACCCATACATGTACATAGTTTTCTGATAGGTATAACTATTTGAAATAATCTCGCTATGCTTTGTTGGAGTTCCAATAAAATCTCTCTTGTTTCTTATTAGAATAGATTGCTATGAGAACTTCTACAAGTAATCAATTAGAATAGTGATGACTATCAAATGGTATGATCCAAGCCGAATACAATAAAATTTCTTTCTTGTTTAAAAATTCATTGGTCCCTTTTTTTTTTTTGTTTCCTTTTTTCTTTTGTTTAGCATTTAGAAATTTGTCGTTTACATATAAGAATTGTCTAAGTTTTTTAAATTGAAAGTATTGAAGTAAAAACTATTTTCAAAAATCGTATATAAGCAACATTCTTACATACGTATAAGGAATTCGTATTTGAACGCATTTAGAATTAATTATTTTTCTTTCTTTTTTTTTTTTTTTTTTATAAATAATAATAAATTATGCGAGAAACAAAAAATAATAAATAAATTGTTTGACGATATATCAGTAAGTATTGAAGTGATAACATTTCTTGGTTTTTTGTTGTCACCGAAGGCGCCTAAAATTATGTTAAACGGATAACACAAGTACGAGGTATTTATTTGGTCGGTTAACTTGATACTAAATACATTTTGACTTATATTCAAGATGGCTTTTTAAAAATTTGAAAAAAAATTTTGCGAACAGCTATCTCATTAGTTATAAAGCCTAAACATGATCTTAAGTGAAAAAATTCGATAGCATAGCTTTCACAATTCGATTGTTCAAAAATCATGTACTTGTATAAAAATCAAAAGTTATTATAATAACCTAATAGACAGATATATTGAAACGCTATTAATGACTTTTCAATTATACATCAAATAACAATTGCTATAATTAATAATTGCTGCGCTAGTAAGACTATAAAGTATCTTTAAAGATCCAGATATACGTAACATAAGCACTATAATCATACAATATAAGAAATAAAATCAAGATCTAGATGTGATTGATATAATATAGATTATAAAAAGCCTCTACAGCCACTTTCCAACTAATCGGGCTAACAATCATTATATCCTACACCATTTGTGATGCCGACTATATATTAGCTTAGGGCGGACGTATGTAACACGCAGATGGGATTAAGATAGACCCACCTTTTATTATACCGATCGATTCAGAATCATAAACTGAATTGATCTAAGCCTGTCTGTCCATCTGATGTCTGTCCATGTAAGCATTGCATTCAAGCTACAGGTTGCAATTTGTAAGATATTTTGATCAAATTTGGTACAATGGCGTGTTTTGACTCACAGACGAACACCACTGAGAATTTGGTGGTTTGGATTGGTCCGCTCTTTCGACTACATTCTATACAACACCTTATTTTGAGACATCGTTATATGGATGAGTGTATTAAGCAAAGTGGTGTAGGTTATTTAATGGTGGGACACGGCCCGCTATATTGCTTTATCTTGGTCCACATAATTTTTATGTCAAATTTCTCTCATGAACAAAATTTCCATCATAAAAGATTGACAATTAAGCTTTCCGGCATGTAACGGTTTTCATTTCCTAAAAATCCTTATATGCGGTAATACTAAATAAATATGCCTAAGTGGTCCAAATTCGGTAAGATTGATATCTACGTCAATTTACTATTGTGAACTAGCTTTCACCATGAAATATTAAAAGTTATAACTGTTTGCTAAATAACGATTCAGTTTTCTTAGGGACGATTATATGAGGAAAGGTTCAAAAAATTGCGGTATGTCGATGTACAAAATTTCCAACAAACATACACAAAAATCTAGAGTATTTTCATAAATGACAGAAAGTATATTAAATATTTTTTTTTTTTTTAAATTCACCTTAGGAGAGCTTATGCTAGGAGAATGCCTCCAGTATTGCCATTTTTTAATATTTTCTTAATATATTGTTTTTATACCCTGCACCGCTTATGGTACAGAATGTGTAAAGTTAGTAATAAGCGCAAGCGCTTTGGATAGACCTTTTATTATAACGATCGATACCCTACACTATAATTATACGCGAGACAATCTTTACCGTTACTACGGTAAGGTGCTTACTCGTCTTAGGTAGAGATCTCCCCGCCTTGCTTTTAAGCATAGGAGAACAGGGACCTTTTTTTTTTGATGCCGACAGTGATACCTGTTGGTCTTTACCTCCGCAATCACCGTCGTCTGCATCTAATTAGGGGGAAGAGAGGATCAGCTTTATTTCTGCTCCGACGGTGATACTTGTCTTGGAATGCGCTCCGATACTCACCATCGCCCGTATTTCGAGGGTAATAAAGAAGAAGATTATGAGTGGGAGAAAAGTTGTTTTCACCCTAAGAGAGAGTAATTCCGCAGACTGCGGGGACATATCTGGTATCAGATTAATTGTTTTGTATTACGCGAATAAAATCGAGGGTAAATACAACGAAGAAGATGGTTCAATTGGTGACAGACACGACAACGCGCTCCATAGTATAAATTTCTGGTAATATGGACGGTGACGTGTCTGAGCCGACTCGCACAATGTCAGGTATTAAAATACCACATGTTACATGTTATTATTGTTGTTATAATTAATTTGGCTAGAGAAATAATTTTTAATATTAAAGTCTTACAGCTTTAGTATCTAAGGCTATCTTCTAGACTTTATTAAAAACTCAACTTCACGCCGACAATTGAATTGTTAGTCGATATCAATTCGGCCTACTCGGGCACTCAGGCGGTTCAACGTTTTCAAGAACTTATATATCGCCCATAGACGAGTTCCTGATGTGCTTAGCGCACTCCTAAGTACACTTTCTACCAAATAAACGATAACGAAAGCGAAAGCTATCTATTAAAAGATTCTGTTGAATCGGTGACTTTTGGTGTTGGGTTTTTTTGAGTCAGCAGAGCCATAAGATAATTTGATGGCGGATTTTAAACCTATTTGTAAATTTCTATGCATAATTGATGTCAAAAGTGCTTGAGTTCATTTTTTCGGCTTTTTCAATGGAAAAAACTTTGGGCAAAAAACGACGAGCTTAGACGGGTTAGAAAAGCATTTCTTAACTTGACTTTATTAGCGATGATAAAACTATCCGAGTAAACTCGAAGTAAACTGAGAGCAATAATTTTGGAAAACTTTTTCCTGCCCCCTTAAGATGGTTCATGTTGTTTCGTTTAATAGTTTAGATATAAAGGGCGCTGCGATTCGTTTCATTATATAAAGAAAAAATTTATAGATTTATTTTTAATTTAAAAGAAAATTGCGGTCAAAGGGCAAAAAAGATGGAAGAAAGGAATCAATGATATTTTATCGACTTTATTACAAACCATTCAATTGATCGAACGTCATCGAATGAAAATTATAATAAAAATAAGTTGAAAGAATTTTTTGAAATAATTTTTTATTGGTCGTTTCTATTTTGTGGAATTGATTTTGATGGTTACAATTGGACAATAAAATGTAATAAGTGACGACTAAAATATATAAAAGAAATTTTTAAGAAAACAAAAACAAAATGACCTCCAAAAATAAAAATGATCCCGCAAAAAATCGTAATCAAGACAACGACAACAGCTCGGATAGTCAAGAAACATCAAATAGGAAGCGTTCGATCATCGATTGGACGAAACGTTTTATGCGGCAATCTCTTAATTATGAGATTGAAACTCAGATTGAGAAAAATGAAAAAAATTATTATATTATTAATACAGATGCGAAAAATCGTAAAATGAGCAGTAATTTTATAATAAGCGATTCACCGGTAGGCGATGCTCCAACAATTGAAGATGAAGATGATGAAGACGAAAACGAAAACGAAAAAATGCCGAATGGATCGGAGAATGAAACAGATGGAGCAGAATCACCAACGAATCGTGAGAAACCGAAACCAGAATTATCTCGTAAAAGACGTAAAATGATTGATTGGAAAAAATTTCTTTTACCAAAACCGGATGATGAAGACGAAGAGGTCGACGGTTTCATTCTCATTAAAGATCCGGACGCGAAAAAAGGCAAAAGCCTAAAATGGCAATTGCGTAAATATTTTATTGCAAATCCAGAATTAGAAGCGGAAAAATATAGGGAAGGTGACGACATAATGATCGAAGATGGCTTTGTCTTTATTGATGAATCCGAGAAGCAGGCTGCTGTTTCGGCCGATGTCGCTTTCAAGGAGAGCGTTATTGATTTCACTGCGGGTTCAATTGGTGCGTTTTCTATATATTATAATCCATTCATATTCATCATCAAATGTCTGAAATTATAGTTGCACTCAGTCAACAAATATTTGTTTTAAAGGTTCCTTAGGGTATAATATATAAAATGTTCTTGAAAATCCTTTTACACTAGCGGTAAATGTAGATTTGTAAATTTTCCCGCATGTCCGTGAAGAACTCTTACTTTCTAACATGTATAGATGGATAGATTATATTTAAAATCGTCTATTATGATTGATATGGGGAACAATATTTGGTCGAAATCGAATATAAAATTTTGAGTTTATTTATTTATTTTTGTTCACTGTTGTGCGATGAAATTTTAATTTGTATATAATTTAGGCGGCTTGATGCAAGTGTATGTATCTCAGCCATTTGACACGATCAAAGTGAAATTGCAAACGTTTCCTAAACTCTATAAGAATATGTTTAGTTGCCTTAAGTACACATATCAGACGGATGGTATAATCAGAGGTTTATACGCTGGCACGGTGCCAGCAGCTGTAGCTAGCATCGCTGAGAATTCGGTGCTTTTCGCTGCTTATGGTCGCTGTCAAAGTCTAGTGGCTAATATATTCGAAATTGAGAATAGCGCCGGCCTGTCCGTTCTCGGAGATGCAACATCGGGTTTCATTGCCGCGTTCTTTACGGCCTTAATATTATGCCCCGCAGAGTTAATTAAATGCAAAATGCAGGCTGTAAACGAGGTATGCCCTTTGCTTTCACACTAAAAACTCTTAAGCGTTTCGATCATTTCATTCGTATTATAGATGAAACATTATGTATCAAAAGATAGCAAGGTCGCAACGATCAATCCGTTTATGGTGACTAAAGATATTTTAGAAACTGAAGGTTAAAAAAAAAAATAAATAAATAAAATATATATACACATATATATAATTTATTTTTTTTTGTTTATAAAGGCATAAGAGGACTGTATCGAGGCTTAGGGACAACATTTGTAAGAGAAATGCCTGGATTATTTTTCTTCTTTGGTGGTTATGAAGGAGCAAGAACACTTTTCGCAGAGTATTAAAATCAAAATAAAAAAATCGAAATCAATTCTTTATTGTAATTCAATATTATTATTGATAGGCCAGGGCAAACAAAAGACGACATCGGCCCATTGAAAACTATGTGCGCTGGTGCTATTGGTGGTGTATCACTTTGGACTTTCACTTTTCCTGCCGATGTTATTAAAACACGCATTCAAGTCGGTAATTTAGAAGGCTCTATGATTGCGGTTGGTATGCAGATCATCCGGAAAGAGGGTTTTTTAGCTCTATATAACGGACTGTTGCCATCAATAATCCGCACTGTACCGGCATCGGCGACGCTTTTTTGGATTTATGAGTATACGAAGAAATTATTGTCCGATTTAGCAGGCATACCAACGTAGACCTTTTTCCTTAAGGGTCATTAGCTTAGAGCAAGAGCTATGTAAAGAGAGATAGTGTTCATCGATCCTAAGCTATTGGGAAACATTTAATTTTTTCCTCCTTTTTTTTTTTTGTGATTTCTTAATGTAAAGATTTCCTTTCTTCCTTTGATTAGCCTATAAATTCGAAAATAATCAGCAAGTCATTATATATATATATATATTGAGTTTGTGTTTTAATGGAAGTGCTTGAACGCTTCAACTCTATCGACTATTATCTATCTAATATGAAATCGCATTAATTTTGAAAGTCCACACACATATACATATATTAAATTTCGCTAGAAAGTTAAATAATTTCAATGTAAATAAATTGTTGGGTTTTAGTAATTCTCATACACTTTTTATATCGCCCGAAAATGTTAAAAAATCTTCATCCCAATGAAGTTTTAGGTTTCGATTTAGCTGTTATCTTTAGCTTTAAAAGACGTAAAAACTGAAAACAAGTTCAAATAACCAAAGGAAAAAGAACGTTTGAAACGATAAGTTCCTAGTTTGGATTGGCTTTTTTTTTTCTACTAGCTCTTCCATCTTCCATCACTTTCATGGCCGCTTGTAAGTCGTGAATGCGTGAGTTAAACTTCTCTTCGAATTTGTGAGTCCTCCATTCGTAATTTCTCGTCAACGCTATCACGGAACTCTTGAAACCTTTTATTGGAGTTCCCCATGAATTGGCCAAACGCCTGCTGAATCTGCTTAGGTACGCTTCTCGCGAATCGTCTAAACAATCTCAGCAAATTTCGCTTTCTTTTTTTCAAAAGAAACAATAAACTCCTCCCACACCAGACACGAAGATCATTTTGCATTATAACATATTAAATAATTAGCTCTTTATCAAAAACTAATATGATATTTAAAGGCTGATGGATGCTTGTGCGAAGCAAATTTTTTGCGTTTCATCGAAATGAAATAAAATAGTTTTTTTTTTTTTTTATATATATATATATAAGGAATAAACTTGCTGTTTTGGGTGTATTAAGTTTGTTTGCAATCTCACGAATCGTTATGTGTCGATGTCAGTCTCAACCATAACCTTCTTTGTTAGAGATTCAATCCAAATCATGCATGTTATCATATTGTGTCAAGAAAAAGGCTTCCTGGAACTTCTCTTCTTTTTTTTTTTTACATTGTGAATGAACGTTATTGCACCAAATATATGTCATTTTGATCGATAATCTTTTACAACTTTTCTGATTGCATTATGCTTGTAAGAGCTCTGGGTGTAAACCTAGATTTTTACTGGGCCCTCTTAAAATCCACTGTATGAAATTCAGACAAATTCCGCGTAGAGTGAAGGCAATGGTTAGAGCTACACGAGATAGATTCCGTCAATCAAAAATGATTGCCTTTGATGTCGATAATCCGTAACTCGCCTCCGCTTATCATCATAATCTTTTTCACGCACATTAGTTGTAAGCAATTACAGTCATTAGTTTTGCCCGCCCATTATCGATCTCTTAAAAAATGCCTTCTACATTACTATTTATGCTGTAGTTTCATTAGAAGCATTTATCACTATATCAATAACATCCGCTCTATTAGCACGTATGAAGCGTAGATCACATGAAATGGAAAAAAAAAACGAAATTTGAAATGGAGGCAAACTCTTTGATTACTACTTTACTTTATTACTAATTTTTTCACAGAGATGTTTTCTTAAGCGCAAACATTATTTGATGATTGAATTAATTTCCATCGTTTCGATAACTTATTGAAATATTACTCTTTGTCATTTTTAACGCTACGTATATATTTCTCGATATATGAACACGAAGCTTGTAATTTCCAATTAACCCACTAATCAATCCCTTTTCCTTATATATCCAAAAGATATAAAACATTTCTTATGTAAATTATTTCATATTTTACTTTAAATGCTTTCTCGACTGTTAAACTAAAACGTCATCAATGATTACAATTTCTTTGCCTATTGAAAACGATTTTATCTGTTTCGTAGCAAAGCCAATTATTATTTATAGTCACTTGATCGTTAAATATTTTAGTATGGTCGGGAAACGCGTGATATAATATGTTCAACAGAGACTACGTCACGGGCAAAATCGCGGATAATCGCCATTAATTTTAACGTCTCTTCAGCGTTAATGTGCAATATATATAATAGAAACTTCGAATTTCATATCAATAAAATCTGGACCCGTTGGAATATTAACAAAGTAATTTTTTTTTTTTTTTTGATCTTGAATTTTATTAATTCATTTTTCGTAAAAACGTTATGCATATTAAAAACCTCTAACGCAAAGAGAGCGACGGACACGGAGAGGTTAAAAAGCTCGACTATAAATGCATGACGCAATTTAACAAAAAAAATGTTGACTCTGCGGAGAGAGCATTGCATAGTTTTGCTTCCGAAAGACAGCTGATAGTGAAAGCAAAAACAGAAAAAAAAAAAACAAATTGAAGCAAGAGAAGAGAGTAATCACAACAGAACCAATTAAAAAACAATTGTACGCCATAAAACGAATCACAGATACCTTTACCTATCTCGAGCAAGTGCGCAGTAAAAGCATTCGATATAACATTTTCATGCGCTATTTTCATCTGACTTTGATCAATCTATTTATGTAAACTTAAAAACCGTTTGCTACTATTGCTTATGCCATATTTTCTTCTCTCGGATATATATATATATCGTGAAGCTTTGAAACTGTTTAAACTATATTGCGGCGATTAGGGCGTATTAGTTTTTCTTGTAAACAGTAAACAGACAAAATGCCTCTAAATCGAATCGTAGCAATCGAAAATATATCTTTATGCAAAGCTACTACCCGAAGAAGAAGAAGAAAAAGATAGAACATTACGGTTCGCTTCTCTTCGCCATTTCTCGTTAGAATTAAGCGCAAATTAATTAAGAATCGAAACGAAATGTTTAATTATTTATTTATTTTTTATTTTTTCATTTATATTTATTTATTCATTTACATTTGTCAAAGTCTATAGCGCATGTTTATTCTAATTGAAGGAAAGGCATAGTATACTTGCATTATTCGGTGTAATGAGCACAAAAATATGGAAATATGGAATTGGGAAAGAGGAAGAGCTCGTAAGTTTTTAAATATTGTTTTTGTATTTGAAATTCTCAGCTGAAAAGCTCCCGAATTGCAAAGCATATTAAAGTTTTAGAGCTGAAGAAGCGCGAACGTGTTAGGTGAATAGAATTTTATCAATTAATTAAATGACATCGAAAACTCTACGACGAAAACTATTTAAAGGAAAATACGAATTGAACGAACAACATGCTGGGTATGAAATGATTGAGTTTTTTTATATTTATTTTTTATTTTTTTTTTTCGTGTTTTTTTTTGCTCTAAATGTTTACAATTGATGGATAAACAAAACATCTTTGATAATGTGACCGCTAAGTTTACGCTTACGATCTATGGGAAAATGTAACTTTTCTAAGGCCTATGTTTATATTTTGATTTTTTTTTTTTTCTTTTTTTGCGTTTGTTTTACAGATCACAATAAAGGCAGTGAAAATGTAACGTTTTTACCAAGAGATAAACTAACACAAGGAATCATTGATTTTACAGCGGGATCATTGGGTAAGCATGAGAATAATAAAACGTGTTTGTCATCACATTTTATACTAGGAATTGTATGCACATGTTGACGTGACAGACTCACGTGTTACGACAAAAGAGCGTTAAAACTTAATTAAATGCCATTATAACGCGAAATGTTCTAGAAGCGATGGTGACTATGCACATAAATAGCTTGGTGAACTTTACAACGTCTAGAGTTAGAGAATAAATGCTCAACTTAAATGCCGTTAATAGGCCCAAGTTCAAGTTTGCCTTTAAAATTTCATTTGAAGGAAGATGTGACGTTTTTCTTTAAATTCGACCTATAGCAATCAAGTTTCGAATTATTGCATCCACTTTTTTAATTAATTCGAATCTTCGATCTCTCAAAATACGCAGGCACAGAGAGACGCGACTAGATGCCATTCAGCAGAAATTTTGGGTTTAAATCTTTAAGAAAAAAAACAAAAAAGAATTCGCAACCGTTTGCGAAAACATTTCTGCGGCTTAGTCAAATAAAAAGAGAAAGTCATTTCCCGTTCCTAGGCAAAGACTATTCAAAAAAGAAAAAAAAAAAATTCCGATTCATATATTTTAGGATATTGCTCCCTTGCTCACTAATGAAGTGCCGGGTGAAAGTAAGAACACAGAGGTGGGTACAACATAGCTGGACGGATTGGCATTGATGCTTCGAATTCGTTATGCGTGTCGTATTTTCTATTTGGATAAAAGATGAATACCTCTTTTTGGACTCAATATTCCAATTGGTTCGGAAATAGCATTTGCCGATCTTTTCTGATAGTAAAGACACAGATTTCTTACTGTGGCCATCTCTTGACGTTAAATGACGTTCTATTGAGACGCTTTGCGATACATTGCGGCAAAGGGAGACCGGATTATCAGTAGTGTCAAAGGAATAATAAATTAGAGGACATATTTTATTTAGTTTTTTTTTTTTTTGTTGCTATATCTAAGCATCTAAGAGAAGATCGGTGGCGAAATGAGATGATTTCAACGGATGAAAGAGCTTCAATAAAATAACTTCCACTTCAATGAAAAGAATCTAAGGAAGGATTGAAGGATTTCGAGGAAATTTCGAAGAAACTTCGTTTCGTTTCGCTCTTCGCCTCGTCTCCCTTATGTTTTGATATTCCAACAGTATTCAAACAGTATCGATAATCTTCCCTCTAATCCAAGTTTTAGCGTTTGACTTAAAACAAATTAATATTTTTATCAATGAGTCCCATATATACTGAATTATTGTAAATTATTCATGTTTTGTTTCTAGGCGGTGCTGCACAGGTTTATGTCTCGCAACCTTTGGATACTGTGAAGGTTAAGCAGCAAACTTTTCCTCAGCTTTATAAAAACATGTTTGATTGCTTCATCAAAACGTATCGCACAGATGGTATATACCGCGGTCTCTATGCGGGATCCATACCAGCTGTTATAGCTAATGTCGCTGAAAACTCAGTACTATTTGCTGCCTATGGTGGTTGTCAAAAAGCCGTAGCCTATGTTATGAAAGTAGAAGATACAAAGAATCTATCCATTTTGGGTAATGCGTTCGCTGGCTTCTTGGCGGCGTTTTTTTCTACGTTTACGCTCTGCCCAACAGAGTTAGTAAAATGTAAGCTGCAAGCGTTAAGAGAGGTAACATTAATGGCATTAATGGCATATACCATCATCCAATTTAATGAAAAAAACTTTTTTATGAAAAGATGAAACAACAAGCTGGTAAAATTAATGGTACTGGCATTGGTGAAGCGAATATGACACCATGGAAACTAACAAAACAAATTATGGAAACTGAAGGTATTTCCTTATTTACGTTTAATAATTTCTTATCAGTTATATACAATGATAAGATTACTTTAGTGGGGAAAAAATGTTTTATTGATATGCTTTCAACGAGAGAAGGTGTGCCGTTTTTTGCAATTGTATTTTTATTCATATCAATTACAGGTATACCGGGCTTCTTTAGGGGTCTTACTTCTACGTTCATGCGTGAAATGCCTGGTTATTTTTTTTTCTTTGGCGGTTACGAGGGAACAAGGGAACTAATGCGCAAGTAAGTAAATTCCATATGGTATTCATTTAAAATATAGCTAAGAGATTTTATAAAAAGTGCTCGTGCGAAAGATTTCTTGATTTTCGCATCTATGCCGAGGCGTGGAAAATCCTGTGAGAGAATCTCTTGTAAGAATTAACATTTTACTAGAAGCAAGGGCAAGCCTAAAATTTGCACTAAGCTTATAGTCTTAGTGCAATGAAATGTTCCTAAAAAAGTCTCTTTCTTCACACGATAAGCCTCAAAAGCTTTCTATTTTTAGTTCAAAGTTTTTTTAGAAAAATTTTATTATTAAATATTAGCGCTAGAACTGCACTTTAATTTTTTTCAATTTCTAAATTGAAAACCCGTGAAAATACTTCCCAAGAACTATTACTTGACAAAACCACCTTTTTATTTATCGTAAATATGTTCCCCCAGTCGACAATTAAACAGTTGGATTAGCATATACACATCCTTTTACGAGTATTGATACTGAAATTGAAAAATAGTCAAATTTTTGGGGAAAAAATTAAGTTTGATAAGTTCGGATCACATCATACGATGCTTTGCGCATTTTTCAATATGCGGACTTTTATCATATATATGTTTTTGCATGAAAATAATGTGTAATTTTTGGTGTCGTATTACCAAAACGAACGCACAACGATACTGGCCTAAGTGGTGTAGGGGCTTTAGTGCTTTGTTTTTTATTTAACGACCTCTCAAAATAAGGTTAACGCCTTATATGGGCAGTGGTCGAAGAAATGGTCCAATTCAAACCATTTTCATTGGACCACATACGGCGCTTTGGTGTACCAGATTTAATCAAAAATTACGATCTCTACATTGAACACAAGAATGCATAGATGGACAGGCAAACTTAGCGCGGTGCAGGGTATTTTGAGTTTGTGCTGACTGTTGTAATACGCAGAAAAACTTGAGAGAGACCCATCGATCGATTCAGAATCACTTTTTGAATCGATTTAGATTTGTCGCTCGGTTTTATTTTCTTGTGTTCAACCTGCACATTCTGCCCACGAACGAACACTACGGAGAGTGGTTTAAATCGGACCACTTTTTCTATCATCCCCCCCTATAATGTCATGCTTTGAAAAGGTATACCAATAACTGTAAGCAGGTGAAGGATATTTAAAAGTTGCATGTGAGCTTGTTCTGTTCTTACTATTTGTCGACTTTTGGATAAATTCCGATAGTCATCTGAAGAATTTTGATCTACTCTTAAAGCAATGTAGATGTTATCGTTTTCATGATCGACAACTATCGTAGACAATAACCTGTACGTATATGGTTGTAATATAGTCTGTGCGGTGATTTAAACAGCTAAGCCCAAGAATATAGAGTTGCATGAAAAAAAAAATAATAATAATAAAACCAAGCTAATCCCAATTATATATTTAAATGTGAAGGATAACCATAAGAATTTCTACGATTGATATAAACTAGCAATCAAATTGGAAATCGAAACTTGAATTTCTATAATAATTTGCAACGGCCGTTCGCTTGAAGACGTTCAAGCATTCAATAATAGGATTCAATAGGATCGATTATCGTTATCTGCTGGAAAAAGAATAAATGATGCAAATTTACAAAATCCTAATGTACGCTTTAATTCAAATTGTTTTCAGCGATTGCAACATACGGTCAATTTCTCATTATTTAAATAGGCCTTCTTATCGTTGAAATACACAATTTGCCATGGACGTTACTCTAAATATGGAAAACTTGCTACAGTTTCGATTGTTAAAATTATTTCTGGTGTCTGCGAGTATGAAAATATCTTTTATTAGCTCTTGCGAAAATTATTTCTGAATTTGTAAAATGAAAGTTATTTAATTAAATCTCGATTGAAATATGAAGCTGTGCTGAACTTTTTATTTTTCATTTCTTTTTCACTCACTTTCTTTGTTTTTGTTATTTTTTCGTTATAGACCAGGTCAAAGTAAGGATGATATTGGGGCGTTAAAGACTATGTTTGCCGGAGCTGTTGGTGGTGTCACACTTTGGACGAGTATTTTTCCAGCTGATGTTATCAAATCTCGCATACAAATCAATAATTTGAAACGTTCAATGACTTCGGTGGGCTTAGAAATTTTTCGAACCGAAGGTATATTAGCCTTATATAACGGTTTATTACCGTCCGTATTAAGAACGATACCTGCGACAGCTACATTATTTTTGGTTTATGAATATACTAAAAAAGCCATAAACGGTCTATTATTATAATCAATTTAAATGCACATTTTGAATTTTTAATTTTTTCAATATTTTTTTTACCTTGTACATAGATAGTAATGTAAAATGTGATATTAAATATTTCACTTTATAATGCTTTATTTGTACGACAGCAATCATTATTGTTAACAAAATTGTTATTATTGTAAGACTAAAGATTAATAATCCTTGATAGACGTCTTTTGATAAAGTCGACGCGATCTTTATAAGTCTCCAATTCACGCCATTCATACCAATTTATCTAAAATAAGGATCATATATATGATTAAAATTTTCAAATAACATTTGAACTTTTAATGATATAATGCTTGCGATTATCGTATGAAATCATAGCGATAAAAATTGTTTATTGTATTAAGTTTCTTATTGCATTATTGTTTGAACTTACCACAATATGTTTGTAGCCGAGCAATTTTAATTGTTGTAACTTCATACTAAAAAGTCCCGTATAATTATCAGTATTTCTAATAACAGTGTTCCAGCCGGCTATCACTACGGCAACAGTCTTATAGTTTCCTGTATCTAATTCACTTAACACGTGTTTAGGCGTTAATATAACACCTAAATTTGTTATTAACAAAAGAAAATTGATAAGCGATAAACCAAAAAAAAAAGAAAATAATAATAATAATATTCGCTTTCAGACGAACGTTAAATATTCGCCACTTCAATCGTTTAAAAGGTTTTCCCATGGCAGTGAATGCGTCGATTGGTCAATTCGAAACGTTTTCGCGTCAAATTATTAGGTTATCGTTATAAAATACTTTTAGCAAGTTTTAGATCAATGTCTACGATACCTTGCATATTTTCGACAGCATTTTTTCAGCTATTATAGGCAAGTTTAAATAGAGATCATGCCCCTCTATCTCTCTTCTTCTCTTCTTTCTTTCTTTTGAGAATCGTATATTAAATTACAGCGTTTTACAAGAGTAAACAAACGGACTGGCACTTTTAAATTCGAGATCCAAAAACTTATGGCCATCAAGGGCATATATAGCTTCTGGATGTCAAAACAGGTGTAGCAAATCTATTTATTATAAGCCCATTCTTTAGCGATGAATATTGAAATTTTTTGAAAAACAATTCACTTACCGCTATAGTCTTCTGGGCAAATGTTAGATAATGGTAACGATGTGCGTTGCTGACTATCGTAACAAATTACTATATCTGGACGTGCATAGTTGGGTAGTATATGCTTCAATGTATTATGAGGTAGCAAAGTACTTATAATATCCTTAATTTCCAATAATATATGGTCGGTAGCGCTAAGTTTGTACTTTGAATTACGCTCAGGTATGTAATATGTTAACATTTTACCCATTGTCTTACGATATTTGTCGGCTAGTTGAGGTCCCAAGTAATTTTTATCTTTTAAATTCACTTTTACAAAAGTGTCGAGATGAAAAACGTTTCTGTTCATGACCAAATTCGAGCCACAAGCATGCTTCAAAAATTTTTCATCTAAAGCAGCAGCCAACATCTCTTGATTATAAAAACCGCAAAGCGTGAGGTAATGCAAGCAATTGAGAAAACAGTTTGGATATTTAAGGATTTCATCAATTCGATTGTTTAACATATGAAGAACACGCGCACAGAGAGTTTTTTCAATGCCTGTAGACGTTTTCATGTTAAAAAGACCCATAACTAGGCAAATACGTTCCAAATCCTTTAGACGCGTTTGTTCCAACTCTCGCTCGAAACGCATTAATACATACTCGACAATTTTGTTATGACAGAATTGCAATTCACACCCAAACAAAGCCACATGTAGGCAGGTCAATAAGGACATTGCTTCTAATTTCTCTTGAGACATTTTATCCAATAACTCTTTCATTTTATCGACTTGAGGTATTTTCGAACTATAACGCAAAATCTATAAAAACGGAAAGTATTGCTTTTAATATAACAATCGAGTCGAGTTTGTTATACGATCTTTTTATTACCTTTAATATGGCTACCAATGTTATATCTTTCGCTGTATCCAGTTCATTTATTAACCTTTTGTACAAGTTGTCTAATAGTTCAGGATTCCTTAAGCGAGTTTGCGTTTTAAAGAATCCCATTGACATTACACCCAACTCGTCTAGAGACATATTTTGAACATAATGAGCTAAATTTACCTCAAAATCCATCATTTCATATAAAGAGCAACGCATTACATTACATAAAAACATAGTTTGGACCAGTTGACTAGCTGTCATTTTTCGAACTTTTCGTCCCATTTTTCGAAGGGCTTCTTTTACAAAATCGCAAATACGAGCCAAATCCAGTTTATACCAGGCATCGCAAACCAACAATAATTCATTAGTATCCCAATTTTCAATACGTCGGCAACATTCAACATCCAGAGCATTCCAAAGCTCTATGAAATTATCAGCTCTAACCGACTCTTCTTTTGGCAGTACTAGCAGTAATCTCAATGATTCCAACAATTGTTCATCGCTAAGCAACGATACACCCTCGCAATAACGATTTCTAAATGCATTGAAACGTTGCTCTGATATTGTGGAGTTTGTGGCTTTACAATAAAATGCCACAGCTTTAAAGTTTTCAAATAAAATTTTTAATTCATCCTTATTAATTTTCTCATCACTCTTTAAACTTAATATGGATTCATCTAAATCCGTATATGCGAAGTGTTCTTGTTTATGCAAAGAAAATAACTGATAAGGATTTGCAGATTGTTCCAACACTTGATGAGCATAAATATTTTCATGATCTTTAAATATTTTTGCTGTTCTGCTTTGACTGCTGTGTAGGTTCCTCCCGATCCTCCATCCAGGTGTTTCGTTTAAAAACACTGAATATTTCGATTTAGTACATAAAACACTTCTAAGTGCACGGAACATATTATTTTATTTATTTTCTTTTACTTTTAACTATAATAATGTTTCGTTTACATAAACATGCTTTTTACTATTAACTAACTGTTTCCTCAGCTGCTTATTGCTTTAATTTTTTGAGAGACCAATGCATTTAAGAGCTTCATAACTTTTTTCTAATTATTAAGAGACAGAACTGAAGATTGATGAGTATCTTTTGACTTAAATATCTCTCTTTAAAAGTGGGTTCATATGGGTATATGTATGTAAATATATATGTATAATATAAAATGTTTTAACTGTTCATGACAACTCTCTTTACTGTTAATGGCAACATATAAACAGAGAATGTTTGAGAGAATATTTCTGCTCATTCTCTTTGCAATATACCTGTTTAGTTTTTATTAGCTGTGTGCGTTGTTTAACGTTCTATTTAACATTTGATAATTTCCGGATGAGCTTAATTAAAAAACAATTTAATAAAACAATAAAAATATTTAAGGTGTATTTTGCATAAGTGAGTCTTCGAGAAAGCCGGAAATTTTAAGAAAAATTGAAATAAATCTGAAAATTATATTAAGAACGATACAATGTTGACAACGAATATGCACATCAAAACAGAATTGAAAAAGAGTAAGAGTATTTCACTAATGTTTTCAAACCATAACAGAGAGAATAATTGTTTGGCAAAAAAAAGAGTAGTGAAAGGAGACAACAATATGGACACAGAAATTTTTTGAGCAACAAAAACCAATTTATTTTAAAAAATTAGACGATATCTAAGTTAAGTTACAAGTCTAAAAAATGTTGAACCTGTCAGCATAGACAGCTTAGTCACGAATATGAAAAATAAGGTTATGCCCTTGAATACATTCAATTTAACCTAAATTAGACTATGTTAATTGGAATAAAGCAGAATGCTAATAACATTAATGAGAATATTACCTCCTTCTATCTCATATGTCTGCACTAAGGTGATATTTCCATCTTCTTTTAGCATAAATAGCAGCTTTTTATGCGAAATTATTTGAGCACATATCGATCCAGAATTGCTTTGCCTGTCTATCTGTCCGGCCGTTTGAATTCACTCAACACATGACGACCTTCGCGATATTCTAAAGAAATTTGGTGCTTGGACGTGTCTTGCCCCAAGGACGAACCCCACTGAGAACCGTTCGGATCAGCCCGCTTTTTCAACCATTCTCCATGTAATACCTTAATTTGAAGAAATTGTGTGTTTGGAGTGATACTGTTTCTAGATTCGAAATTGCTTTGAAAATTCGAATGAGATGGAGACATTTTTTGAACGCCTTACCATATAACCGAAAAATGCGAAAAATAAATCTTTGTGTGGGAAAACTATATTAAATATTTCGATAACTCATGTTGAAAATGGGTCCGTAATAACTGTTCGACATAGAAACTAACCTCGTCGAATTCGGATCATGTAGGCATATTTTTTGGATTCTATATTATATAAGGATTCCAATGAAAGGCTAAAAGCTTATTTTTAACATTAGTCTCTTTTTTGGACGCCATTCCATATAAAGATTCATATAAATAGTAATTCCTTTAGCAAACAGCTTTGAGTTTTGCAATTTTATGATTAAGATTGGTCCATAGTAGCAACGTGGCACATAAATGAACGATAGGGATTTTGGATCACACAGACCTATTAGCTAGACCCAGTCACATATATGTGCTCTCACGAAAACCCAGCATTGTCTAATACGAGAATGTTTATGAAAAGTATGCCTGAGTAGAAGTAATGTGTAATTTTTCGTGTATTATGACGGATTAACAAAAAGCATAAAGATATCCTTTGAGTGCCTTGTCTTAATGAGTAATTTCCAAGTTTTTAAATGAACGAAAGTTAAATAATTTGTAATGTTTTAATATGCATTTATTATGCGTGTTTTGTTAATCAAGGTACCCTTATCGTTTAAAAATGAACTAAATTCATAGTTATTAATATTATGCAAAGTATGCACTTTATGTTCGGGTAATAAAATACAAATTTATTGGATAATTGGTTCCACAAAAGAAGCGGCGTAAAACGTTATCAATAAGAATGTTTGCATGTACAGCAGAAAGAACAACGTAAGGCGTTTTTAGTATACAATTTTCTTCACCTTGCGGTTTATTTGTATTTATTGCTCCTTTTTTCGGTGTCGCTTTCCATAGTAGGTGTAGGTATACATATTGTAATATTAATTTAATCTAAAATCTTTAGAAAACTTTATAAATCCCTTTCTTTATACTAAAACTTTAATATATTTACGCACTTTCGAATTTACTTAATCTAAGAAAGGTATCTGGTATTTGTCGGATTTTGATAGCCACAAATAAATATAACTACAAATTTTCTTCTTTTTATGCTTTTCTGTTCAGCATCAATAATAACAACGAAAGCGGTAACGAAAGCTATACATGAAGCAAACGAAAACGATTGTTAATTTTCATTTTCATCGTAAACGAGATGTAAAAGCATAAATATATCGCTAATATCGTAATTTATTGATAACGAATTTTTAAATTTTCTTTCCGCAGTTTGCGTTGACCGTATGTGTACGTACGTGTTTTATAATAAATAAATCCAGCCAACAAATATAAATTATGTCTTACATATTATAACGTATATAACAATTTCCATGTTGTTTTTAGAAATTTTCTTGTCTGCCTAAGAATTTTGCTTACGTCTCGCATAAAGAATTTCCTTTTTATTTTCCATACTGCCATACTTTCCATAATACTTTTAGAATTTTTATACCCTACATCATTTATATATATTAAGTTAGTGCAAATGTTTGCAACCTGAGATGTATTATGTAGCACTTTTACAATTAAATTTGTACTTAATCGGAAAACTGTCAGAAAGAACTAAAGACAAGTGTCTGAATTTTTATAATAACTGCGATAATTAGTAAAATTAAAACTGTTTGATAGCATTTCGGCTTTCTAAATATTGAAGGGTGCTTCCATACCTTTGTTTTAGTTAACATCAGCTGGGTAATTTCGTGCATGAAATTTTCAACACTAATATCTTCTAGGAAGAATTCGTGGAATTGAAACATTTTTTGCTTATGAAGTTTTTAACAAACTGGAATTCAAAGGCAACAGATATTACATTAAATTTAATAACAGCAGTTATCAGGGTCTAATAGGCACTCGTGCAGTAGACGGTGTCAGTTGGGAAATACGCATTTCTCATCATCAGAAACACACGAATAGTGAAACTTTGGTAACAACTTACATTTTCAACGACATCGGACCTGGGTGTGTTAACATGTATTGCATAGATCCTAGCTACAAAATAAAAGATCGGAATGAAAGGATTGTCTTATGTCAATATTGTAACAGCCCAACGCACCATAAATGTGCTGATTTTGGTGGCCGGGTTATATGATTATGGACAAAGCAAAAGGTTTGTCATGATCATGTCAAGGCTGCACATTGGAAGATATAAATCTTCTTTCATTACTGTTGCGATGAGTCTTTTGCGTTTGATAACACTAAATCGGTCATGGAGATATCAGATGTGGCGACGGAGGCTTTGTTTATATATGTTCGTCCCACATATGATGAGTCTTTAAATATAGCTTATTCACTTCGCCCGGCAGCTGGGGTTGTCGCTGGTTCTGCAGCTGGTTCCGGGTCTTTGCCAACACCAGCAGCTTAGTCCATGAAGCGAGCAGCTACGAAGGATAACAACCTTGAAGCTGAAAGTAATAAATTAGCTGCAGGCAGACTGGTCAAATCGGGATAGCTGAATCGGCGTAGCTGAATCGGGTGAAATCGGCTGGTATCAACAGCAATCAATCTCAGGAAGTTGATACTGATTTTTATCCGCCTTAGGTGCCAATGAGTTAATAAATCACTACGGATTGACCGTTGGCAATCAATCTCATCGGAGGAGACTCCTGTTGCTGATTTGGATGTCCATCAACTCGTAGTGACATCTACATAAAAATCCATCTTCACATCGCGACTACCGCTCAGTACTCCCAAGGAATCGATTGAAAAAAGATTACTTCACAACGGTTTGGAAGAGCAGTTTTATTTTATGTCTTTATAAAAGTTGATCTCGAAAACTTATTGACAATTATAGGGGCATTGCCACATTTAGTGCACTGCCCAAGCTATCTGAATCACAGATAACAAAAAGGCTTACTCTCAATCTCAATTTGCAATTCATCAGCTTCAATTAAGCTTCAATCTGTTATTGTACGGTGCAAGAAGTAGGTAAAGATCCTATCCCAACTACGCAAAGCAAATAACACGAAGACTCTAGAAGATCAATACGGCATCTGCAACTAGGAAACGGAACTACTGATGGGCATTCAAGAGTTGGTCTAATTAAAGATGTATACAAACACTTGGAAACCTATGGGCTATTGAATTCTTTAGACCATCTTTTTATAAATCCCTGAAGAGTTTTATATGTCGAAAAGCTTTTCTAACTAAAATTTCAATATAAATAATTACAGACATTTTCCAGTACGTGATTATCAACACTATTATAGCAGGGCAACTTATTATATCTCGCAAATGACATTTGCTTACATTTCTTTCGAATTCAATACCAGACCCTTAATTGCACACCATGTACGCACGTTTAGAAGAGCGGACTGAGGAAATTTAGGACCATGTATTGTGCCAAAGGAGAGGGAAAGTTTAACATCGTCTGCAAACAATAGTACACGCGAATGTTCAATGCACTTAGGAAGGTCATTATAAGCAACAGCGGGCTATGACGATTGCCATGGGGAATACTAGAAGTGACGGTAATTACTCTAGATTGGGAAGAATTCAACAACACTCGTTGCGTGCGACCAGGGAGATTGCCACTAAACCAGGCAATCATACTGTTTAAAAAGCCAAGGCGATGCAATTTATAGATTCACAATCCATGATCCATTCTGTCAAAAGATTTTGAAAAGCCCGTGAAGATCGGTTTGATTGTGCTCGGAAAATGCTTTATAAATTGTACTACAAAACTCGAAAAGGTTAGTAGAAGTTGATCCACCTTTTAAAACACCGCGATGACAGTGAGAAATAATTGAACCTAAAAGAGGCTCTAGGCTCCTAGAAGAGACTCTCTACATTAATAAAATGTCATGCGGCGAGATATCAAAGCCAAGAAGGCGGTGTTTCTAATATGTGAACCAACTTTGCACGTGTTTTTGTATATTTAGCAAACAAAAAGAGTATTTTTTTAAAAATTCATATGCTGAGTTTACTTGACCATTAAACGCGTACACGCGATGAGATCGCGCTCATAGTCATTGTGTTTACATTGACCATTCCAATATTTTCTATATCTGAGATTTTCTAAACGTTTTCTAGTTTTTACGGAAACTGCTAAGGGGGCTGACACAATGGGGCATCGTTTTCCTTTTCGGGTTAAAAGCGCCCGTTAAAAAAGTGATAAACAAAATGGACTGCCGCACTACCATATTGTTTTAAATCTCTAATTGGAGGATAACAACGTAGCCGAAAGTTAATTTTCGCTTTGGTATTCAGTTGAAAGTTAAATTTTTCTTACATGATTACCTATGCTTAAATTTTATTACACCGTCGAAAGAATGTTTTTGTACTAATTGCTCCATTATTTGATTTTTGGAATTACCATAAATCCACTCTCTAATAAAACCATTCGATTAATACATTTCAACTTAAAAATAAATGGTCTTTATTACCTATTTTTGATTTCTACCAAAATAATGCACGGTGTAATCCTAAATTGCAAGTCACGTAATATAAAAAAAAATGTAAATTCTCGTAGGATAAACTTGAATTAGATAAATAACTTTAAAATCTAAAAGAAACGGCCATCACTTCTCCGTGCTTTTTTTTTTTTTTTGTTTCCTGTGTATGTACACATGCAAAACCATATGATTTGTCAATTCATATAAAGTGCTGTGAAACGTTAGCAAACTTGAAATAACGATCTTTAGAACGCAAATAAGATGTAAAATTGTTTTATATTCGTCGTATGCCAATCATGTGAAAACTAACTTTACTGATAATAGTAAGAGTAAAGAAATTTTGACGTAGAAATGTTTCTATTTATATATTACTCAGATTATATATGATTGCCATTACCATTCTTGGAATAGAGCTAACAAATTAAGTTACAAATAATGCAGATAATATTATGCTGATAACGTAGTAAAATAATAATAAAAAAAAGATGTTTTATGTGCAAATGCCATCCTTTAAAGGAACAAGATTCTCTCAACTTATCTATACCAAAGACAAGAAAATAACACTTAAATCTTGCTTCCAAAACATAAAGAAGTTTTACGATGTCCATAACCACTCATGCGTGCAGCTATACAACTATTTGTCATGTCGTGCCAACTGAATGCTTAATAAATATAATAAATAAAAACGTGTGTCTTTTGACTTGAACAATGGCAAGACGGTGAATAGAGGAGAATTTTTCTGTTCTTTTCTTTCTCTTCCTTCTTCGATCGAAATACATTCAAAGCTAATTAGCATATGCATTGAGAAAATCTGATTTTTCTGGGTATCTGCTTCTTCAGCAGATAGCCAGAGAGCGTTAACGTGTTATTCTACGTATAACTGAACCCATTTTTACGTTGCGTTTTTTATGCGCCTTTGGCGCTATTTTACGTGATTTATTTTATGCAACTTTTTTTTAAGCGGTGTGTACATGTAAATAAAGATAGGAAGTATATGCACTTTTTGAACTACGACGAGTCGTATTGAATTATATTCATTTCGAAAACATCTCCGCGTTTAAGATAAGAAATCAACATTTTTGTGTTCATACGTAATTTAATTATTCATTCGATAGTGAAAGCCCTTGCGTTAAACTTTGACATGCTCTTTAGGCGAGACTTTTTGATGCAGTCTCTCTCCAGCGCATGAAATAAATTTTCTTTAATGTTACAAAAAATCTTTGTTATAGGTACTTACGGAGTTTTTAATCATTTTTTCTCGAACTTATTTTTCTGCGATACCTTTCTCTCTCGCTCGAAAACAAGTTTATTTGTACTGCAAAGAACTGCAATGGTTATATAATTCAATTCAAAACGTTTTTAAATCTCTAACAAGTACAAATCTACAGATCGTAGCTTACAGTTCGTAAGGAATATTCATTTAATGCAGAGGAAAAAAATATGTGAATATAATCGTGGCTACTCAACTAACCCGTCCGTAATAGACAATAGCTTGCAGTATAGTCCGTAAAAGGTATTGATCTAACGTACAGGGTAAATATTTCGCTGGTTTCAATAAAATATATATATTTACGATCTTGATCGATTACGTGATACGCCTAAATTTGCACAAAAAAATTGTAGATATTTTAAAAAACAAAATTATTATTTAAGGTTTTTCCCGCGAAAATTGATTAAGATTCTCTGGTATAAGAAATTTGTTAACAGCGAGAAAACTTTCGCATATAGTATTTAATAAATATTCATTCAAATAAATGTTTGTGGGACTATTTAAAAAAACTAGATATCGAAAATTTCGACAAGAATATATATTTTATTTTTTAGAAGTTTTTCTTGATATGATTGAGCGGCAAGGAAATATGTTACTAGTAAGTGCAACGTAACATAAACAAAACGTTACAGAAGAAGAAACTTGCGTAGCTTGACATGTATGTACACAGTAATAAAACCTGATTACATCAACTAAAAACTGTTACCTAGAAAAAAAAAAAAAAACAAAGAAAATACGTCACAAGTTTGTATGTATAATCACGAAAGAGAGGTGAACAAAGAAGAATACAACAAATGAGCCAAATATAATTTACAGACGATTAGAATTCGTTGAAAACACGTAGAATGAATTATTAAAGAAAAGCTATTGAAAATAAGGCAAAAAGATATTCAGCTTAGACGAGGACACAGCAACATTTGATTATACAACAAAATCAAAATCCACATACTCAACTCTATCGATATCTGTCGTAAATATCGAATATTTTTCAAATCCCATTTTTTATATATTTTCATTTGTAAGACCCTGGATTTTAGGTCGAAATGTCATATTTCTCATATATAATATTGGTGAGTGAAGCTGAGAACTGCACAAGATAAAGAGTTTTGTTTTTAGCACAAATGAAAGAAAACAAACAGACATGCGTTGCCCTTGCTCACTCTTTATAAAATTTCTTTTAAATGTTACAACTTAAGCTCTTTTCTAATCTCTTTTATTATTTCTGTACGTTTTGTTTTTGCCGCTTGTTTACGTCTAGTGCTGTTGTGTTCGCTCTCTTTCTCTTTACATAGCGAATATGAATTTCTCTGCGAATTTCAATAAAAAGCAATTTCTAAAAAAGTGTTCCTCAAAATATTGACATGTTGCAAATTAAAGGAATGAAACATGACTTTGTCCTGTACAGAAAAATAATTTTACAGAATAATAAGATGTACAATGGAAAAAGTAAACAATGAGCGTATGGAGAATTATTTTTTTTTCGAATCCTTCCGTTCTGCTTGGATTAAAATGTCAAACTTTAGTCCATCTCCATTCAACATACCAAAAAAAAAAAAAAAAATGTCAAACTTTAATGTAAAAAAATAAAATCTTACTTGAATTTATTTCTTAGAAATCAATGCAAAAAAACTATGTATCACGTTTTCGGTAGCATATTGATGGCGCTGAACTGAAGGTGGGGTAACCAGTTTAAGCTTTGCGCTCTTAAAAACAAGTACGAATACTATAGTCCGGCCAGGCGGATCATAGATACCGTATACCATTTCGCTTAGTTAATAACACATCCAATATTATGCATTGTTTTTATGGGCAAATTATTAGTACGAAAGTATTGAATATTAGGCCTCTTTACCATATAAAGATCCAGTTTCCATAGGAATGGTGTAAAGGCACCAGGATCAAAAAATTGCCCCATCCGATCCAGAGTTCCCAAACCAATTTACAAAACCGAAGTAATAGGTGTTTGCATAAATTTTTATTATATTTTTTTCTTGAAAAAGACATTTCTTACGAAAAATTGATACAATATATATTAAATAATATATATCTTCTAGCATTTTCTACAACTTTTTCCTATCTTTGTGGCAACGTCCCGATACTTTGCGGAAAGGACGGTATTGACTTGGAAGCGATCCAATCAATGACCCGTTTTCGTTGCACCTCGAGCCAAGCTGCAGCGAACTGAACCAAAGGTAATTAGAAGGCGCTATGTCTGGTGAATACGATGGTTGCGGCGGAACTTCCTATTTGAGCTGAAACAACGTATCCTTGACATCATTTACATTGCGTGGTTGAGCGTTGTCGTGAAAGCAGATGACTTTGCGTCCCTTAACCGCTGTTGCTAGTCTTTTTTGCAGCAATACATCGTTCAATTTGTTCATTTGATATCGATAGACATCTACAGTAACAGTTTCATTCAGTGTTAGGAGCTCGTAGTGCATAACATTTTGCTGATCTCACTATATGCACAGCAAAACTTTATGGTCATGAATATGCCGCTTCGATGTAGATGGCTCCACTGGGCTAGCGTATGACTTTCTAATATAGTACTTTCTCAATCTTTTGCACCACTTGAAAGCAAAAAAATCGTAATGAAAGAAATGTGTGCGAAGGGGCTACGCTACGATTTCTCGGGGCATGCATTGTCTTCGGTATATATATGTGCGCGATTTTTATTTGTCCTCCTTATCAAACATAAAATTAGCAACAAATATTGCCTTTTTTTCTATTTCATATTTTTTAGTGCACATGCATTGATTCTTGACATATGCGCACTGTTTGTCTTTTTCTGCATAATACGACTCATATATAGTTAGGTATTATCTTCAATATGTGCACTGGTTTATTTATTCTTTCCACGTCTACCACACAATTGAGACGGAAGTATTATTTTACCGAGAGCCCATAACATATGAAATTATAGGTTTTCTTTCATATGGCAAACGCAAATGCAAAGATGCAACCCGTGCGAGTACACCTTTAATAAATGCAACAAATGTAGCGGTCTCTAGCATAAAATCTTCATTGAAAGAGAAGAAAGAAGAATATTTTTCAACATGGAACGGCTTTTTTTGCCTTACGATACTCCTGCTATGTTCACTCTTTTCATTTAGGCTTTTTACAGTTTTTTTTAAATAACATTCTAAAGCGCAAAAGTGTGTAAAAATGATCACTTTCCTCAAATTCTCTCCCTATTGTATTTGTGCACACATGTGGATTAATTGATGCTTCTCGCGAGAATGGACCCGTTATCGTCAGTTTTTAATATTTAACAATTTCTGCTTTCCACTAAGATTCTTCACTAAAATTGCGGGAAACCCCTCCAATTAGCCTATACATTTTTTTGAAAACCGTTTGTTTTAATAATTCAAATAATTGTTTTCTTATAAATTACACATCTGTTATTAATTTCTTGTTTTTTAGCTTTGTATGATCACGGAATAGGATTTCCTGTCTTTATAATTTATCAAGAAGAAATACAAAACATTTCCTTATGACATTAATTTATTATATACAAAGTCACTACATTATATTCCCAAAAATAATCTGTTCTTATATTCATTTCTCTATTTAAGAAGTAAATACTGTTTTCAATTCAGAAAATTTCGCTGAGTTATTCGTTTACAGATTCTGCTAATATTTAACATGAAAGTAAAAAGCCCCTTCTTTTCTGTTAAGTGTTTTTAGTGTATGATTTCAATGTGAAGCGTCTTGCCATTGCAAACATATAGAAGTTTATGAAGGTTTTGTGGTAAATGAAGATCGGCAAGAATTTCTAATTTAAAAAATTTCATTGAAATAAGTAGAGAGTTGTGCAAAAACAGACATCTTCGGAATTTTATTGAAAATTTTCAGAGTAAAAAGGATTTATCTGGAAAACGAAAATTAGACCTAAAACGTAATTGAGGAAAATAAGAGAGAAAACTGTATTCAGTACGGAAAGAGAGGCAATAAGGAAATTTGTTTTTTTCTTTGATAAAAAAAGAAACAAAGGGAAAGAGACAACACCATATTTCTAAAAGAAGCTTCCTTGTTTTTCTCATGGTTAGAAAACAGAGAGAAAATGAAACCAAACAAACAATTTATGACTATTTACACTATGGTAATGATAGCTGGGATTACCCCGAAGTCGATAAAAGTCATTTAGTAGAGAAAAATTTCGTACTGTAGGGTAATCACCTGTAGCAACTGATATACTGATGCATAATTCCTGTTTCCGGGACTAAGCTTAAACTTTATGGCCTTTTTACAAGCATTTGGGGGAATTGGTAAATTATATGGTTTTGCATGTATACACACACACACAAAAACGTACAAGAAGAAATAAACTTAGAAATGATTCATCTACTTTATGTTTATTTCGTGCGAATTTAAATCTTTTTTACATTATGCGATTTAAAACTTTAGTTTATACTCCATTTTACTTCAAATCAAAAAAGGCGATTTATTTCCAATTTTAAATACGTATGTCAAATCGATATATTTAAGTAATTTACTTGGTTTCTTGTACTGAATATATATTTGTTGTCTGGATTTATGTTGATTTCTTCAGTTTTCCTTTTCAAACCATATGCTTTTGTTTATATTTACATCGTTCTCGCTATTTTTTCTTGTAAAATAATGAAGTAACACGGCTTCCGATTGTGTTTACCCTTTTGTACTTTTTAACCTGATAAACAAGACAGAGCATCATTGCATCACCCTTCCCACTACAAACTGGCTTGCGGTTTCGTTTTCTTAGTTGAGCTTGCTTCATGTGTGATGTAGTGTTCAGTATCGCTTATTGACTTTCGTTTTTTTTTACTTCAGAGCAGCTGTTAAATACACTCTCTCAAATTAGTCGAAATAGGCGAAACTTATTTAACGCACGTATTGCGTTTGTAATGGTTGTTCAACCTTGCATTCACAAAAATAAACCACTATTGCAGAAAACCAAAATCGTATTATTCGTTTACTTAGCATTAGTAGGTAGAGCGAAGAATTACCTAAGACAATATTTTATAAAATAAAAACGCATTAGAACGGGAAGTCACTTCGTTGGCAAAGATTAAACTTTTCCGGCTCGAGCGGCAGTTTTTCTTCTTACATATAATAGTTTGTTAGTTTGCAATGTTTTACGGCTTTCTTCGTAGCTTTCAATAGTTTCATCTCAAATCATAATTTTAATTTTATTTAAATCTTTATAGAATTTATAAATCATCATTTCTTACATTCCATGTGTAAAATATTCATGCACTTTATTGTTTTTTTTTGTTTGTTTTTTTACTGCATCAAAGAAAAGAATTAGAGTACTAATTTTGTGTGAGCAAAGCTAAGTTCCATATCCAACTTTCAAGTTTTTTGGTTTGCGTATGAACAACTGTTGCGAGATACGCTCTCTCTTATCTATCACACTAGGCGAAAGCTACATAGCTCACGTTTCGCATTTGTGTTGGTTTTGCAGATTTAGTGTTGAGTGTTCAGAGTTGCATTTATGAGTGAAAGCAGCTGTAAATAGAAAACAAAAATATTTCAAACGAAATTGCTTTACTTACAAACAGTTGAATCAAAATCAAAAGTTTTAATTGAAAAAAAAAACAAAAAAAATTTCGAAAATACAACGCTTTATACAAACATTTGGTTGATTTTGTTGGTTGTTTATAAACGTACAAACGTCAAATGTGCTCTTTATTTCTCGTCCTTTTTTCCAAAATAAATATCGAAAGACGAGGGCCATACGTGATGCAAAATTAAATGGCTATCAAGTTATTCCATTAAAGCGAAAGCTAGTTAACCAAAAGATATATAATCAGCACCTAGCTGGTATATTTTGGATTTTGACAATCAGAAATAGAAGTAAAGAAAAATTTGCTTTTCTTTTCATTCGACATGAAAGATAGTTACGAAAATAGTTATGAATAGTGGCATATTCGGCCAATTCGTATAGTAGTCACTTTAACCGCTATTGCTACTCTTTTAATTGATTCAGTTGACGTCGGGAGACATCTGCCGTAACAGTTTCATTCAGTTTTAGCAGCTCGCAGTACAATATATCTCTCTATGTGTACAGCGAATCTTTATAAAAAAATCCTTTTTATTTCGCCTAAACAGCGCTCTGAGTCATCAATACATTGTTGTCCAAAATGAATAAACGCGGCTCCCACTAAGAACAGAGCTCTCTCACGGAAAAATGTTCATGCGAAATAGCAAATACGCTGCCTTCTGATATTTTTAAGGTTTCAACTGTCCCATGCAACCTTACTTTTCTGTCTTCCGGTGACCAGAGCTTTCAGTATCATCGTTATCCATACGATTTTATTTAAAATAAGAAAGGCACTCACAAATTTATTTTTGCGACAGACAATAATCGCTATAAAATCTTAGAAGTGGATGCTATTTTCTCATCAGAAAACACATTTACACGTTTAATCGAGGCAAAATTTAAAGTTTCGCATTGTTTTGTTGTATTAGTTTGGGGAAAAAGAAATCCATTATTTTTCTGTAGATGGCTGCACTGATAGATTTCTCGTAAAGTATTGATCAAACAATTTCCGATACTGTACATTTACATATTGTACATTTCGCAGTAAAAAAATTCTGTTGCTGTTTTTTGTTTGGTGCATTCAGTTGTGAGTTACAGCGTGTTAAAAATGGAAGTGAACAAAGAGAAAATTCGGTACATTTTACACTTTTTCTTTGACAAAGGCGAAAATGCAAGCCAGGCGGCTAAAATTGTGAATGGTGTTTATGGTTCCGATACTGTAACAGCCAATTATGTGCAATTTTGGTTTCGTAGATTCCGTTCGGGAATTTTTGATGTTAAAGATGCACCTCGCACAGGTAGGCCGGTCGTCGAAAATGTCGATAAAATCGGAGAAATGATCGAAGTTGACCGGCATGTTAGCAGTCGTAACATCGCCCAGGAGCTAAAAATCGACCATAAAACAGTTTTAAACCATTTACACAAAGCTGGATTCAAAAAGAAGCTCGATGTTTGGGTGTCACACCAATTAACAGAAAAAAACATGATGGATCGAATTTCCATCTGCGAAGCCTTGGCCAAACGGAATGAGATAGACCCATTTCTTAAACGGATGGTGACTGGAGATGAGAAATGGATCACATACGATAACCCTGTGCGAAAACGATCGTGGTCAAAGAGCGGTGAAGCACCTCAAACGGTGGTTAAACCAGGACTAACGGCCAGGAAGGTTTTGCTATGCATTTGGTGGGATTGGAAGGGGATTATTTATTATGAGTTGCTTCCATATGGCCAAACGCTAAATTCTGATCTCTACTGTCAACAACTGGACCGTTTGAAGATAGTGATTGACCAGAAAAGGCCAGAATTGGCCAACAGGAGAGGTGTCGTGTTCCACCAGGACAACGCTAGGCCACACACATCTACAGTGACTCGCCAGAAACTTCGAAAGCTTAGTTGGGAAGTTTTAATGCATCCGCCATACAGTCCAGCCTTGGCACCAAGCGACTATCATCTTTTTCTTGCATTGCAAAATTTCTTTAATGATAAATAATTGGAATCTAGGGAGGATTGTGAAAATCGACTACCAAAGTTTTTTGCAAATAGAGACCAGGACTTCTATGAGAGAGGCATTTTGAAGTTACCTTTAAAATGGCAACAAATGATACAACCAAACGGTGCATATTTGACCCAAATCGGACAATCCGAAGCATGTTAAATAAAGTCCTGAAGTTCATATAAAAATAATGGATTTCTTTTTCCCCAGACTAATATATCAAAAAGATTCTCCGAACTATGCAAAGAATAAAGACGTAAAGCCATTTTTATGCAACTTAGTTTGATTTTGTTAGGTCTGGAACCAACCTACTACTTTTCCATTTAGTCAATATCTTTTTTTACACGATTTTTTTGGGAACCTATCTAGCGTGTAAAAAGAGTATTAGATGTATATGTCGGATCGAAGACTTAGTAAGTGACGTATAGTGTTTGTAATCATAGAATAAAAACATAAACAAACAAAAATATATTGAAAGAATTAGATGCAATTTTTAACTACGCCGTAATTTTAAATATATATACATTTATAATATAAGAATTTATTAGGAATATCCAGTGCTGACTTAACATAATTACTAGGTCCACTATTTATCATTAGGTACATAACAAATAGTAGGCGTAGTAACTAAGTTAGCGTTCGTTTCCAAGCCGGCATGAGTTGAATGAATGAAATAAATATATGAATATATATCTTTTGCAGCTTCAGGATTCCTTTACCATGTACGCATTTGTATCAAAGTAATTCTCATTCAATTTCAGATATTATTTATATTTTTGTGTATGTACACTCAAATCCTGAACGTGCTTTGTTGTTTTTTGTGCACGCTTAAACAAATGTATGTACAAACATTTACATAGTTGATCACATACTTGCTGGCATCGCCAAAAAATAGCTGCTGTTGTTCTCATTTTTTCACGCACGCGCACTTTGCAGGTGTCTTTACTTACCTTACCAATAACATTGCCATGATAGATTAACTGAGTTAGAACGATCCTTAAAGCAAGTTCATTTTGAAAATTTATGTATGTACACGCAAATAATAATAGAAATCCGCTTGAGTAGCCGAGTAGACAAGAGTCTCGACTAGCAACTCAATGGTCGTGGGTTCAAATCTCAAGTGCGGTAGAGTTTTTAATAAAGCCGAAAGCCTTAGATGCTAGTGCTTTATGACTTTAGCTTTAGAATTTATTCTCTGGCTAAGTTTATAATAATAATAATAGAAATATTATGTTTATTTCGAAATTGTGGCTGTGTTTGCTATAGTAAATATTATATATTTTCATTGTCCCTTTATAAACGTAAAGCCATTGTCGCATTGTAGTCAGTAGTTCATTTTTTTATTATGCATTAGCATTACAATGTTATATTGCCGGTTAGCGTCCGGTTTAATGTTATCGAAAAAATAAAAAAGTCTGAAACACAAAACAAAAATAGGGGAATTTTACAAGTACTCTATGGATTTAATTCAATAAAATTGACAGGAAAATTTGAAAGTTTGGGTCGGGCACATTAGAGCGTCTTGTAATAACTTAAGTACTTTTCTAATGTCGAAAATTTTCTTCTTACATAATCTTACGATGGCAACACTATTGTGAAACCTTGGAATTTATACTCTTTGCTCTTTGTCTGTCGCTCTCTTGTTCAGTAAATTCATATATATATTACCACTTCGTAAGAGTTAAATTAAATGCTGAAGTACTGATGGTGCTTTTAGCATTAAAGTTCAGAAAACATTAGATTTTGTTCCATATTGTATTGTATTACAATGTCTCTTCTGAACACATATTTAATTTTTAAATATTTTCAAGACTAGGTTTTCTCAAAATTTGAACCATCAAATTTATTTTTCGAGTATGCTAGTAGAGGCGCTTTAGCAACAATCGCGTACGAACTTATAAAAAAATGAAAGAAGAATGCATAAAGAAATGTTTCCGCGATAATTGAGTCTTTCATTCCAGTTCATAGAGTTAAAATTGTTAGACTATATAACTATATATCTGCACAGAAAATAGTCGTAGATGTTATTGCTAAAATGTAGGTAATCTCTTTTAAATGGTCATTTAAACAGACACTATGACGTAATGGCTTTTAAAACAAAAGAGAATTTTTGCATATATTCATCAAAATTGTATTGAAGAAGGATTTATGCAGTTATTTAGAAAAAAAAAATAATTTAATTGCATTTCCATGCACAATTAATTGTTTAAACCATAGTGTTACGCAGGAATATGCTTGCGGCATGAAGATTGTTCATGCGAAACAGCAAACATACATAAACCATGCAACATCTTAACTAAAACGCCACCAAAAATACCACATACATGTTGAAAGTCACAACAAATACAAATTTATACAAACACAAGCCAAACAAAAAAAAAAGAAGCGGGCGATACAGATGAAATCGATATTGCGAGACCAGCGATTCGCGAAAAGGAGAATATGCGAGTAAAGAAACGGGATAGGCAAAATAGTATTTTTGTTGCACTCTATATTGAATTCGATAATAACTCGCATTTTTCATTTTCGTAAAACATGATATCTACAATTTCAACGCAACGACAAAAACTAACATAAAAACATTCGAATATTATGAAGAAAATAAAAAAAAAGAATTGAATTCATCAAATAAGTTTATAATATAAACATTATTCTGTCCTTTTCTAGTTTACTTTTCATATTAAGTCTTCAATAAGTTGCATTTTGTCCGCCGATCTTTGTTTATAACAACACTGTATTTTCTCTACCGTCTTCACAGTATTATATCACTAAAGGGGTTGTCTCGTTTTCGTATAACACGACGACATGCAGAGAGAAGCGAGAAAAGAGATAGAGGGATAATGATTTGAAACACAGAACACTGACTTGGTGATCGCGCTTCTTACCTAACCATGTTTTTTGTTTATGATGTGCTGTATTAATTTTATCAACAAAGCAAAAATTCTGTGTTGTTTTCAACAAACTATGCAGAATTAAACTAATTTTATATTAAATTAATTCTGTATTGAAGAGGAACATGCGTTGCTCGAATCGTTGAATGCGTTGGCATCGAATTCTAAACGCAGCGCAATGAAAACACAACAAGATATTTGCAATCGTTACTTTCACTGAATAGAGAAAAAAGTACTAATAACGCCGTAAAGTAGGGGATGTTAAGTAAATTCATTTTCTGTTGTTGCTGTTGTTTGCTACGAGTTCGAAAGCTTGTTTTTGTTTTATTACAGAATTGTGTACGACGTAGGCGCATATATAAGCATTAAAAAAATTTAGAGAAAGATGGATATATATTTTGCTCTCAAGCTCGAGAGGTGATTTTTTTTTTTTTTTTGATAAAAAAATGGATATGAATACACAGCCATGCGTAAGCGTTGCATATATTCGCAAATATTATGCAATAATACGCAAATAGTTACAAATGCGAGCTTTGTAGTGTAGCACTATAAAAAGCCTAACGTGACATGTTTCATCAATGGCTGCATGTATTGACAAAATACGATACCATAAATTTAATACTAAGGGGAAGGAATATATCATGGTAGAATATCCAAAAATTTCTGAAAAATACCGATTGTATCCGAAACACCAGTACTTATTAGCCACCATGCTTATTTATTTGAGGAAGTGAACAAAAAAGGAAACTCTAATGTTTAGGTTTCAATAAAATTTGGAAATTCAAATCAGAAACATAGCTGAATACTAAAGTAAAATGGGGAGATAATGAAGAAGAACAGCAAGAAGAGCAGGGTGAAATAAAATTGCAGAGTATTTAATAGTCGACTTTGTCAAAGTGTATAGCCTGAAAATCAAATTCAAGCAACAGTTTGACATTAACATCAGAAAAGTTAAAAACAAAATGGTGTGTGCAATGAAAAGGTATATTATATTTGTTACTTCATCAACATATGCATAAATGACATAAACGAAAACAAACTATTTACCTCTCTATATGCATGCACGTATATAACGTTTATGCACGGTTATATGCTCCCATAATAATCCCAAGTCAAGTACACAGTCGAGTTCAAAAGCATATTATTTGTGCGCATGCTTGCTTATATATATAATGCTTTCGAATGTGCATACATTGCTTTAATAAAACGAAAAACACCTGTCCGAGTTCATAGCAAGAAATAATAAAAACAGAAAGAGTTCCCTTATTACCGGTTCCTGATCGCCTTCTTCATAATTTTTTAAAACTAACGAGTGATTTATGTATTATTATTATTGGCTCCCTTTTGGTTGTTACTTCAGTTCTTTTTCAATTTTTTTCTAAAATGTAAAAGTGTCTAGTGACATATTTCACATTTTCATTGTCTTTGATGTAACACATAAGTTATACGTACGAATTTTACAGTTGGATTGCAATTTTATTAATAAAACTTGACTTATTCAACCTACGTAAATGTTTATCTATTATATTATTTACAATATACTCTTTAAATGCCAAACTGTGGATCATCTAGTTCGTGAAACAGGAGAAAAGAACAGCATTGTCGTGTACTATCGATCTCTGTATGTTGTTGAGAACCGATCAACCTAATTTTTGATATTTTCTGAAGTGTTGTTTGAAAGCTGAATTGCATATCTCTAACCTTTTCTCAGATCAGCGGTGAAATGAAGTCATCAGAGGGACAATCAAAAATTGGCAATCAAATAAAACGAAAAGAAAAAACGCACAAAAAGAAATGATTGTTTCTTTTGAATTTTAGAAATTATTTATCTAATTTATGTTTATCTTAAACTAGTGTAGACTTTTTTTACATTATGTGATTTTTTTCAGAAATGAAAAACAAACAATATTTATTTTAAAGGTGAAATATATGCATCAAATTGTTTTATTCGAAATTGATAGATGCTAATTTTCAAATTGTGTATCGATTAATAGACAAAAATATGTCAAATATTTATATCTACAAATACCGAATCAATGAACAAGCTTCTTTACCTCTTATATTATTCTACTCATTATTATTTTTTATAAATTTTGTTATGTTTACATGGATTTCTTTGTATCCGTTTCAAAACCATATGTTTTCGTTTTACATTTCGCTCTAAAACAATATGGTAACTCGGCTGCTTAATGTGTTTACCACTTCAGAGTTTTTAAATGCGAAAACGAAAATGACGGCTCGATGTGTGAGCACTCTCATGATTCGGTGCGCAGTTCTACAGGAACTGCGAACTTTATGGCTGGTCCAAAATGGTCCAGCAGTGTTCATTAAAATTCTGTCAAACGATGCAACAACACCCTCTTCCTACTTTTTATTTATTTTTTCTAATCTTAAAACATTTTCACAATCATCGATCTACAGGGAATGGGAAGAATAATATAGACGCTATGCAGCATGATACCATTTGGTTGTATGTTGTTTACATATCAAGCCTTGTAGGTCATATTTCAGTGTATTATACAATTTGTTCTGTTACGGTGGTAAGTGTGGTCGCTCAGACTTCGAAAGAGAGCAAATAGTTGGTGCTCGGTTAGCGAGAGGGTTTGTGATGAAGACAGCTGAACTATTTCATATTCACGAACGGCAGCATACGTAAAACACGGTAAACCATCATCAGCGAAGATGAATAGTCGGCAAAACTGGAAGTTAAGTTGCAGAGACTGACAAACATTAAAAAGGATTGTGGTCAGCACAACTCAGAAATCGCTTGAGTATTACTGTTTTGATGGCCACAGTACGGCGGGGCTCAATAAAGCTGACATTTATGGAACGGCTGCAATTGCAAAACTGAAACTAACGCCAACCTTCGAACGAAGCGATGACACGATCATAAAACCTTGACGCTTGCTCATTCGAAGAATATGGTATGGTCCAGTGAACCATCGTTCATATTGTTTTCTGCAAACCACCGCGGTCATGTACGAAAAATAAGCCTACAATCTGGACCACCTACTTATTACAGTCAGCTTATTATGATTTGGACGGCTATATCACGATATTCAGCTGGTCCTCTCGTTCACATCACTGGTCCTCCTCCTCAATGACGAAGTTCTTACTATGGTTAGCATATTGTTGCCTAACCCTGCTATATTCCAAACAACAATCTAGCACCATCGTCAGACCTCAGGATAATTGAATCGTTATGGGGACTTGCAGAGGAGACAGTGAGGTTTCACATTCCCATCTCCAATGTCATTGAAGCAATTGGTGCAAGAATGAGATAACATTCCATTCGTAACTGTTCACACAATACGAATCTATTTCACGAAAACCTGCAGATATTCTACAAAGAAGAAGAGGCGTCCATTCCTTACACATGACAATTAACTCTTGACATTCTATCTACTAATGAATTTATTTTTCCTTCTCGCGGACTTGTGCAGGAAGACGTCCTCCATTTGACTTCTTATGATAGCCTTCAATTATCGCTATGATTTTGACTGGGGAATACTGTCGTAAGTGGTATGCGCTTCCGCTACAGGGCTCCAGACCAATATTTCTTTCTTTTCAAAGTATGGTCATTATAGCGCTCAGCCTTATGTTCCAACTACGCATGCAAAAGCTTATGACAAATCAGTAAATAATGAAATTATGCCTATTTTCCTTTCTTGAGCAGCATTTACATTGGGAGCTGTATGGCTGTGTAGACAGTGCATGCGACTTTTAAATCCTTCTGGTTAGGTATCATTTCGGTTCTTTGAGTTGCACTAATCCTGCCACAGTAGAATTATTTACATATTGGTGAAAATGTTCAATTAAGACTACGATTACTGATAATTTCTGCTATGCCACTTCTCAGGAATAAATAACGACTTACTGTGATTGCCTATCACTTTCCGTTCTGGCTACTCCGACCGCACGTGCATCCGTGGACGGAAGATGGAAACAGAAGTTCATTCATTGTTTTAATTGTTTTTATACGGGCTTCTTGCCAATAACAAGACTAATTTTTCGACTATTAAGGTAAATCTTGGTTTAGGTCCATTGTAATACAAGCGTAAGATTATTAAATTACGTAATTTGCACATGTTATTTGACCTGGTTTACCACTTGCCCAGCAGTAAATTGGCATAAGTCGCAGCCAGTTGAAAAAGCGGTTTTTTCCTTGTGCACCTTTATTATTTCTACTTGCCATTGTTGTCCTTCTTAAGTCTAAGTTCTACTGCTCTGATGAACTCAATCTTCGAGAGCATTCGAAGTTCGATCACTCCTCCATATGGGATCGGCTCCCTTTCTGGCAATCCCGTTTCATTTTCTACGGTCTGCTTAAAATTTTGTATATCCACAATTTTTTTGCAAAAGAACAACGGGTGAACACTACTGACTATTGAAGAAATCAATGATTCCGTCCTTCTGCTTTTCTTGAGTTACATTGTCTATTTACCTTTTTTTTGAGAAGGGCAATTTTTAGCTGCGCTCAGATTAGTAGTGTGCTTCGTACAGTCTCGTTTATAACGTCCGTAGCAACGAACACATATTGTTCTTAATGGTTTTAGGCACAGCTTGTTAACTTATTGGTATCCTGGTCGTGTCTTTTCGCCTTCTTAAACGATTGATTCGAAATGAATCACTATTACATTGATTTTTTTGAATAAATGATATCAGATATAAAGTTTTACGACTTGATCGATACTATCGAGTAAAGAGAATAATTTTATTGCACTTGTAACATTTGAGTTGACTGATTCCATGCAATTTCCTGAGTGTTCCATTCGGCGTGTTTTGTTCTATGTATAAATTATGTAGTAAGAACTTGCTGAGGCTTTACTTCTTCATAGTGAAAAGCATGTGTAACACGTCCTCCTTAATAATGGTTACTTCTTGCACGCTACCTTGAAAGATACTAACTTTCATCTCTAAAGTTTCTTGGTGCTCTTCAAACATTGGTGCCATTACCATTTGTTGCCAGTGTTGCTTTAGTCAATGACTGAATTGTTGCTATCATAGAGTTTTCCGTCCCACACACATTCATAGTTCAACTTTAACCCACAACTCTGAATTAATCGTTTTTTGATTACACTTTGTGAATACTTTTTTTTACTTATTTTAGGTTGAAATGTTCAATAAAAATTTCACAAACAAGGACTATTTGATATTAATAAAAAAAACTTTGTTAACACAATTGTTATCGCACTGTCGTAATTATAGTATCTATGTGTATGCAAATAACCACATCATTTTAATATAATTTTGTGACAACATTTTCACCGCTCTCGACTAATATTCACTCAATTTTACCGGCAATATATAACACATCAGTTTATTGCGGGGGTTTTACACGATGAAACTTCGTTTGCGCTGTATCTGTAGCCTGAGTTAAGCTTTGTGGACAAGTCCTTTTGCATTACTATTATTTTTGCTTTCATGAGCTCTATACTGAAAAGAACTATTAATGTATTTCCAAGGTAGCTAACTACTTAGGCAGAGATATTGAAAATGAATTGGCTTGAGAAATCTCTTCAAGCTTAGAGTGATATGCTTTTAAGGAAATTAGTACATCCTTTTTACTTCTTTCTTTTTTTTTATTGTAACCAACCACTCGAGGGATATCTTCGATACATGATGATGGTCAGGAAATAGTGGAAAAGAGATAGGAGGTGGCCGCAGGTTAATTGGTGTGTGCCCGGTCAGTGAGTGTTACGCTTTGATCGGTTGAACGCTCACTGTGGTTGCGGCAAAATATGGTCTATCGCACAGAGCGCTAGCACTGACCCTTATCTACTCGGGTTTGTGGCAACTCCTTTGAGAGGCTGAGCGAAGGCAGGAATAATGTTGAATTGACACAATTACAGCAATAAAAGAACTATATAATCAACTAACACCAAATAAATTCTGTTGAGTATATCCTATAAGCGTGAAGTGTTAGTTTATGTTTTCGCTTCTTACATGCGCAAATAAATACCGGAACCCTCATAAAGTATTAATTCGTCTAGTAGGAATTTAAAATTCACTTTTGACTTACAATCTTGGAGTCTAACAACGAATTACAAAGTAGACTGTGCCTGCTTGTTCAGCCCACAATTAGCCAAGCCGGCGAAACTTTTTTAGATCACCTTATGGGAATACAAAAAGCAGTTTCTTAATTGATTATCTGCAAATTGAACTAAGAAGGCCTTCTTAAACCTTTTGAATCACTTCCAGATATTTTTTTGATAAAATTCATATTTAGCTACGATTGCTAGAAAGCCAAATAATCGAAATATTCGCAATCACTACCTCCGGTCTTTTCCCTCTTATCGCGTAGTCTGCAGTTATCATCGTGATACAGACTTCGTGGCTTTTAGGCAAAATAGTCATGGACTAATTTACGCACATCTTCAACTTTTGTGAGGTGCTAATCTGCTATGTAGGACTATGTCGATCTGTATCAGCGGTGATTAGAAGGAGGCAGGTCTAGAGAATAATCCGCAATAGAGGAAAGTCCCAGGCCAAGTTGAAGATCGCTTATTGGTCTGCGCTTATCATCTTCAAAAGTAAAATTTTTTGCCTGAAATCTCGCAAGCCAGTTTCCAACTTTTTCATAGTTTACTACATTTTGGCCCCAAAGCAACTTAGTTATTTGATGCAGCTTTAGCTGCATTTCTTTCCAGTTTAAAACAGAATAACATGTAGTGGTGCAAATGGTATCCACCTCTTTACAATTCGATATACACCGAAAAATAAGTTTTAGCCAATCGAAACTGATACCGTATGAACGCTAATTTGTAATCTACTTGGGAAGAAATGAACGCGTCAGGTACATTTTATAAAACAAACAACTTCAATGCGCAGAACTTATTGATACAAATAATAATTGTCATGAAAGCAGCGGACCAACCAATAAAGATGTTGAAGTCGCTAAGATATTCACTTCAAACTTCAAAAAGAAAACTTATTTATGATAAAAGTTTTTCGCCAGATTAAGAATTATGGTAATCGCGAATAAGCATATAACGAAGTTTTAGAAAACTACTGCAAAGGATGTTTTCGAACTATGGGTTTTTTTCAATGATCGAATGATACAGTTGTAACGCTAAACTAAAGTAATTGTAAATTCATAAAAAAAAAAACTATTGATATGGTTACGTTGCTCCCTTTGCTCACTTTTCGATTTTTATATAAAAATGTTCAAATTTTAAAAATTTTGTATACAGTGAAGCGTAATTAAGGGTAATTAAAGCCTCAATAGTAAGCACAATGAGAAGTTACGTTGCCATATTTTTTGATAAGAAAAAGTAAGGAAATCGACGCAAATGTAAACAACTACAATGATAAAAAAAAAAAAAAATTTAATGATTAATGAAATAAAGAATTGAGAAAAATGAGTATAAAGAAGTGGCACAGAGGCGGATTTCATTGACTTGTTAAACAAAGCAAAAGAATTGCTTAAAGGTTTTGATCTGAAAAATATAATTCAAATTGAAAATAAGTTGCCTTCTTGCTTGTTTTCCAATTTACGTGAAAATGATAATAAAAAAAATCATATAAATAAACATAAATAAATGAAAATTAAAAGAAATATATATAAAAAATAGTAATAACGAATATATATATAAACGGCATTCAATTAGTACAAAATAAACATAAATCAGATAAATAACTTTTTTGAATTTAAAAAAATCGTCTTTACTCTTCTTCTTGGTGTTGTTATATTTGTTTGTACGCACATATACATACATATGATTTCTCATGACTCATTGTGTAGCCTCAAACGCGTGAATTGCTTGCACACGTTGTTTTCTTCTTTTTCTTCTTCTTCTTGTTTTGAATATGGTAATTATTTATACACAAGCACTGTGGATCATCTGGCAACGATGTAGTGTATTTACATTTTTATTTTCTTTTTTGTTTTCTTCGGTTTTGTTTTGTCATTCGCTGCTTTACTAATGTGTATTATTCCGTCTCTTTCTACATAATATTCCGTATATATTATTAGTTATTTCCTTTTTATATGGCACAATGCTGTAATTTTTTCTCTTTTAATAAAGTGAGATATTATTATGTGTATGCATTAGACGTAATAACAGAGATTGTGTTATTGAGCTCTAAATGCCATCGTATGAATGAAAGAGATAAATGTACATATGAATTAATTGCATGACTGAAACCAATAAATTTGTTTTCTTTTTTAAAGATGCAATATTCTTTACAACATTCTTCTTTCTAAAGTTTCGTTTTTTATGCTAGGTTTATATGATCGAAGGATAGAACTTACTCAGTCTTTTCCCCTCTTTCTCGCTTTTAGAGCCGTCGGGCCCTCAAAAGATATTGTTAAAAATGTGAAAGCCAGCCTCTCACGATGTTAAATTACAATTTGCTTAAATACTTCTTTGTTACCTAAAAAAAATCACCGCATACAACATTAATTAATGATAAATATTTTCCATTTTAAAGAGAACTTTGAGTACTAACTTTAATGTCTGTAAAGTGAGCAATGCCTTGGTTAAAAATTTGTCTATTTTGTGTGCGTAAATCATAAAGCAACTAAATACTCTTTAAGCTACACAGAGAATTTCTGTATGGTACGATTTTTTAGTTTTCTGTTAACAGTTAACATTGGCGTCACAACTTATTCTCTTTTGATTGCAATATTTTAGTAGCGTGTTGTGCGGTGTCGTGTCTAGTGTTCTTGTGAATGTCTGAATGTTACTAAATCATTTTTCAGTGGATGAACATCGACAAAATTTTTAAGAAGTGAAAATATAGTTAAATTAAGTGAACCGCTTTATAATAAAAAGAGAACTCTAAAGGTAAGTCAAGCACATTTAAGTAAATTAATTTTATTGAAAATTTTTGACGGTAAGCATCACTTATCTTACAACGAATATGAGACTTAAAACGTAATCAACAAAAAACGAGAGTAAAGCCACATACAATAAGGGATGAGAGAAAATGAGTATATTTGATTCTTTTGAGAAAAAATGATAAAGTGAAAGAGACAGCGTGCATCTAATTGCTTTTTTTCCTTTCTCTTCTTTGTCAATAGAGAGAAAAAGAAAATTAAAAAGCAAGACTTATGTGTATACTCAGGCTGTGATAGCGCTCATAGGATTTTCAATAAAACCGTTTTCGATCGATAGCTTACGAAAAAAGACATATCTTGAACTGTTATCAAGCCAAATATAGAACTCGTGCGGTAATTAGGCCTTTCTAGTCAGTTGTAAATAATAAGGTAGATGTTGAGAAAGACTTGAGACGTCCGAATCACACCCACCATGCCCGCAAAGCAATAGCATATATCAATGTTCAAATTCTCTAAAACTGTTTATCATTGATACCTAGATATTTGAAGTTACCATAGTCCACGTAAGTAAGCGTTTGCTAGGACTCCTTCAATTAATAAAGTATCCGACAGTTGCTTCAGATGGGGAATAAAGATTTTCTTTAAGGTCCGTATTGAAATTATGGGAATGGAATGAAATTATGGAGCAACAATTAAAGGAAAATATTGGACGATCTATAACAATACAAAATATCCACGTGACGGATACAAGTAGGAAAGTCAAATGTAGCAGAAAAAAATGTTTCAAATTTAATAACACCCAGCAAAATAAAGGATGCTTGAAAAAGAGAAATGCGTGAATTTCTAAAAGCTGCTTGACATTAACAGGCGCAGCTTGGATTTCTATTCATCATTAGAAATGGAAATAAATAATGTTCAAGACAATGAACTTTTTTTATTTTTTTGAGAATTAGCAGGCTTTCCAAAAATAATTTGGTGCATGTATGCATTTGTCCCACAAGTTTTTTATGTTTTTGCTTAAAATCGAGTGATTTGGTTTCTGAATCAAAATTTTTTTCAAAAATAAATATTGCATTTGGTTGCTTAAGGGCGCAAACCGCTGTAAATTCTTCAAGAAATCAATTTTTTTTCGCTTAATAGATTTTAAAATACGCTAAGCGCTGCGACCAATATGCTTGTGTCATTACAATTCCATCTGGGAAGCATCAGCCTTTGATTACTCTTGCCTCTCTTGCCATTTAGAAGCATTTTCAAAAAAAAAGATATTAGTAAAACCTTCATCAAGGTAGCCTAACTAAGAGCTTGTTATTGGTTTGGTTGCAGAATTATATTTTTTATGATCATTTTCTCTATGATTTCGCAACATATGAACTAGGATTTTTGCGATAAGTCAATTTAAATATTTTTTATTGATCGAAGGAGTGCCCTCCTTTTGGTCAAAAATTGCACTTTTATTTCCTTCTATCCTAAAAGCATTGTCAAAGAACCTCTTTGTTTTTAGATCGTCACAGCGGTTTGCCCCCTGAACTATTGGCCTAAACGATTTTGTGTTTTAGCCCGCCTTTTTCATAGTATTAAACAATTCTTACGTGTACGTAGACTTTGTTTTTCACTGTATGTTAAGCAGTATTAAACACAAAGGATCTTATAATAAAGATAATGTTAATTAAAAATGAATGAAACGAATATAGGTATTTTGGCACTCTAGCAACTTACATATATACACGTTAAACCAACCCTAATTATTCTCGAATATTGTTTGTCTTCCCATGCATGCCATCACAGAGACTTGTAATATTCTTTGTTACAATTTCCGTTCATATCGTTGAATAGTATGCACATAGTTGATCACATACTTGCTAGTATTGTTGTAAGATATGTAATTCTCTTTCTCACTTTTTTTCTAAAGCATGCGCATTTTAAAGATTTCATAACTACAGCACTCTCTTATGTTACTACACGAACAGTATTGCCATAAACACGTAAATAGATAGGAGTAATGTTTAAATTTCTTTGTTTTTAATCTATGCATCTATATAACAAATTGAACCTTCATTTTAAGATTAGTGCGAAGACCACAGAGTCCACAATATGGAAATATTCGTGGACTGATATGCAAACAATTAATCTTTGGTTGCATTGGTAAGATTACTCTCGCAAAACCAACAACTTGATTGAGATATGCGATAGTTAACATGTTGATGTTGAGAAAACTTACGGTTTTAATTTACACTACAGGTAATCTAATATATATACATATATATCAATCCTAGCATAGTTATCAGATCAAAATAACTTTACACTCATAATTCATGGAACAGAATAGGGCAATACAACAAGAGAGACGATGAAGGACTCAAGAGACTAAGTTTGCTTTTTGCTATTATGTTACTAAGCATAAAACAAGTTCAAAAAAAGAATTTCTTAGTTTGTTTTAAATATATTAAAAGCAGCAATTTTTGAAGTCACTCATGTGTGCTTTTCTATACAAGTATGATAACAACTGTGAGTAAGGAAGATGCCGTTTTTATTTATTATAAGAGATGGCAACACTGCAATAAAATGAGAGTTTTTCTGTTCTTTTTTTTCTTTAGTCTATCTGCTTGCGGTTTGAATCATTTTTATTTTATGTGAACGATTTTGTTCACTGTTAACTTTACAGTACGACCCAGATGGTAATCATCTCAATAATTTTTTATACATATCAAAAACCAGCTGTACATATACGCAGATAGCACATTTCATGAAATTTTTTATTTATATGCTCTGGAAGTATAGGCGAAAATGTTTTGTTTATTTTCAGTACAGACACTTTATCCATAATCCTTTTATGCTTGGTTTGCATAAATAAGTCATTGAATAAATGAATATAAAGTGAGAAATAGTTTGTTTTCTAAGAAGATTGCGATACTCTTTGCTATAAGCATTGTGAGCATAAAGCTAAGAGAATTTAATATGAGACATTTTCGCAGGTTAGTTAGGATAGTGTGAAGAAGAGTAAGGCTGACACATACTTTGTACATATGCTTCGTTTTCAATATTTTTAACATTAGTTGTGTGCAGATGAATGTGTTGATTTCTATTACATAATTAAGAAATAGATTATTAGTTAATGATTATGTTACTCAGAAAAATGCGAGCTAAATATTAACGCAGAAAGAAACGAATATAGCTCTATGCATAGGAATTCCTGAGCATGTATGCACGAAAAGCTGTTAAATAGAAAGAAATAAACATGATTGTAATAAAAAACGTTTTATACAATCAATACAGAAAGAGAGAGTATAAGCGCTAGATATGAAAGGGATTTGGCGATCCGTGAGATATACAATACAAACGAAAGAAGAAGACGGCGTCGTTAATCTAAAATTAGCAGTAAATAGACCAGAATCCGTTGAGAAACAGAGGTAGCGAGATAAACGCATATTTTAATAACGAACAGTAATAAGAAATTCAACATATCGGGACTTATAAGAATGATTAATGGCAGTAAAATCCTATCTGAAACATGTTAAAACGTTGCATTCAAGAAATGCCGACTTTAGAATACCACTTCGCTTAATATCATCCCGCGCCTGCCATCATCACAAAATATTTGAAATAATACGGCAATGTATAGTCTTCCTCTTCATGACAATCTTTATATAGCAGAGTGCCCAAAGGGTGAACCAATTTGGTCTAAATTTAGCAAAGTTAATGTTTTGGCTCAATACATTTTATTTATACTTGTTTTTGTTATAAAATATGATAAATTTTATCGAATATCATATAACGGCTTACTTCTCGTAAGAACACTTTATTGGGAATTGAATCACACAAAAATAGAAAATAGATTTCTCAAGTCCTTCTAGGTTTCGCACACATCCGTACAAACTTGGTAGACCTTTGCTAGGAATGCTGTATAAAGCTTGTTCGAAAAGAGTCAATTCCGAAAGAAAATGGTGTTAACATTGGGTTGTGCGTTAAAACAGGTGATAACTTACGACACTGGAGATGATTCAATAGACAGCCTACTAACTGGCGATGGGACTTGTGCTAATAGTGAACCACTGCGGCGGCGAAAGTCAGGTTGCGAATGGCGGTGTGTCTTGACTAGTGCTCAATGCAACTCGAGTGTACGAAAATTATGTCAAAAAGAATAAGGCTTTCCTGTTCTGGAATACAGATGGAATCGCGCACACGGACATACTGAAGCCACAATTGATCAATGTATTGTTATTATTATTATTATTATTAATTTCGCTACAGAAATAAATTCTAAGACTAAAGTCTTAAAGCACTAGCATCTAAGGCTATTGGCGTTTATTAAAAACTCTACCGCACTTGAGATTCGAACCCACGACCATTGAGTCGCTAGTCGAAATTCCCCGTCTTCGGCCACTCAGGCGGATTGATCAATGTAATATTAACACGTTACCTTCCTCATCGTTTTCAGCGCATATGTATATTAAATTTGTGCGGATGTATGCAACGATCAGATGGACTTTAGATAGACTCACCTTTTATTATACCGCTGTGGACCTGTCTGTCCGTCTGCGTGTCTACGTTCAAGAAAAAGCCGTAATTTTCGAGATTTTTTAATGAAATTTGGTCGGAAATTTGGCGCAATTATATACGCTGTAGAAAGTGGTTTGAATGGGCTACATCCAAAAGTTCTTTGAACCACTTGCCATATAACCGTTTCTACGAAAATTGAATCTTTATATAGTAAGACCGTTTAACTTCCAATATTTCATAGTGAAAAATGGTTTGTAATAATAATTTGATGTGAAAATAATTTTTATCGAATTTGGACGAGGCAGATCTATGTTAGGAATCCCACCATATATGGGGCCTTTAAGGAAAAAGAAGCTTATATGGCGAAAAAGTTAATAGATTGTAGTTTCTTATAACGAGAATAACTGAAAAGTAATAAAATCTTTGAAAAGTTTGCTAAATTTTTCGTTGTTCTTTCTTTCCTCCTCTCTTTCTTTTATTCCTTAACGACCTCTTGTGCGTAAAAGAAACCCCTATCTACTCCTTCGCAGACGACAGAATCTTGTGTCACTCATTTTTCTTTAGTCAGAAATCATGCAGCAATGAGATAAACAATAAACGCTGCATCAGGATCTCATAAAAATATCTGAATGGGGTCAAGTTGATATAGCAAGCTTTAACATCGCAAGAACTGAAAGCTGCCTTCTAATGCACAGGAAAAGTGATGAACAACTTCTCTTTTTTGATTGTGTCAATGTAGAAGAATCGGCAACCATCGATGTTGTGGGCATGAGAATACAAAACGATATTCGTTGCAAAGAACAAGTGTTCAAAGTGTGGTTTTTTAAAGCGAAGCACAAAACAGTTCATTGCAGCCGATATCGGTACCATTTACACTATCTATATCCGGGCAAAAATAGAGTATAACTCGTATGTGTGGTTGGGGGCATCCAAACATTGCTTGGAGCATCACAACCGCACACAGCGAAAGGCTCAGATGCTCATGGGTGACGAAAGTGTATCAAAAAGTCGCGATTTCTTTGAGTATCGTCGTAATGTGGACTGTGTTGATCTTATGTACAGACATATCCAGGGCAAGTGTTCTACAGACATAAAAGATATATGTCCACCTTTAACAAGGCTACACGGCTTTCTCATTTGTCCTGGAGTTATCTGGGTACCATACCATGTACCACAGTAGCTCGTCGCTTTTTAACCGTATTGAACAACCTACGGAAGTGGGTTTTCTCACCGTCCCTGATGTTTTCATTTTCAAGTCGAATGTTCACAAACAACTCTCCCTCTCTTCTTGACGAAGTACAGGAAATATCCCCTAAGTGGTTCTCAATACTCGATAGGGTCTGTATGAGTGTTTGCTCGATATCGACACGAAAATACCCTATTTTAGTTGGAAACCAAAATAGCTATTCAGCATTTGATAAAATTAATGGATATAGGAAGATTACTTACTCGTAGAAATTCCAAAGTGTTGGCAAAAATAATAAAATCAAATAATTATTTTGGGTGCTTTTATTTGTTTGTGCTATAACATATGAAAAGGACTAAATGATTATGGAATTAAGTCAACAACTTTTGGGAATGACATGACGTGCAGTATGTATTCTGGAAAGTATTCTGAAACGTGGCCTATATGGATAGTGTATAGGCGGGAAGATTTAATATGGGAATTACAAATATCCAGTTAGCTATTAAGAAAAAAAGAATTCTTGTTTCATCGATTTCGATTTTTTCTTTTTCAAATTTTATGTTTGGTTGGTTTATTTATTTTACTCTTTCCTCTCTTTTTTGTGTCAATTTGTTATACATACATCGACAATATCACAAACATTCCGTTGTAAATGCGACGAATGAGAAACCTACGCCGCTTTTGTGTTTCGTTCGTACGACAGCGAAAACCATAAACCATAAACGAACCCTTGGCTTAGAAATGCCAGCTACTAATAAGCAGCTTAGCACACAACGCGTTACACAAGGAAAGCTTCATTATGTATATACATGCAAGAAAAGAAAGAAAAGAATCGGGAAAATAATACTCTTTGATTCCTGTGCATCAACTGTCATTGAATTTGTATATACGATATCGCCGAAACATAAATAATGCTTTGAACACATCGACTTGTGTGATAACAGCGCGCATTTCTGAAAAGCGTCTCTTTTCCTGTTGAATACGAAGAAAAATTCTGCTAAGAGCTATCGATTGCTGTAGTTAGTTATGCTTCATCGATTAAAAGTACGTGAGTACTAATCAAAAAGTTTAGAAATGATTTTAGCATGGAAGGCCGGTAACATGCGGATATCCAATTGGAAACGTTGCTCAATGAAGAGCTAAATCGAAAGTATAAAAAACTTACGAAGCTATTGAGAGTTTAGTTACTATTTCGAAATGCTTGCATGGTATGATACGAATCTAAGTAATTTTTGCCGCATAACAACTCTCAGTCGAATATTGCAAATATCCTTTAGAAAAGATTAAAGCACTTATCCGGTGTGTGTGTGGTTACATCCGCTGTATTCACAAGACGTTGATTCTTATTCTTATTATAATTATCTGTTTTCTTCGACGACTCAAGGGTTCTCTGTGTATCTGTTAACCTGACGATATCAAGAAGTAGTTCGTGACGGGCCTCAAAAGATGAATTGCCCTTTCGAGGCAGAGTTCAAATGATGGCGAAAAGGTGGTAACCGCTGTATTGTGTTGCGTAAAGCTTTGCTGTAAATTCACTATTTTATTATCTAAGGCGATAATTTTCGCCTCCGTACCGTACGCTCAAATTCTTATGTAACCTTCAAATATAACACATGTTTATAACTTATAATTCTTCAACACAATATTTATCTCTCGACTCTAATATTTTCCCTAAATTTCAGAATACAATTACGTGTGCACTCGTCCTAGCAAATTCTCTTTTCGAGGTAAAGTTTGGCATTTTGAATTTTCTTCAATTTCTTTCTTCATATTTTCTACACACATTTAACTTAAAATCTATCCAAAAACGTAATAAATGAATGTTATGCTAATGTAAGGAAACTAACAGAGGTTGTTGTCCCCCTCGATGGGAGCAATATGACAATAAAGAAATTATGTTTAAATAAACAAGAAATTATAAATATAAATTTTGAAAATTCATTAAAATAATTAAACCAATAAAAATAAATTAATTTCCAAATAGAAAATCTACTATTTGGTGTCTTTCCAATCTTTTTACCTAATTCAATTCATCTAAAAGAGATATTGCTACGGGATTCACGTAATTACGTATTACTCACAAGTCAGAGAAGATATTTTGCAGAAAGGCGTGCGTATTAATGTATATCTTATTAATGAATCTCTCTTCATCTTAGGTGCAAAATTGCTTTTTAGAAGTATCATTAAAAATGTTTATTATTCATGGCTAACGATGTTATTATATATAAAATAATAATCTTCTTTTAAGCGTACATTAGACAACTTATTGCAAATTACTTTCAAAGTTTATCAAACATCGATTAGCTAAGTATACTCATACTCTTGTTTGCGTCAAATTCTTTCTCTTGAAGATTAATATGTATGTTTACAGTTCGTTTTCTGTTAACGTATAATGTTATATTCTAATAAGAGAGAATTTTGAGAGTAAATTTTTTACACTCTTGCTTGTTGTTGGTTTTTAAAATGTTTAAGAATATTTCAAGAATGTATTTCTCTTAAGAAGATATAAAGTGAAAGTACTAAGGAATCTAGTTGGTATGACTTACACTATTTCTTGATGTGGTTATTAATTACCACTTATGTCCTTTTTTCTATCATAGATGAACTGTGGCACCTTAACCAATAACAATGGGAGTAGCGATAGTAGAAGTATCAATAACAAGCTCAAAAAATCATCGGATGATTTAAAACTGGAAAAACGTTTAATATTCTATGTGAAAAAATATCGTATACTATACGATAATAAGCACAAACATTTTTCAAATTTGGAAAGGAAGGAAAAAATATGGAAAAAAATCGCTGCATCATTGCAATTAGAGGGTAAGTTTAGCTTCACACACGATTTAACATTAGAGCTACGACCTTGTCCTACCGATAGGGATCATTTTAATCTACTTTTTTGTCAAATTGCCACGGTCGCAAAAATGAAGTAATAATGCTGAAATACACTCCTTGATCGATTAAGAATCGAAGGTTGAAAACTGGTTCTCACCTGTTTATATATGCGCCTAAAATAGATTAGAAATTGAAACAACTTCGCGCGAAAACAATGACAATTTTTTTTCAAATTTTTACCTATGAATTTCGAGCCTATGAATGCATACCTAACAAATTGCCACCCAAACGTTTATTAAAACGATCGGCAAGTTCAATTTGAAAATATGTGCGATCAGCTTAAAAATTATAATTCCAATTTATTTCTAATTCAATTTAATACGCATTAGCACGTTTTCTATCCAAACATACTGAAAATAAATTAAAATTTTATCGTTTATTGCGGACGTGTTACTAAACGGATCGCAACCATTTCTGTACTGAACGTCAAGCCGATCCTAACGAAGATCTCTGGATTACAGCTTTTTAGAAATATCTTTATAAGATCGAAAGTTACAAGACGAAAATTTGGAAATATTGGTCGTATTTTTTCAAGGTTGTCTCTATCTCCGATGTACTGTGGAGGCGTACGTTAATCTGGTTTTCTTGATGAATCAAGGATTGTTCGTGCCAAATTTCAGCATCCTATATATATATTTATTTTTGCGACTGTGGTAATTTGAGAAAAAACTTATCGGCGGCACGTCGTCAACTAGAAAACATATTTACCATCATTTCCCTCATAACCATTTTTTTGAAGAACGAAAATCAAAACAGATCAAATTGACGTACCCGGCATAACATGACCGTAATAGTCATACATAATTCATGCATAATTCATAATATAACCATTATAACTTAAATTCTCTTCAGTGAATGTTTGTAAGTCCACGTGGATTGAATTACGTTATCTTTATCAACGTCATGCGAGGCGTTTGCTTCAATTTTTTTCGGGTGGTCCCAAGGGCAACAAAAGAAGGCCAGTTATGAAATTGGAAAACGAATTGCTATTTTTATGGAGATTCTTAGAAGAACGGTACACGAGCATATATGATTTGTTAAAGGAATCATTTCGCTACAGTTTTTATTTTCATTATAGTAAAAGCTGCGCTCCGTTATTTGATATTGCTGAACCTGAAAATGAAGTAATTGCTAATCAATCTTGTAACAAAGATGATGACTTGATTTTAATTGAGCAACCAGTGGAATTGATTGTTATCGATGAGGACGAAGATAGCTGCAAAATTATCAGTTCAACGACCAACAGTGCGATAACGAGCAATACATTCATATTAACAAAGGAAATGAAACAGTTGATTGAACACGTTAAGGCTTATCAGGATTTGTATCATAATCTATCGCCTTTTTATGCGGATTATAAACGCAAAGGTTACATTTGGAATGCTATAGCCTCTGAGATGGGAGATAAGGGTGATTGAAGCTTTGAAGGATTTGCAATTTTAGGACTAATTTTTTTTTTTTATTTTTTATTTTTTTGCTTTAGCTACTAAGCTTATGAAACTATGGATTTTCATACAAACACGTTATGAATGGGAAATTTGTCAAGCCTCCTCTGGGATAGATACAGCGAATGGAATGGCCGAAACCTCGGAATTACAAATGCTATTGTCATTTTTAAAGCCCCATATATTAGCCAAGTATGATAATAAGATTAAATTTCCATATTATAGATACATTTATAGTTAACATCTCTTTTAAGTCCTAATACAGTATACAAACAATCACACTATTTGAAGAAGGGTTGGCAGGAGCCTATCGAACATTTCAAAAATATTTACAATTTATTAGCACGTATGAAAAGGACAATTACTGTTATTGCGGTAACGGAACGTCTCCTTAATAATCCAAATAAGACCGCAGACTTCTTTTCGCTGTGGGGAGAAATCGGTAAAATGAGGGGTGGGTCCGGTAAGTGGGATAATAGATGGCTTAAATATCACTGACCTCTCTTCTTTTTTTTTTTTTAAGGTCATTTAGTTGCAACTATAGGCCAGTGCGAAATAACATGGTTAATTTTACGTCACTTCTACTTGGAACTGATGAAAATGCGTCAACAAAGTTATCAACTGACCGATAAATGGTATTTTGAAGGTATTATTACAGAGCTATACAAACGTTCTCAATCGCACTTAGTAATAGAGGACGCAAAAACGCGGCGATTTAAGCCCTACCGAAAGATTGGATCAACGCTTACAGTGTCACCGAAATCTACCAATACGCTACCTATGACTCTCACTAATAATGGAATAACAGTTACTTCTCCAGCGGTAGAAATATCAAATCATATAGTATCGACGCAGCCGCCACCGTTGCCGAAGATAACATCAGCCATTAGTTTAGCGCAGCCTGGTTTCGCGCAATTCTTAAATGATACGAACAATGTAATACCAATGCAACCTCCACCATCATATAATCAAGCTATTGCATCATATCCATCAAATATGGTTCTGCAACAACTACCCACAACAACGAATACAAAAAATACTCATTTATCTCCCGTACAAATACCTCTGAGCATATCGGACCATAGGATACTTAAAGCGGTATCAACAACAACTACGGTAACGGCAACTGCGAAATCTACTGTACAAAGTAACTCGGCCGCCAACAATAATACTTCAATACTTTCTCCCAAAATCGCCATCATTCCAAATTCAAGTCTGCCATCAGCCAGTGCGATGACAGCCATTCCAATAGCAAACCTAAAACCGCTTTTTACAGCTGGAAAACGTGCGCCAACTTTGACGACATCAGCGGCATCTCCTAAAATTAGCAACGTCAATGTTTCTAACGTACAGCAACTACCTGTTACGCCAACAACTGTAGCGCCAGCTGTTTCTCCTGCCGCTAAAGCTAATGCTGCCAACGTGGTTACTACGGCTTCTAATTTAGTATCCAATACACCACCCTTACCGAAAATTACAGGAGCTGTCTCACTACTTAATCCTAACGAGATTTTAATTGAATTAATTGCCTCGCAAAGTGGCAATCAATTGGTTGTTCATGGTCCACCTTTGGCGGAACGTTATTCACTTTCCATGCCGAAAACGGTTCTTTTTATTCGAGAAGTTATGGCCGTACCATTATTGCATAACAAAAAACACAATCAGCCAGCTCTTATTAATAGTTATTGGGAACATATAGCCAAAGAATTTAATCTGCCGGGTAAGTTTTTTGTTCACTTTTTTATTAAACAGTTTTCATCAAAAGATTATTAGAAAAATTTTTTATTATTTTTTTCTTTCATAAAAGTGCAAAAAAAAGAAAAAAGAAAAAAAATGCATTTCTTGTCTATGGTTTTAGTTTTAACTTTTACTCACTATTCTCTTAAGATTAATCACTGTCCGCTTTGTAATACTTTCTTAATAGCTCACATATGTCGGGCTTGTTGGAATTTTCTTGTGGAGAATTTTAATCAATTTCCCAAAATTGCTCCGATGAAAGAGTTAATGAAACCATTTCAAACGAAAATTAAAGTTTGGACGCAATCATACGAACTCTTTATGGAATTTGATAGTCATGCTGGTGAGTTTACTTATAGCCTATTTTTTTTTTTTTTTTTTTTTTACATGCATTTGTACAATTTTTTTTTACATGCATTTTTACGATTATTTATATAGTATCTATGGGATGGTCGTCTATACCACGCTTGCCGGAAGTCATGGAATATATAGGCACTTATCCAATATTATATATAAGTACAGAATCTAAAAATAATAAAAACGACATGGAATCACTTTGCGTATGGCGTACGATACGATTAAGGTTTCCCGAAGTCGGTAAGTAATCCTTACTCTATCCATCATTGAACGATAGGGGTGTGCATTCATTTTATTGAAACGTATTCAGTATCTCGAAGGAAGCTTAAGAGACTTTACAAAATTCGTATAGCGTTGATCTATCTTTCTCGCTGTTTGTTTGTGCAATGTCTGTGAATGATCGCTAAAATGAAGATATCGCTTGCAAATTCCGGAAAAACATTAGACGTTATTGCACGCACATTTGAATAAGAAATGGGCCAAAGCACGACGGAAAGCGAGAACACCCCTATTTTCGAACGAAAAAAAAAAAAAAAAAAAACAATTTTCTTATTTATTAAATTAAAATACATAAATACAATTTCAATTTTCTTTCTGTTTAACGTAGAGCGTATCATTGAAATTTGGATTTCCTTTAAGAATGTATTTTTAAAATATTTGAACGATTTGGAGTTTGGTATCGACAATAAGTGGCCTTTGAATTGGTGGCGAGTCTTAGCAAAAATGAAATTTTTGCTAGAAAGCCGCTACCATAACATGGAACCGTTCTATTATATCGTAAGTAATAAAATGATGGAAGAGATTGAACGTTGTGCTATGCTGGAAATGAAGACAAAGTATAATAGTAAGTTCTAAAATCACATATAGAAATTAATTGTTATATAATAATATTTAAAAAAAATATCCATATTTTTATTCAGAGGTAACAGCTGGAGAGCCGGAAAGCAAAGATAGTAAAGAAGAATCCAAAAAGGATGATGATATTAATAATGATGCATCTCCACCGGTGCAGACAATCGTGGAAAATGAAAAACCAATGACATCAGCAAAGACAACTAAAACTCCTAGTTGCACGTATCGAAGAAAGGTTAAAGAAATTGAATCTGTGGCTTTACTAACAGCTGTAAAAAAACGTCCTATCATCTATGAGAAATTGAATAATCCTGTTCAAAAATATAAAGCTTGGCTTGAGGTCGCCAAAGAATTAAATGCCGAAGGTATAATAAGATAATTTCATATGAAACGCATAAAAAATGTAACTCAGATCATATTTATAGTCACGGACTGTTTATTGGCGTTTCGAAGATCCTTTTTCAAGTATCGTGCGTACAAATTGCAGGATCCAATTAGTCGCTGCCGTCTAAATCAACGTTATTACGCTAAGTTTGATGAAATGTTCCGTACGGTAAAATCAGGCATCAAATTAAACGTCAAAACACCATTCGAATTAAATCAGAATGTTAATACAACCACGGCAAGTGAATCATCGGATGCTATTTTTCCTGAACGTTATATAAGTGAAATTAATATGACAACATGTTCGAGCAATTTGGTTGTTAAAAATTGGATATATGCTCTTAACAATCTAAGTTCGTGGCCCGGTACCAATGATCTCAAACTGAAAGACATTCTTCACAAATATGTCTCTAAAAAATGTTAAGTATATTTTTTCTTCTTCTTTTTTTTTTTTTTTTTTTTTTTTTTTTTTTTAATAATTAGTAGTGTGGTGTTATTTTTTTTTTTATTTTTTTTTTTTTTTTTTTTTTTTTTTATATCAAACGATCCGTTAAATTTTCAAGGATGATATGAGAAGATGATAGTGGGAGTGGTAAAATTTTAAAATAATTGATAAATTCGATTTTTCGAAAGCATATTTTTTCGAGATTCAATTTTAATTCGATTTGTGTCGATGGAAAAAAGAAGAGTTTATATCGGCATCTAATGATACTCATTCAAGCCATATTTTCAGAAAATATTTGGTTTTGTGTTACGCTTTCAGTTTCTGATTCATGAAATCGGGGGAAAAACTTATTATTATTTTATGTACAAATCATTTCATATATAAAACTAGAATATTATCCTATTTTTAATGTACAGTAGGTAATATTATCCCTTAAGGTGTACCGTTAATTATAATTCTCATTTTATGCTTAAAAGAATGTATTTAGATCTTATTCATAAATTTATGCTATGTTAATATATAATATATAAATGTTGCCAAAATTGGTAAATATTCACAGTTTGATTTTAAGTAAGTGTACATGATTTAAATTAAAAGAGAATATTTCCATTTTATTTGCCTATTTGCATAATTTTTTCTATTTCTTTTATGTCATCAATGATAATTCAATGCAATTAATTTCGTTTTATTTTTTTTATTTTTTTTTAAGTAGCAATTTTTATTCTTATGCCAATGGAGAGTTTTTCTTTTCTTAGCATGAAATCGAACTGACCACAAATGGCTATTTTTTTGTTTTTTTTTTGTCACTTGTTGCAGGCGAAAAAAAAAAAAACAACTTATAGTTAATCAATTTTTAATTCGAATGCCAATTTCCTTTTATCTGTATAACGAATATATTCGTCATAAGCAGTTGTAGGGATGAAGCAATTCCATATAGCATTTGCGTGATTTATATATACGACGGGTTATATACCCACTATTGATGAAATATTTTGTTATTGAAATGTAATAAAATTTTGAAATAAGTGACTGTACGTAAGTGACTTTATTCAATTTCCAGAAAGTGATCCAATAATTTAGTTAAAGTTTCTGATGGAATAGTTAATACATATGTATCACGGTATAAATTTCTCTCAAAATACTTGTGGATGTTTTGATATGGATTTTTGACGATTTTTTCTTCTCTTTTTTTGTTTATTTTCATTTTTTTTTTTTTTTTTTTAAACATAATAGCGTTGTGCTGTGCCTTAACTATAAAGACACCTTTCCCATATAAAGTAAGTAATATATACATGTACAACAGTTGTTGTACATGTGTGACACGAATGTTAGTTAACCAGTGATGAAAGTGGGGATGGGTGGAAAAATATACAGATGGATAACTTATATACATAAGCAACATATTTGTGTTTCTACCTCAATAGCTGGCGCAAGAGCACATACTATATGCCATATGCTACGTCCTCGTACATGTCTAAGCTTTGACTGTAAAAATCACAAAAAAAAAAAAAAAAAAAATTGGATGGTAGAAAGTTAATCGCCAACCATCAGCCATACTATATATATATAAACTGCGTCAACGGATGGATGGCACAGACTTGTTTTATATACATATGCAATATATGTGTACGTATGTATATATATATATATAAATATATATATATATAGGTACATTGCATTGTAATCCACGTGTAACTTTATATATGAGTATGTGCATATTTGAACAATACATATACATATCTATATCTATAAAGTTATGTTGTCTCGATCGGTCACTGATGGTTATTGTCTCCTTTACATATGGCATAGTCTGTGTTCATTGCTCTTAAACCAACAATCACAGCACTGGGGACAAGATGAATGTTCGTTATATATGTTTTATGCCATTGGGCATTTTGTTTCTTTCTCTTTCTTTACATTTTGTATTGTTTTTGGTTTTTTCAATTTTCTGACGATTACGAGCGAATTATTATTCAACATACAACGCTTAACAGCAGCATTTCTCTTTAGGGATAAACATTAACTCACTCACTCGCTCACTCGCTCAATCGCTGACTCGTTCACTCACATAACCATAACCATACGCGTATAATATTTATTCAAGAGCTGCCAATCGATCTTTGATGACTTTTCTTGATAAATATTTTCCCTCGTCTTTTACTTCTACATATGTCACCGCATTTATTTGTTATAAGAGTGTTAAGGTATGTGAATGATTGTGCTTCTGTTTTACAGTTTATACGAATGGATGCGTGATGCGTGTGATTTGTGGAAAATTTATCACCGTTCATTAGAATTCTGTGAACATGATCACCATCATTATCAACATCATGACGGTTAAGTAAGCATTGTAACCAGTAAATCAGGAGTGCGTGTCTTTCGTGAAACCACTACACGTTAAGGTTTCTTTTTTCTTTTTTTCTCTTATACGCATTTATATGCAAAATACAACAAACAGTGTTGAAGAAAAGATATGCTCCAGGAATAATTTTTTTCAACAAATCTTAATATTTAATAGATGCTTGCATGTATATTGATCGGCGATATCTATTAATGAAACTGCTAAGATAATGCGAACGGTTAAATTCGATGATGAGTTCAACATTTTTCTACATAAAAACAATTGTTTTTCATTTAGTATCAATGAGTTATTCAATGCATACTGTGACTGATCATTGAACGCTCAAAACAGCATTTTCGACATTCATTACCGGTGTTGTTTGATTCAAAGAATTCTACTGCCGTAGTCTATCACACATTTTTAATAGCTGCTCTGTCCTATCTTAATTATCGATATTAGTTTGAACTGTTCAAAAGTGGTGATTTTGATATCTATGACAAAGAACAGTCTGGGAGGACTACAAAATCAGAAGACAATGAAATGCAAGACTTATTGAATGAAAACGGATCTCAAACACCCAAGGAAGTTTCGCAGAAGCTTAGCAGTTAGTGAATCGACTATATCTAGGCATTTACATGCGATCGGAAAGATCCGCAAGGATCTATATATTGTCGTAAGAAAGACCAACGTTAGCGGTTAGCAGATCCAAAGTCATCCACTTATATGACAATGCTTGGCCACATTTTGTACACGTTGTCGAGGATACATTCCTACATTTCGAAAAGGAAATTCTACCGCAACCAGCGCCTTTCGGTTACGACTTATTCAGATTGTTGCAGCACGGCTTGGCCGGCACCCGATTTCGAAATGCTGGGAGAATGATGGGAAAAGGTTGTACAAAATGATGGAAAATATTTTTGGATATATATATATCTTGTACCAATATTTGTCAATTATTTATTTTTTTAAGTGCAAAAATTATCGAAATACACGCAAGCATCTAAGAAAATGTAAATGAAATGGAAAAATCATATTTTCTTCGGTTGCTTCGCGGCGATTAGCAATCAAAATTCAACCGAGATTTGGAAAATTTGAGTTAGAATCACTGGGTATGTTTCTTAAACATCGGACATGAAGTCGCGATAGAAGTGATGTATAGAGAGATACACGGGAAATGTGAAATATTTATGAGAATTTTATACTTTTAGATAGCGATAAAGATAAGCAAGCAAAACGTATAAAATAACTGATGTTGTATACGCGTAGTAAGTTGCAGTCTACATATTTAATATCAATGAACGGCATATGGCAAAATGGTTCAGTCACTTTCTGTCTCAAAAATCAAACACAAGGAAAGTGAATATTTTTCGGGTAAAAGTCGTGCTAAGCTTAAACGTAAGCACGCATAGCCACGGCTTCGTCAATTATCTGAACATTTATTAATGAAATGTTTCAGTTAATTTTATAGATAGCTACAGATTCGATTCACAAATTTGTTCCTATATCGAATTTTTATTTGCGAATATATTGTTGAAACACTAATGACAAATTATGAATAACTTAATAAGTTATTGTTATGGGCAAAAAAAAAATAAAAAAAAAATATCATCCTGATCGGAACTCAAACAAAGTCTACCATTCACTGAGTAATGTCAAGGAAAGCTTTGACGTGCCTTCGTCCCAATTGTAGGGAATTGTAGGGTTTTGGATGAACTTCTGTCCTCAGGTATGCGGGCTTTGCGTATTGCAGAGACAAGCATGCGTTCAGCGCCTCCGAAAAGAAAAATTGAATTAAACAACACCTCTCGTGTTCGAACGAAACAGCAGTGATTTTTTTGTGAGCAGTGAGCTTGCTAGTAAGCGACCGTATTAAACCGAAAATAGATGAAATGCATCCTCACCTTTCTGCCGGAGGAAAGAGTTGATAACAATCGATCGATTTTAAATATGCGTACATAGGGCGCTTAAGCATATGATAACTTTTTTAAGCAATTTGCTAACTACGAGCCAACAGTCATCAGGTCCTAGTTCAAGGCAGGCTTTTAGTAGATCTTTTACTGAAAAAACGTCAAAAGAATAAAATCAGTTTATGTCTGTCACTTAGCCTGTATATGCGAATCGAACTTGCATTTATGGCAATTGTGGCAATTGTGGCAATTGGACAATATATTCAATAGAAATGCCTGGAATTACTTTGTAGATAATCCATTATTTCTTTTCAATTAAATTCAGTTCACCGGAGTTCATTAATGAAACGATTCACTTAAATGTGGAAATTTTCCAATTTTTTTTTTTTTTTTTTTTTTTTTGTTGGTCTAATAGATGCTTTGAATGTTCGAGAATATGCGGAAAAAATTCATTAGCAGAAAGCCATTGGTTCCGTGGAACTGCACGCTTTTCCCTAAGCAGCTCCGAAAGGACTGCCTGTGCCAAAGGAAAACACTTTGATATGAGTTTACAGTCTTTCCTATTGATTCCTAACTTCGTTAGTACGTGAACGTACGCCATGAAGGCGACCGCTGAATAGATATCATTCTGAGAGCGATCCGAAAGGAATCGATGTTTCCGTCAAGATGTTAAGCGTAGTGTAATGAAGTTTTTCATGTTTGTTGTAAATTCGATCCAGGGAATTATGCAATTTCTTGCCGTTCTCTTAATCATTTCGGTGCACGTGGTTTTCCATCTTTGGCAGATGCAGATGCAAGATATGTACTTCCAAATGCGAAATCGTTGAGGTTGGAGAAGATGAAGTGGACGTGAAAGGTCATTTTTATGACAATCGGATTACGGACTTTTGAGGCAAAAAAAAAAAAAAAAAAAAAACAGAAAAAAAACAATGAAATGTTGATTGTAATAAAAAAATATGTCTGTAGTACGTTCACGTTGTGTCGTGAAGTGCAACACATATGCCACACAAATTTCTACTTTTATTCTAAAATTAGAAAAAATCAGCCGCGCGCCCCATTAATATTGTAGAGTATGAAAATTTAGTTTTTTTTTTTTTTTTTTTTTTTTTTGGTTTTTGTTAGGACAACGGTGACGGTTATAGAAGATTCAGTAACGGCAAAATGAAATTTTTTGAGTTTTTTTATTAGTGTATGAGAGATGATGATAAGAATATATCTAATTCCAGTAGTATATAAAGTAAAGATGATTAGGTTAAGCGAATTAATCGATAGGTCGTGGAGGTGAATATTTCCTCATAAATGTGCAATTGAACAATGAAGTCATAATTAAAGCAATTAATAGCAATTGGAAACTTTTAAAAGCGATTGATCTAATATGTTTGTGAAATAAATTCAATGGATTCGATTCGATGCGATTCGATTTGATTGATTGACTTTTGCAATATCATATTTGCCTTATATCGTATGAAAATGGATCTTTAAACTATTCATATAAGTCATAACCATTTTCATATAAGCATATATATGCTGTCTGTTTAATTGTCTGGCTGCCATAACAATTTTATATATATGTATATGCATACAATATAAATGCTGTCAACAAGTGTACGCACTTAGAGCTTTCTCTAACCAAATGTGTACACGTTTTTATGCATATATTTGTAGTAGTCAGCCGTTAGGTTTACCACCAATCGTTCCAGTGATTGGTTTGAAGTGTTCAAAATCAGAAAATCGTTTAACTCATAATCGTTTGACAGACGGCAACTATGTATTTATGTATGTAAATAGCGATTCTTAAGCGTTCATCATAAGTTTCATGATGAAAATATTTAATAAGTTCCAAAAACTATCAGATTCTTTCTCGTCTCTTGTCCACTCCGTAACTGACTGATTGACCGAACAACTGAATGACGCACCGGGTGTCAATTATAAACACATAATATGTAAAAGTATATATATGCCTGCGAAGTTTTAAGTCTCTCGCCATACGTGCACGTATCGCGGCACATGGGGATGGGTTGGCAAGAAAACATTTCGATTATTCGAAAATAATGTTACGTATATTTTGAAAAACTATTTATATATTAAATTTTTACATTATCTCGTTGCATGAAAATTGAAGTCATTTAATTAATTTTTTTTTTTGCTTGCAAGTTGCTTAAGAACTAATCAAAATCTGAGCTATGGATTGTAAAAGTTAAAGAAACTTTGCTTAAACATTAATCAATACATAAATATGTATAGTTTTCATAGCATGACGTGAGGTAAAGTATAATAATTAGTTGAAATGTGAAAAATTTATGCTGCGGACAATGATGGAGTTGACTTGGAATGACTAAATCCAGTTAATAAATAATTAAGAGCTATGGAGCAAGTCCGGAGAGTTCAAATTGATTGGGATATGACGATAAGAAGAGAAAATATTTAAAATATTTCAGGATCATCATATATACACTGATGATGGGGGATTTGCCGTCTTACGCACAGACAACGGTTAGTCGCGACGCAGTGAATGGTTAGGAAGATATTCAATTTTAGTTGAGTCTTTTGACATTCACTAAAAGCTTGAGTATAATTTTATTGTAATCATGACTTTATTCTAAACGTCTTAAGATTTTTTTTTTTTTTTTTTTTTTTTTTTTTTTTTTTTAACAAAGATCATATTTGCATGGCTTGATTTATTTATTATATATGATTAAGGAAAAAAAAAAATGTTTTCACCGCATCCTTGAGGAATGGGGAAAAAGAAAATATTCAGTTTTTTGATATACCTACGGATAACTATTGCTTAGCTTGACAGATTGATAAAAAAAAAAAAAAAAAAATTAAGAATAAATTCGTTTTTCCTGGACAAACTCGTACAAGTTGTTCAAGGATGTATAAACTTTATGGGCGCATGATGCATATTTCCATTGCATTACGATATTCCGAGATATTGGACAAGACCCGCCACCCGTGATTTCATTTTTGAATTCATTACGAAGATAAGTTACCCGATACTCTCAGCAATTAATATGAAGTGATTAAAGCTAAGTCCTAAAAGTTAAGAAATCGTAAGATCGGTTGAAGACGTACGTTCCCTTACGACAATGTATTCATATATATATATATATATATGTATATATATATAGTGTAAAACTATCTTCATCTGTTTTCCATTTATTGCCAGCTTCCATTTAATGGCAGATTTTTTCGATTTAATGAAGTGGTGTTGTAGTAAACTTGGCTGAAATTGGCATAAGAAAGCAAGACGGGAATCCCTTTTTGGCCAATCAATTATTAAATGACTAAACAATATGAATATGAATAAATAAACAACGTAAGAAAATATGAAATCTGCACGACCCAATCAGTATTTATTTCATGGACAGTTAGGATAAGTTGGTAGTTGCCCAGCCGTCTCTATCATAGTTGCGTTTGCCCAATCGTCAGCCAAACTACTTTTTATTATAGACATATATGCTGTATATATGTAGTCCGGTGCTTTTCTTTGATGTAAATTTTGTCGCATGCGTGAATATTTATGAATTAATACAAAAAAACTTTATATCGTTTTAATTTTTATTTTATTTATTTATTTATTTATTATTTTTTTTTTTTTTTTGTGTTAGGGTTGTTTAATAACGATTTTAGTTTATTTTGTTATTTATTTATTTATTTTTTTCTTTTAATCCCAATGGAATATGCGTTGAATTTTAATTTGATTTTTCCTATGATTCGCTTAAATTTTATTTTAATGATTTCGTTTATAATTTGCAATTAATGTCAAAATATTTTTAGTGTTATCACTTATGCTTGACTTCTGTGCGAATACCGTAGCATTTTAAAGTATTTAGACATTCGAAATTCTTGTGACTTATAAAAGGCGATCCTAGGATACGTATCAATGAGGAATACGCGCCAAGGATACCGTAAAGTACAATTACAGTAAATTCTAGCTTACAACTGCAGTAAGCAAATTCTTTTTGTACTGCGCTGCCCGACATCGTACGATTTCAATTTAACAATGAGAACAAGTAAAAAATACTATAGTGGGACTTGGCCCGCTATTGAATACGCAACGTTATTTCGTTTAGTTCAGTTATTTATAGAGCGACTTTTCAAATTGAGGCTTTATGTAGAGAGTGATTGAAAAAGTGATCCGATCCGAATCATTTCCAATAGTCAGTGTATCAAATTTCATTAAAATATCTTAGGAATTGAACATAAGAAAACAAGACGGACATACGGACAGACAACCCTAGATCGATACGAGAAGCATGTCTGATAAGATGCGGGTCTATCTCAAGTCGTTGTAGAGTATAATAATTAAGATGAACTTTTTAAGCAAATTGATTAATTGATGTAAGTACATGCAGTGTATCGATGATTACGTAAGAGTACTGTACTATCGTTGTTCGGAGATATCGATGATCTGCAATTAGCATTCTTCGGTTGGACCTTCGATGCTGTTCAAACGTTTCGTTTGAGTTCTTGTCAACGCATGCATACGTTCCAACTCATTTGATTTATTTAAAGAAAAAAAAAAAAACCGCATGTAAATCATGAATTTCCAGGAATTCTTAGCGATTTATGCAAACTGCTTTTATTTAATCTTCTTTGTCTTCCCATCATAGCCAATTTAATGAAAGTTTTTCATGATTTGCAGATAGTTGCGATCGCGTGTCATATTTCATTTACTATTTTAGAATCCTAGAACTTATTATCCAACCAACCAACTTCGCCCGAGATCGAACGATAAAATCTCAATTGCGCCGATCGAATAAAATTTTGGTTAGAGTAACGTATTTATTGTTCATATCATGCTTTCCCCGTATGTTACTTGACTCAATTAACTCAATGAATTCATTGAAATTTTCTAAACTAAGATACATTTTATGTTTAATAAATATTCTCTTTCTCCAGCTCTTTAATCATACCATCAATTAATCTTCTATTCTTAAATTCTATAGATTAGCATATACTCTCTATATATTTCACACTATTGTACGATGTAAGTGTGTATTAAGCATTTGCGGATGTATGCAACAACTAGAAGGACCTGAGATAGTTTTATTTTTTATTTTACTGATCAATTTAGAATTACTTTCTGAGTCGATTTAAGTCTATCTGTCGGTTTGTCCTTCTTGCCTTTTGTGCTCAACCTATTTATAACTAATTTTGAAATGTTTTACGTTTTGGCTCAAGGGCGATCGAATCACCTTTCCAACCATTTCCCGTAGAATGCTTTACTTTGAATAACTGTAGGGTGATGTAGGCAACTGCAGCAACTGCTGAGTTATTGATTAGCGATTCAAAGCGATTTATAAAGTCCTAATTGTGGGTAGTAAAGTAACTTTAAACTTTTTCTTCTAAGATTTGCTTTATTGAAAGGACGAATTAACGCATATCTCTGGGTGTTTCCAATAGAATGACATATCTACTAAGTTTCTTCTTGCTCATTACTATTATGATACCCTACATCAGTTGTGGTGAAAGTTTGTGCGAACGTAGGCGACACGCAGAAGTACTTGAGGTGGACGAGCCATGTAATATATTTGTCTGTCCGTCTGTCCATCATAAAACTTTGAGATATTGTGCGTGTGTTTTATACAATGACATGTTTTGGCCCAGATCTGATCACTTTTCCCATCACTTCCCATGGAATGCCGTTGAATATTTAATGGGCGGGTCGTGTCACACACACAGAAGCGTAGCACAAAAGCGTGTTTTCACTTGTTACAGTTTTTAGGGCTAAAAAACAGTAGGTTTAGTACTAGCAACCAAGACTATCGATCGGCTCTTCTTCTCTTTGAAAAAATAAACTAAATAGTTTTAATTGATAATAAGCTTCAGTCGAATCAAAATTTTTCAGTAGAAATTTTAATTTTTTTTTTTCCAGAGCAATAAACTTTTCTAAAAAACATAAACAAATGAAAGCATATGTATAAACTTTTATACGTATATGAATGTATTATAAAAAAACTCGTTTAAATGTGAAGACAAATATTATGCATGCAAAAAATTTCTGTCTTTATCTTCCGAAAATATCACATTCGCTATAATCAAACATTTTCTTTATACGAAATAAAGACGAAAAACAAAAAAAAAAACAAAGTTTTATTTATTTAAATTAGACCAAATTTTGACCATTCATCCATCATGTTTGAAATTTAAATGCAAATTCACATTAACACACATAAACAACGTGCACTACAGCCTTTGAAATTTGAAGATAAAATCTCCTAAGATACTTTTAATATTAGAAAATACTTTATTTCTTTAGAAATTACGTACGTAAGACGGCTATGAAATTATTGGCCTGTCAGAGTGAAGAAATTTTGGATCGATTGGAAAACACTTGCATAAGATGTTCCATGCCGAGCATAATTAATTTTTGTTCTCATATGAACGAGTTTTGCTCTTAAGCTTACATAGATTTGGTCAAATCGCAGGACGGATGAAAAATGACTCATTCCCTCGTTTTAAATGCAATTTACTTATCGTAAGTTATTTCATCTTCCCTTAGAAGGATGAGGAGTACGTTATTTTTTTCATGCACTTTCGCAAAACACAATTACTGCTGAAGTCAGTAAACGGGGAAAAGAAGGTATAAAAATAAAGCTGTTTTCCCTTACTGTAAATGCAAATTATCTGAGCGTTGACGCAGCAATGCTTATCATAATTCCCTAAACGCGTGTGAATGTTGGTGATTTGATTTTTGCCTAGGTTTGGCCTCCATCTTGGCCATCTTGGTGGATCTTTTCAATTGGACAACAACAAACAACAAATGAAATGAAGTTTAAAGCATACAACAAGGGCCAAGCAAAGCAAGTAGGAACAAATTCTAAAGCGTAAAGAGCGCACTCAAGAGAAGATGACGCGCTATTTCGTATTATACGGATATGCTGAGGGGCCAATTGTGGCTATTGTTTTTCATCTTCAACTATTTGAGGGCCTTGATGCAATAAAAGCTTGTGCTGAAATAACAAATCAAAGTCTGCCAATAGCTTAACTTAGCGAGCCTTTCTTGAAACGATAGTAAACTGTAGCAGACGTTGCATGTCTTTGATAAACCAATATATCCTGAATATCAGTTTGTTTTAATATTGTAGGTAAAAATATTCTTGATCGTTATACTCGTCTAGAGGGCAAAGTTATATAGTTGTCCAGGGAGTAATTTTAGCTTGCAAAGCATGTTGCGTGTATTATCTGGTAAATCAAGATCATTTAACACTGCCACCTTACTCCTGTCGTCCTGATAAGAACACCGTTGTTATGTTGTTGCTGTTTTTGGTATGAGATGCAGCTTATGAATAGCAAAGTTTAGTAACACTCCTTCCTCTTTTGCGGTTTATAAAACTTCATCAGATCGGATATGATTTGTGTTCGCACGCTAGATAAATAAAAGGTTTCGTTGAAGCTAAGTCGTTCTGAGGATGCTACAAACGGAATGATGCATTTAGTAAACCTCTTCCTTCCCTTAATGAGTGTAGCGCTGTTAACAATTTCACTTTGCTTGCCGGAGGATAGTGAGTTATTCCCTTGAGGGCAAAATAACTTTCTTACCTGTTTTTTATTTTAATTGTTTTTTGTTTTTTTCTTTCTTGGAAACCATTATTCCGACGAGATAGCTATTTGTAAACTTTCACAATATTTAAATTTGTAAGCCTTAGATAGTAATTTGCATTGCAAATTAAAATTTGCTATTGATTTCAGATTACCATTCAAAGCTTATAAAAGTTGGCCGACATTTTAATCTTTCTTTTAGTCGTTGCTCTTTCTTTGGCCTTCAAGTTTAATAATTCTCTGCTCATCTTTAAGCTAAAACAGTTAGAAAACAAAAATAACAACAAAAAAAAAATAAATAAAGTTTGCAATGTTTAGAAAATTGTGTGTTCTGTTGCTGATGCTTGGGATGGCGATCATAATAAAATGTAATAAGAGAAAGATTGTGTTTTGCGAAATTCGAAAAGTACTTGTGAACTTTGTACAAAAAATAAAAGCAAAAATTATTTATTCAATTACGTTAACCTTTAAGTTAGTTTTGATAGGAATAGATTCGGCAAGACATTGACGTCCTTCTAAAAGCCTAGTAAAGCGGAATCGTTAGTAAATAGAATCAAAAATCTGTGAATTATGAATTTTTAGACCCACTATCCATATTGATGGTCTATAGTTTAACATGAACTTATAAAGCATAGACAAGCAAGCCATCACCTTTCATTTATCTTTTCTTGAAACGATAGTAAACTGTAGCAGACGTTGCATGTCTTTGATAAACCAATATATCCTGAATATCAGTTTGTTGTAATATTTTAGGTAAAAATATTCTTAATCGTTATACTCGTCTAGAGGGCAAAGTTATATAGTTGTCCAGGGAGCAATTTTAGCTTGCAAAGTATGTTGCGTGTATTATCTGGTAAGTTAAGACCATTTAACACTGCGACCTTACCCCTGTCGTCCTGATAAGTACTCCGTTGGTCTACAGTTTATGAACATGAACTTATAAAGCATAGACACAAAAGCCATCACCGTTCATTCATATACGGGTTTGGCAAGCTCTTTATTAGGGTGTACTATTTTTTTTTTTTTTTTAGACTAAAATACAATCACTTTGAGCCGCTATAAATCTAGATATTTGGCCAGGATATGGAATTGAAAGAAGTTGGGTGAGATAATTATTTACAAATTTTTTTAATTAAATTTGAGTTTATAATGAGAATAATGTGTTTTTTTAAGATTTTTTGAAAAAAATTTACTTTCATGCTGAACCTAGCTGCGTTTCTAGCCAACGTCAGCTCGTGCATTAATGCATTCACTTTTGACTAACTGCTGTTGTGATGTTTTTTCTTCTTCCTTTGATGATAACTTTGATAGCATTTAACCTATTAAGCCATACTGTAGTGTTTGTAAATAGTAACAGTTTGTAGATAATTAATTATCTATTAAAGTTATCATCTATTGAGAAAATACGTTACAAACTTATTGCTTTATCGACTATTTGGCATATGTTTTACACTGATTGATACCTAGAATTTTTGTAAATTTCAAACTATTCGGTCGCCCTTCCGCATATATTCAAGAGAATTTTGAATGAGACATGTTTACTGGATATATATAAATATGGAATAACAAACAAAATTAGATTTTTTTTGGAAATTTTAAATATGGCTGCAGACTTTATATTAATATTGTTAAAGCAACGTAATTAAATTACGTGTACCGGATACGTAAACGATCTGATTGGTAGCAATTGAGTTAAGCTGAAATAGAAAAGAATCTTTAAGTACACAACTGAAAAGTGTTAGTTCAACAGTCCAATGTGTGGCATGTTGGCTAATGAAGAAAATAGATTCCAAATAAAAGTAAAGGTTTATCAAACAGCTTTGATGATCGATAGTTTGCAAACTTTATTCATATGATTACTGAGAAATGATTATTTTTTTATGCTTTGCTTCAAAAAATTTATTTTAAAATTTTGCTTTCCATTGACATACAATTAAAACGGTGAGCAATCACTGAGCTTGTATTTAGAATTCGTATTCTCAAAGTCTTATATATCGTGGATTAGATGAAATTTGATCCCTCAGCCTATATCAGCTTTGACATTACCGAACTAGGAATTTACAGAGATATTCATTACATGAGAAGGAAGTAAAAATACCACAGTGAAACACGGTGTGCCATTGCACCCTCCCCCGCAGTTAGTTAGTTCATGGAACGACATTGCAAAGCAAGCAGTTTTATGGGAAGAGGTCGACAAAGTGTTCGATCAGAACCATTCTCCATAGTGTCGAAGTAGACGAATAGACGGACAGGCGGACAGATGAACAAACAAGCATGAATCAAATGATTCTGAAGATGATTCTGAATGAATCGGTACAGCAAAAGGTGCATCAATCTCAGATCCATCCAAGTGTTACATACACACGTACTAGTTTAACAAAAGTGGTGTGAGGTATAATAAAACAAATCAATGATGCAATCGCAAGTATAGGAATAAAGCTTTTCTAACTTTCTTAAACGTAAAGTGCAGTGATCTGGATGATATGAATGAAGGCTGAAAAAAAGTGTAGAGCAAATACATAGGAAATACACACAACTTTCGTAAAGAATCTTGTTATTGTTAATGGACAATTTGCAGCAGTTTACTCTTGATGTTTTTAAAATGCATTTTGAAGCTTTGGCGTGCCAGCGGCAGAGACTCACTCCGTCCTTGCTGTTTGGCTTTAAACGATACATCATTCTTTTTAATAACCGATTATTATTCCTACCTACTTTTAAAAACAATTAAAAACAAAATAGTTCACGGTAGATTGATTAGCATTAAATTCTAAATCGATTTTAGCATATTCGTTTGTCCATCTGTCCGTCTGTGTATTGTCTGTTGTACACGTTCTCCTGGCCGCAAAAGTGTAGCTATCGGCTTAAAATTTCGCAGAACTATTCAAAAGTTCTTGCACGCAGGTCGGTATTGAAAATGGGCCAAGTCGGTCAAAGGAGACGTCCACAGCACCAGGTAAACTGATAACACCTCTGCTCTTCAAGAGAAATGAAAAATTGATTTATTGCTCATTACTCATAAATAACAGCAAATAAATTTGTTCGCATAACAAGTTGGATAAATTATTGATGTAAAATTTGTATGATTTTACGATTGCATGTCATTTCAGCTGAAACGAAAATCGAGGTGGATGAGAATGGAGATGAATACGAAGTGAAACGTTTTCATATTGAAGGTCGCGCAGTGGATGACGGCCGTTCCCAGTGTGTAATTACAAGACGTAAACGTACAACGCCTACTCAGCCGATAGAAGATGAACCCAGGCAGCAGCAAGTTTTGTTTTATTATGCCTCTGAACCAATTGCCGAAGAAAATCATCCCAATGATAAAGATATTCCGTTTCATAGTTTGAAAAATCAAACAAATGAATTAACATTGGCTGCTGTATTAAATAACGATGATAACGGTTATCAGGGAAACGGTGAGACCAGCAACAAAGAAGGCATTAAGGAACCTGGAACTGAGTCGCAACAATTTTTCCAGCAATTACCGCAGTACTCTTCAATCAATAATGGCTTAATAGTTGTGCACTCATATGAGCCGCAAAAGTTTCAACAGCAGCCTCAGAAAGTGTTTGCATTAGTACCGCTACCCTATGGCAGCCTTGAAGAAGCGAGCGACGAATTTAGTTCTTCCGGTATTTGGTCAATTGATGACGACGACGACGGCGCTGACGGTGATGATGATTGGGAAGATATTCCCGATGATTTGGTAAATAGTAATAATAAAAATAATAAACGTCGAAATAAAACGAAAAATAAAAAGAAGACCAATAAGAAGACTAGCGGCAATAAGAATAGACGTAAAAATGATAATAAAATAAAAAGTCGTGTATCTACGACGACGATTAAGCCAACAAATCATAAAAAAAGTAATCGAAGAGGTGTAAAAGTTCCGAATAGAAGAAAAGGATCAACATTTCAGAAGAATCGAAGACATCAATTTGCCGGTATCGATGAATATGACGATAAGCCTTCGTATGGCGTGACCACGACTCAAACTGATTATGATCAGGAGCCCGATCTTAATTGCATTATTATACGTAAAGAGTTTACAACAACAACTACAACACCCCGTCCATTTTGGAATATATTTGGTCGTGATGCGAATGGAACGTCTCGATCCTCAGGACAATTCGGCAATCGAAAAAGATTGAATTTAAGATTTGTAGCTTAAGTACGAGAAGAAATTATTATATTTATTAACTTATAAAGCATAAATTAACGAATAAAATGTAGTTAAAAACAAGTCAAAAGACTGTAGTCTATAGTTTATTGTCTATGTTCAAGACCCTTTACACCGTACTACAGTTATTCATGTAACAATTTTCCAAATTGAAACTTTATATGGGGTGGGCGCGAGAAAGTGATTCGATCCGCAATCAAATTTTCAGTAGCGTTTCATCCTTGGATCAAAATACGCGAGTGTAATAAATTTCGTCAAAATATCTAAAACAAGCCGGACAGACGGACGGACATGATTAAATTTTTGCCGAAAGCGATGATGAGTTTATCGGGATAATAAAAGGTGAGTTCATCTGAAGTCGTTTTGTCTTGGTCTTGCATACCCTGGTGGTGTGTGGTGGAGAATACGTTTATGAAAATCGTACCAACAAAGGAAAGCTAAGTTTCTAGTGGCAAAATGCTCCCGACTGTTGATCAGAGTCTTCAAAGCATTTTTTTTTTTTTTTTTGCAGCTTTGATATGGTGAGCTATTCGTCTTCCGATATATCATATAACGTAAGTGAATAGTATTTTGCTGCTTTGTCATACTCGTCTACAATCTTAAGCTTGATCTTACAATTACAGTAAAGGAAGAAAATAAGTTACTTATCAATAAGTATTTGGCCGCCATTACATGCAGTACAGTTATAGCATTTCTTCAGTAATTTTTTTTTTATGACTTCATTTGTCTGCAAACCAGGTAATGTTTATACCTCGCACACAGATAAAGCTAAAGATACATTCGCTTTCGGCCACATTGACTGATTCGATTCAGCAATGGATAGAAAACAAATGACGACAAAGTTATTTTCATAGAAGACAACCATTGAACATTGAAATGCTCCCGCTCCAGAGATGATTTCGAGAAAGTTTTTTTATATTTAAAATGCATTTAATAAATTTGGTCAAGGCTGTGTATTAAAATATGTTAAGTTATATATGAGGGCTTTGTTGGTCTTTTAATATTAAACTGAAAACTAATTCAGTAAATTATGGGTTAATTTTTTCGCTTAAATAGCAGGTGCATGCGGCATCAACATCTTTCAAGCATCACGAATATCTCGTAAAACAAGAATAACAGACGGCACGTGCCACGTTCAGCGAAGCAACATCCACGCAACGCAATGTCGACATACAAATTAACAACAAAAAAAAAAAAAAAAAACGAAAATAAACAAAAAGGTAAACAAAAAGCAAAAAAAAAAAAAAACGAAAAGAAAAGAAAAAGTGCAACATTAGCGGTAACAAATGCATCATCATTACTTTTTTTTTGTTTTTGTTTTTCATTTGCGTTCATTTGTGTTCCTGTGCTTGTCCTGTGCTCTCTGCCAATTATTTCCCTAAAGCAAATAAACCATGATCACTGCTCAAGATATACACAAGTTATAGGTAAAACAGATAATAACATCTTGAGCAGCCCTGTGCATCAAGGATATGAACACTCATTCATCTTTGCTTTCATCTGGAGTATGAAGGAAAAACAAAACATACAATACTCATAACACATAAAAAAACCAAAAAAAAAAAAAAAAAATTGAAAAAATAAATAACAAAACGAAAACGAAAAACGAAAAAAGAAATAAGAAAAAAAAAAAAGCGCCACAAGTGCATTGCAGCTGATCAGTTTAATTCGATGTCTTTTGGCATCGCATCCTAAAGGACTTGCTCTCCCGTCTTGACAAATGCAACGTAGACAAAAAGTGTAGATTGTTACCCTTTTACAGATTATAGATGTTATTTTTGTTTTGCGCACGCGCAAACGTTGACGTTTTCTTCCCTATTCCCTCGGTATCTTCTTGAACACTTAATTGGAACGTCTGCAACAGGATGTTGTGCACTTTTGAGAGGGAACACCATCGCATTGAACACAAGTGCATTGCAAATAATATAACATATTTAGGGTTTACAGCTAATATATTGCGTTAATGGTATTTCTTTCGTTTTGTCGCGTGCAACAACAGTTGCTGCTTTGAACAAAAAAAAAAAAAAAAAAAAATGAAGTAAAATTGTAACTAAAGGAGCGCATTAATATTCTGGCGGGAAATTTTCGAATTTAAATTAAATTTTATAATAGAAAACTACATTTCTATGCTCCAGAGAATCCATCAAGTATACATATTCACGATCAGTATCAAATTCGGAATCCATTGAAGCATGCATGTCCGTCCGTCTGTGTAATACTTGTTGTCAACATTTTGCTGACAGTAAAAAAATAATTATCGGATTCAAATTTGACCAAAATATTAAAAGTCGAATTCCCAAGTTCCGGCTTATTCGCGTCTTATGATATCGTCAAACTACTAAACCTTGAACAAGAAACAATTTTAGAATCGTTTCAAAAGGCAAATGGGTGACATGCGACAGTGCGACGTGCATGCGAAAAACATCGTGGCCTATAATGAATTAACACGTACGTACATAAACGGTGTCCAAGTCCGAATTATCACATATATCATAAGTTAATGTTTCGTGTTTCGTGTTTCGTGTTTTATAGGATTGTTGCTTCAATGTGGCCAGACTGACTGATTGACTTTGCTCGATCCTATCAATTGCTAAAGCAATTATAACGCGCTTTTAAGGTCAAGTGCATAGAAATTGATCAATGGAAAAGGTGTTCTCGTCCATTACGATAATGCCAAACTGCGCGTATCTTTAAGGTTTCGCCAAAAATTGATAAATTTTGCCTTGAATGTTTGGTTGTATATTTCGTTTATTACAATAAATTTCAATTTTTGGCGAGAACAGTCACGATCTGTTAATAACATTGAATGGCTACCAATGGGTTCCGGTTTTTGTAAAATAGAAAACCGAGTTGTTTTCCTTTTGATTAGGTTTTTTTTTTTATTTTTTTTTTTTTTATTTGAATTACAATGTTTAATGCATAAGATAGGATCATGTATATATGGGATAGCACGCAACGCATCAGGCAACGTCTAATGCATTTGTTATTTGTCATATTGGTTGTGTGCGTAGAGAAATGACACCAAACCGATGACACCATGAAGATTTCTGCTTTTAATGTGTTTTTCTTATATTGTCATCTGGTATGACCTAATAATTAAGAAAAAGAATTTTATTTTTTCCGTTTTTTCAACTCATCTTAGAAAGGTATAAAATTGTCTCGTATGTTATGTCATCGTGAGTGAGTGAAAAATTGTAAATATATTTACACAAGTTAGTTTATCTATTTATCGGACATACACTTTATATTTAGGAATGAATTGTTGTTTACTTGAAAATGGTAAATTGTACCTCTACCTACATCGTGCATTAACGTTAACTTAGCGTTTCTTAAAGGTATTTTTCCTTTTTTTAGTGCCTTCGCTCGTCCTAATTGACATGTTTTACTTACTCACATATATGCTTACGTAAATATGGGCAAGCTTGCCTCTCTACGATAGACGAATGTTTACTTGTAGAACAGACCGTGGCGCGCGGGGCGGGAGGGGGGGGGGGGGGAGAGCCTCATACATGCCTTCTGTTAAATTGTTTACTTACTTTACTGTCCATATGGTTCAGTTTATTTATTTGTATTCACACATTTGTCTTACGTTTTTCTGTTTCTTATGTTTCTCGCTATGTGTTGATGTCAGTGTCTTTGCCTTATCGCAATTTCGGTTATTATTGTAACGTACATTTGTGACATTTGGCTCTCGAGGTCGTCAGAAAGTCATTATCTTATGAAAGCAAGAACAAAGAATACATTTTTTCTTGTACGGTTCAACTTGGTTAAACATTATGATTACATTGATGAGAGCTAAATACGAGGCGGGAAAAATGCATATGCGTATGCGTATGCATATGCATTCCTTTATTCTGGGGAGCGTGCAAGGCATGCGCGTCGACTGTAACGAAAGTTAAACTTTTCGAACGTATTTTGCGGTAGAGCAAACTCGAATATATGGGTCTCTTATAATATGCAGGTTGCTTTCATTAGCTTTGTGATAAACTGAAAACTCTTTGACATGAATTTGCTTTTATTAAAAAGCAAAGATGTTAAAACTTATTTTAGATGGACGCTTCTTACCTATAGATTATATAATTTTTTCTACAGCAAAGCAAAAATAATTGAAACTTTGAAAAAGTTCGCCATGGAATTGGCTTTTGTAAATGTGTGATCTAAAATAAAGGTCAATATTCGAATCGTATATGCAAAATAATGTCATCTGCGCCGCCTCCTTCAAACAACTGCCAATATTTTTGTTATTCATTGACCTGAGGAAAGAAATAGTTTTCAAGGCTCTAAAAGGCAATTAGGAATGCAATAAGCGCTTGAGCGAATCGTCCAACCGGATCCATATAGTCATTGCAAACATTGTCGAAAGGTAAATTTCACTGACGAAAGACGACATTGTTTAGAATTACTTAAAAAACTATTTCACTTAATATCTTCCGGCAGTCATCAGCGAGCGGATGGAGGAGCGGATGATTATCTTTGCAAAAATATTTGCAATATCCGGAAGGAAGCTTTAGAGATGCTATAAAGTATGTGTTCTCTTCGTAAGTATTAAATGCTATATCGGCGTAGGCACATTCACTTGTGCCCCCTGCACATTTGCGGAAAGCCTTTGTCAAAATTTGCCAAAATGGTTGGTGTTTCTTCTATGTGGATTGGATATTAAAAAAGGGGTCAAATCGATTAAACGCCACGCCTACAGTGTAACGTAAATGGAGAACACATTCCCGGTGTTAAGGTTTTTTGCTCGATTGCCAAAGCAAGCATCATTTGATCTTTATGCCTGCATCTAGGGAAACCCATCCGTGACGATTAACGAGCGTGAAGGAAGTAAGTGAATGAAGCAAATTTCATTTTCAATCGAAACAAGTAAGAAAATTATATTCGGTTGCGAACGAATCTTTTATACCCATCGCTGCTGTCCTATGCAAGATTGAAAAAAAGAAACAAAAAAATAAATAAATTTTCGTATTTTATAATATTGGATGGGCGTGGGTGATTTTAGATATGTTTGTAGTATAATTTTGGTTAACTTTAGATTATGTATCTCTTCGAGTTTATGAGCAATGAAGAAAAGGCGCAGAGAGCAAAAGTACTCTCAGTTTTGTTTGGGAAGACAGGTGGGCGTTATAGGCGCGTTCTTCGATTTGCTTCTGCCGTCTTTAAACTCCTTTGTACATTTTTTGGCTTTGCTTTTGCGAATGGGAGAATATCCGCCATAGTTACTATACAATCTGGCCGACGAAAAAATGGACGAAGTAACATGCGGACAGACGGACATGTTTAGGTGCATTTCGAAATTGAATGTAGCCAAGAAGAAGAATTCATATACTTTGTAAGGCTGTCAAAGTCCATTTTGAAGAGCCTTATAGAGTTATTAAAAAAAAAAAAAACCGTTGCGTAGGCGCGGTCAATTTTTCCCATTTTTGGCCAAGCACTACAACATCGCCCATAGAATCTACTTTCAAACTTTTGTAGATCTACCTGTTGTAAGTGTTGAGCAAAAAATCCAATTCTTTACGTGGTACTGTAGGCGTGCCCTTCGATCGATTTGCACCATTTTAAACTTGCAATGTTAACAAATTTGAAGTCGATAACTTTATTTTTGCGGCCAAGAGAACGTTTGCAAGACACGTTACACGGACTGATAGACGGACGTGTTTAAATCGCTTTAGAATTTGTTGCTGGTCAAGAATATATGTATACTTAATGGGGTCTCTGAAGCTACCTTATGGGCGTTGCAAACGTTATGACAAAATGAATATACCCCGCAACCTTCGACGGTAGGTATTTAAAGGCATTAAATAATGTTTATCGACAATCACATGTCACCGTCTTAAAAAAGTTAGGAATATAAAAAGACGTCACTCATTTCGGAGCGATTGAGGAAGGACTTCAGCTAATGACTTTTTTCTTTCCACATACTCTAGAAGAAAAGAAAGCATCTAATAAGCCATTAAAAGAAATTAGTTTTTTCTAAAACGTTTATCGTGGCTTCCCCACCGTAATGGAATTGCGCAAGTCCGCACAAAATACGGAAGGTATCAATCATGTTCTTCGCGCTAGTGATCTTAGTTGCTTTCCGACGAAGAGCAAAGCTTCTGGGAAGAAGTCAATCACGGTTAAAGATTGACTGTGAAAGCATTAACCGTTCTAGCTGTCAAGCGTTCACGAATAACTAAAGAGAGAGAGAGAGAGATAGAGAGAGAGAGAGAGAGAGAGAGAGAGAGAGAGAGAGAGAGATAATATAAACAAGATTCATTAGTCTGGGTAAAGAGATCATGAATAACGAATGGAGTCAACTAATTTGAATTCAAGTTGATTTCGACAATCAGTTGCAAAGTAGGGCACGAGGTGAGATAAAGGTATGCAGATCATGTTATAGCTTATTGTAGACTTCATATTGACACACATGCACTGTAACGACGAATGAATGAAAAGAAATATTCACTAAATCAAATGGATTTTCATTTCCATTTGGCATTTTTCCATTTTTAAGTAATTTACTCAGCTTTTAAATCATTCGATTGATCGCAATCGATCCTGAAGGCGAAAAATGTACTTAAGTGTGCTAAGGCGCTAAGGCGCTTCAGTTGTTTGATATGTAAAGCAGAAATAACATGCAGTTGAATGAACCGAGACAGCGGTCATTGGCATGTGCCACAAGTTAATAACAGGCTATGACGGTGAGTAAGCTAATGGCTGACTGAATGACTGACGAAACTGACAAACGGACAGACTGGATGTTTGTCCGCAGGATCATCATCGTCATCATCATCATCATCATCATCATCATCATCATCATCATATCATCACAAATGAACGAACGACGCTGTTAAAGGAAAACAGGACAGTTATGGTCGCCGAACATATAAACTTATATATAACTAAGCCGTTGTTACTGTTATTGTTCCTTTTTGATTTATCTTATTATTTGCTTGTATTTCTTCGTATAGTTTTCTTCCTTTTTTTTTTTTTTTGTCTTCATATTAAGGTTTCTATCCTTATATATTGATTAAGCATTGCATTCATTCATTAGCGGGGGGATTGTGGTTGTGTATGGGTTTTCCATCTGTAACTCATATAAAGTAAGTTAACATCAAGGTGTGAGCGTACAGAGACATACACAAGCACAGACACAGACACCGATACGTTTACGCACATACACATGACTAAATATACAAAGTAAAAAAAAAGAAGAAAAAAAAAAAAAAGAAAAAAAAGAAAAAACAACATACGAATGCTAGCTAGGGTTGCTCTTAATTTTCTTGGTTATATGTCTTTTTTATGCCGTTACCCTGGCAATTATTCGCCTTAAATGTATACGTTTTCGTCTACTTAAAGTCTTTACCGCGCGTGTTGTTTACATTTCTCTATCTGGCAGATTGTTATTTTTCGACTGAGAGCAGATGTTTTTTCCCAATTTACTGTTAGTGAAACTTGCGTTTGGTTTTTTGTTTACTGCTTTTTTTTGGTTTTTTTTTTTTTTTTTTGCTTTTTGTTTTAATATCTTGCTCTCGTTTTGAGAGCACATTACGCAATGATTTAAGGGCGTGGGCGTGTTACCATGGCACACTCTGTTGTTGATGTTTTTTCATTCCTTTTTTTTTTTTTCTTATGCGAAGGTGTGCCTATTAATCCTTAATTATTCTCACAATTATATGTCTGGTATACGCAGTATATATATGTGTGTGTGTGTGCATAAATACATCATTTACGCACTCTTAAGAAATATATACGACATAGTATGGAAAGGTATTGAAAGAAAAATCCTATTAAATGTTATGCTTAAAATAACATCTGGACCATATTTTAAAGGAGTTGCAGTCAATCTATAATATTAATAATAAATTATTTAAGCCACATATACAATTGAGAAAAGCATTTTCGAGGGTAAAGCAATGCATGTACCCTACATTGATTCAAATGATACAAATGATCAATTATTGCTTTGGATATTTTATATTTTATTCAATGAAATATTTCTTGCATAGAGAATAATTGATAACAAAATTTAAGTAGAAATAAAAACATGAT
>NW_023998414.1:14125504-14166265 GCF_014805625.2 Glossina fuscipes | reverse complement strand
CGGCATCCAGCTACATGCTAGCTATGAGCTAATTGTACATGGAACCTTGTAAATAGAAACTCATTATTATGTATTAGATGAAACTGTAATATACATTGAAGATAAGGAATTCCAATGGAATAGTAATGTAATATAAAAATAAATAAAAACATTATAGGGCGGGGGGGTGGTCAAGGCTTACCATTAAATACCCTTCAACAATATACAGTTATTCGGGTAACGAGGTTTTGGAAAAGGCATCATGGTAAAAAGGATCGAAGAAGGATTCCGATCCATGGGGCAAAACATGTCGATATACAATATTTCATGAAAACATCTCGGAAATGACGACCAAGAAAACAAAACAGACAGACGGGCCGGCGAGCTTCAGAAGTAATTTTGAATTGATCGGTATAAAAAAAAAAAACAAATCCTTTTGCTCAATTTGTTGATAATTGCCTGCAATATTTTGCCCACTTCAGGAGAGGCAGCACTGCCTGGAATTGCTTTCCTATTATTGAAGCGAAGCGATCTTTCATTCCTTTACAACTTTTTTGATTACATAATATAGAATTACTTGTATATTCGTTGCATTATGCTCACTGGACACGCCCACTTTTTAAGATATATCTTTCTAGGCTTTTTCGTTTACCAGTTTATGCGGAATGTCTGGGAAACGTCTGTTGTTTACTTCTTGCTTGTTTTTTTTTTTTTTTTTTTTGTTTCCTTAAATTCATTTAATTTATTTAAATTTTTTTCTTCTGTTCGATAATCTGATATATTAACAGTGTGATTTGGTTTTGTCTTCGTACACACATTTCTTGCGCCTGCCAAAAACGACAATCAATGCGTGCGTCAGGCAAAACCCCAAAAAGCAATCGTTGTGTTTAGCGCTTACCTCTTTCTTTATTTCGCTTTCAACATTTTGAAATGTCAGTAAAAAATTATGTGATTATATTCTCCAAGTGCACCCCAAGTCATTGGGTTGTTGTGTTGCCTTCATCTAATCTACCCTATATTAATCCTATAAGTTCTTACTTAGTACCTTAGGAGTGAATAGCAAGACTTGTATTTAAGTGGTAGTGAGTGATATGACTATAACGTCATTCCAACGAACGGATCCTGGTTTGAAAACAGTTTTTAATGATTCCGAGGTCTTTCGTAATAATTTTCATATGTATTGGAAAAATAGGCCAACCAGAAATATTGGTAATGCACGAATTTCAGTGAAAGCATCTTTAGGCTCCGCACTTCTGTCATTAGCCATTCCCATCTCTGCATGCGTTTAAAACTCAGTGATAAACATATGCTTTGCTCGTATATTTTCTCCTTATGCTTTATGAATTATATTCGAAATTAATTTTACATTTAAAAATGGTGATCTCAGGTTCTCTTAGTATTTGATGCTTTCGTTTGTTTAAAATCTTTTGAAGTTCGACTCAATCAAGTTAAGGAGTATTTTAAATGTTACGGGAAGATTTCTGCGTCTTAACTTTTTTAATGTTCGGAAAATTATGGGTATGTCGTGGTGTATCGTTGGCCCGCCCTGACGATAATATACCTTTTTTCTATTGGGTTACCTATTGAGATCTATGTATACATCTGTTTTCGTAGTGCAAACTATGCGAAGAAAAATCGAAAAGAACCGCCGCAGAAAACGCCATTATTCTACTAAGGAATAACAAGGCGATCATGGTATAATTGTAAACAATTAGGGTAAGGCTGGATTCAAAAAAAAAAAAAAAAAAAAAATGGCTCGACATTTGGATGCCACAAGTGAGTTATCAAAAACGACTTTAAAGTCTCTGCGTATGTGATGAGAATGAAAGTAGTCTAGAACTTGGTTAAGCAATTAAATCTAATCTCTATTGTCAATGTGAGCTTTAAACTTAGTGACGTTGGCATTTCATGATGTCGGCATGTTTCTATAGAGCTTTGAGTACGGCATATGCTTCTTGTATAGTCAATATAATCAATAGCTTCTGTGATTCTCTCCAGAATCAAACAAACAGAATTAAAAAAGAAGTTTAGAAAAACCGATTCGAACCATGATTTCACGAATTATGCGGTTTCAACGTATAAATATTTTCATTTAAGTCCAATAGTTACACCTATCACACGCTTTCATCTTTTCGTGATTTCAATGAAGTACATGAGATTTACTAAACCATATTCAATTTAGGTGCATTTACGCCTGAAGAGTCTTCAATAAAGTTGATATCCCTAGACGCTAGTGCTTTAACACTTTGGACTTTCATTTTAGAATTTATTTCTCTGACTAAATTAATAGTAATAATAATAAAAATAATAATACTACAGATTACAAACTATACGTTTCAATATATGCACCTATCGCATCATAAAAATCGCACACGTAATTGTTGTTGGGGGTAAAAATTTGTTAAAAGATTCATTGATATATATATTGTACGATATTTAGGATAAAGGCATTCACACATGGGGAATTAAATCTTAATGAAAATACATTAGTATGAATGTGTGGACGTGGTGGATGTGGTTGTTAGAATCAAACACATTCAGAAGCCAAAGTAAGTCCTATGTAAAACAGGTGAGATATATTACGCATATATAGGATAATATGTAAGTGTATGGTTAATGGCTTACATTAGGCTACGTATATGCATGATTTCTACGTTCTATTGTGTGCATATGCTTGGGTTGTATATTGTTGTATAAATACGAAACTGTATGGGTGCATTATATGGAAGGTAGAGTAAAGAGACACCAAACTCAACATAAATTTATCTTTGCTTCTATATCGATTTATTATACTATAGGGTCGGATGATATTTAATGCATTACTTATGTATGTATATATAGAATATACAATTATATGTATACACTTATATACATATAAACTTTTAAAATATTTTTCTTCCCTCACTTTATTTGTAAAATGTACAAATAAGAAAATAACTATGTTTACCTTGTTGTTACCTTGGAACGCATCTCGAATACCCGCCAAATATTATTACGAATGTTTCATTACGATAAGCTCTCTAGAAACTGGACTGATTCACAGATATTTGTAAGAATTTTCAGACCGACATTCATAATAATTAGTAATTAATTGGCCAAAGGATTTACTTTTTAATTAACTTTAGCGGTTTCCCTTCATTTCCATTCACATTCCTTTTCAGAGAATTGATTTAAATATTTTTTTAAAAAAATTTTTAGCAATGAATTACTATCTATTTCTTTCTTTTGATTCTGATTATTCTAATTGTAATAATTCCATACCAGTTAAAAATGTACTGCTTACTGAATATGAATTGAATGAATGAAATCAATGTAAATTTCCATCTCTCAGATGGTTATTGTTTTTTTTTTTTTTAAATCGTATAGTGCATGCATTAAAAGATGTCTGGTCGGAAATATCTCGATGTTACAAACGGAATGACGAAAGAAAATAACTTTGATCAGTTTGTAGCGAGTATAAGAAGAAAATAGAAATGTTAAAGCCGAATCTCGGATACTCATTAGTTAACGTTGAAAGCGGTTAGCGAATGTTTTTAATTTAATTTACAAAAACATATTTCAGTGATTTCAAGCAACAAATTTCACTCTTTTCACTCCTTCTCTCTCTCTCTCTCTCTCTCTGTATGCAATTAAATAATTTGCAAATGATTTGATATACTTAACATATTTCTTAAGCAAATATAGCAAAACACCGAAAAAAAAAAAGAAAAGAAAAATAAGAAAAAGTCTATAGCATAGTTAAAAGCCAAATGCAAATAGAATGAATGAAACAAAGTTTATAAGAAAACTCAAATGAATTGTGAAACGGAAATACCGCATTGTTAGGCTAAGAACGTTGAGGCTCAACGGAAGCTTCAAACATTGCTTTGAACGATGTTTCACCTGAAACTATAGAAAATCACCCTCTCCCATACACATTGACCGCATTATAACTTCTATGTACATATATACGGACTGACTTTGAATTATTTTATATATCTTTAGCACGAACATATTTAACATTGTATGCGTGAACATATATATGTAATATAATAGCAGTTAGTTGAGATGGAGAGGGGGGGGTAGAGGAGAAAAAAGGTGATTGCGTTGACGACAAGGACAACACAATCATGTAATGACAATTTCAACGATGATAATGGTATTAGCAATGATTACGTACGTTGGTACATATCATGTTAATAACGCTCTCAGCGTTCTATATGCTTTTGCTATACGTCCCGCCTTTATTTATGTTCAAAGGCAAATTGTTTTGTATAAAACAACCATATCGCTGACTTCGCTGTTGAAGCTAAGCGAAAAAATTTCGAGCTCTCTCCCTACATAGCTTGCCTGAAATAATGTAATATAAGTAAAAATTAAGAACTTCCGTGAATTTCGAAGAACTGTAAAGAATAATTTTGCGCCCTTGTAAAGAAGGGAGTCGAAAACACGAATTGACATGATCGAAATTAAGTAAAGATTACGCCCATTATTTAGCCTCTTATTCTTAATCGACTAAAAAATACTTGTGGTAAATTGCAACTCTGCAGCTTCAATTTTGCGACTGTAGCGAATTCGAAGTAATTATGAGTCGAAATGACCCGCAACAGTACATATAGGCACATGTCATCAATATCTCAACCACTAGACCGAGTATAGGAAAATTGCTTATGAATATTTACAAGATCTTTCCATGCACATAAAAGTCGTCAAAATATATTAGAAATTTTTTGTAGTCGATAATCATTTTCTTTTAAGCTTCTAAAGTACGAAAAGGTTTAATTGCCCCTAATGGTAGTTCTAGTGTTAATATGCTCTTAGCACATAGTAACATAGAGTGCAGTAATAATTTTTCTAGTCTTTCGCACTTTACAGTTTCCCGTTTTTTGGAAAACTGCGTCTATTGTTGCGAGAAAATTGAACAACTAACTGATTTGCAAGCTTCTTGGTAGTATCGTACTTGAAATGTTAATACCCGCCTTATAATATTTTTCACGATTATTCTCTGATTTAAATTCCCGATTATGAGATATCAGTGAAAGGAAGAAATGATGCAATTCATATTTCGTTTAGGGGCAAAGTAATAATACTCAGAAGAAATATAGAGTTATGAGATTTTCAAAGCTTCTCTCTTACACTAACATGCCGAAGATTCAACTGCAAGAAAAGAAAGGCGAAAAAGTAACACGGCGAGCATTTATTTAAAGTTATTGTAGAATAATCTACAAAATATATATAGGATTTTTTATTCTTATCTATGATTTATGATTAATGACCGAAAAGCGCAATTATTTCATTTTTGAAAACACGCGTACTCTTAGTTTGTAATGCAACGTAGATCTGTCCTTTGATCGATTTGGCCCTTTTTCAACGCCAAAAAGTTACGCACAAGAATTTAAATTGCTTTGAAGCCGCAATATCCTAAGAAGATTTACGATGGCCAAGGACGCAGACAGATAGATCGACGATCGGAGGGATGGACAGATATCTCTGAATAGATTCAGAACTTGGTACCCATCAAGGATATATATATCGTATAAGGTTCCCTGTGGTCGTTAATTAAAATCCCAACCGGCGCGTATAGGGTATAGAAATATGAAGTAAATATTTCGAATAGCTTATGATATTGAAATTATTTTCGAAATTAGGTAGATTTTCCGAATGAATTTATTAACAGCTTAGAATCAATATCGATATCGCTTTAGAATTTGACGCAAAATAATTTTTGGAAAATGGCTTCTAACGGATCGAAGGCATGCTAGGATATTAAAGAACAATCGCTTCCAAAGTGTTTCTAAAAGATTTGCAAAAAAGATCTTTTGAGAAGTTTTTGCAAAGGAATTCTCTCTTCAACACTCTCTCTCTCTCTCTCTCTCTCTCTCTCTTCCTTTCTCTCTCTCATCTATATTTCATCCATGCATGGATATGCGTCAATATAATCGCGACAAAAAGTGGGAATAGGGCATTGAGAACCTGGGAATTTTTTTCCCATCATCTCCAATACCGTATTAAATTAAACTATTGCAAAAGAAAAAAAAAAAACAGTTGCAAGTGCATGTCGATAATGGAATCCATACATCGCATGCTATTTTACTTCGCATCAATTTCCACCCCTAAGAGTTTCTATTTCACTTATTATATACGTAACTCATGATAAAAGAACAAAAATCAAACTACCATACAACCCAACCATTTAAAAGTCAATTTGTTAATCTGACTGTTCATTTATTCAATGTTTGTTAATGTTGGCGAATTTGATGCTGGAATTGTTGCTGCTGCTGCTGCTGCTGGTGGTGCTGCTGCGCAACATCTAAAACTACCCTCAATTAAATGTTTTTTTGCGTATTTTTCACACCCACTTTTCTTCTGCTATACAATATACATATATATATATATATATATATATATATGTATTATACATATATGTGCGCACAATATGGGAAGAACAAATAAGGGTGTGGTTTTCATTGTTGAATTCATGTTTTGCATTTGTTACGCATTATTATGACGGGGATGTGAACGGCGACAAGAAAAGTCAACATGATTCACTTCTTTGTCTCTCGTGATGATTATTATCCTAAAAATGAGAACAATGCTGTTAAGTGACTTGTAATGATGCCTTTGGGGAATAAGCATGAAATTAAGTAATTAATTGTAAATAAGCGAGGGTAAGAAAGAAGAAGCAAATTGTTTGCATTTGATGACATTTTCTTGTTGAAAAGTTCAACGCAGTAAATTAAAAATTTTTAGTAAAAAAAGGTCAAATTTAAACGATTAAATTAAAATGATCTTAAATTCTTGATGTATAATATAATAAACTGTTTCAAATATAAAAAAAAAAAAAAAAAACTAATCTCTATATTGGCTTGACGACCGTATGCCTATAGCTTTTGCTTGCCTTTTATTAAAACACGACAACACCAAGTTCGGCAACAACAAGTTCGATATTAACGATAAAATAAATTTCTTTTTAAATCCATCACCGAAGCATGAGGTGTCAAAATATTCCCATCACCTGGAAAGAAGCTTCAGACGCTCCCCGAAGTATATGTATTCTTGACTAGCCTGTCTGTCCGTACGTCTTTATGTCTGTTTGTTTAATGCTTGAGGTAAACGTTCTCCTCGTCGCAAAACTGCAGCAATTAGCACAAAAATTAGAAATTCTTGCACATACGTTGGAACCAGATCGGTCAAAGGAGACAATCGTTGTACAGCATAACCAGAGATCACTCTCTGTTTTCAACAATAAATAAAGAAAATCGGCTTTTTTCTTATTACTTACTAACCACAACAGATAGAATGATAATAGGTGGCTCTATAGCATCAGCCACACCCACTCAATATTGCGGAATATTGAAATTTCAATCTTTTGTCAAAGCATTTGCAGCAACCAGGAAGAAATATCGTTGTCGAAGTTGTAAAGCCGTACAGTCCCTTGAAGCTTTTTGCTCGCTTTCATTACTTATTTACGCCGTTTCGAGAGACCATTCCACATATTGTTGATCAGTATCAAATCTGAATCGGTTTAGATATGTTTGTCAGTCCGTCTGTCCGCCTGCCGCTTAATTGCTTTAAGAAACATACTGACGGTCGCGAAGATGATGACATCTCCTGCAGAGGCATGCGAACAATTTTCACTTTTTTAACACAAAAGTGGAAAATTGAAGAAAATCATCCACAGTCACGCAATATTATGGACTAAGAAAATTTAATTTTTTTCTTTTCTTTCGAGCCCTTTCTAATGTTAAAGGTGGCGGGTGTAAAAGATTCGGTCCCTTATGAATATGATTTTCTTATTTATGTAACATCATTTTTTTGCTTTCGCTAAAAGCGTTCTGTTCCCCTTCCCGACGTGAAGGAAGCATAATAAATACCGATTTGTCGGAGAAATCAAGTTTTTACTTCACTTAAATAAATTAATTTAGTTAGCTCGTAGGCTTTTCTTTCCGGACTTTTCGAGATGGATATCACTAGCAATAGACAAGGAGAGATAACTTATCTAATATCTAATCTAATAATCATTAATAATTTCATGGATAGAATAGATTATTGGAAGTGCGTCGTCCAAGAGATCAATTCTCAGCTCAATATTGCAAATAATTGAAAAAGTTATTGCTGCTCAAGTTGAATGAACTGGGACTAGGAGATTTCAATTAACAATACAATTACAATATGTAAGTCCGTACTTTTATTTATGTGTTTATGAACGCGTCAACATAAACTAAAGAAAATTAGTTCATATTATCGCTTAAAACTATAAACAAATATTGATTGATATTGCGTTAAGTCACTGGTATAGGTTCCACAGATCTCTCTCGCTTATCTGCAAAATGTTACCGTTGTTCACCTTTAAGTGCTTTATCATTTGTAAATATAATCAATTGCAATACGTGATTGGATTATGTGTCACCATTTAGCTAACAATAACTACAACAACTACCATAAATTCTCATTTCACACTTTACGATTCCCTCCTTTATTGTTTAAATAAGTGTACGGTTCACTCGAATATGAATTTTGGTCTCGCGCTAGTATATCTACACTTTAAGCACATATGGGTATGGTATCTGAACGATACATTGTTTACACGTCATCGCGTATCATTTTAGTTTTTTTTTTGATTTTTTTTTTTTTTTTTTTCTTTACTTTACATTCATGCATGATTTTCACTTTTTCCATTTTTCTGATGCTTGAATTCATTAGGTAGAAGAGAATAATAACGCTTTAATATTGATTTGGTAATGTACACGTAAGATGTATTGTAAGTAATGTGTGCTTAACGTTATCTGTTTCAGATTATCTTATCATATTTATATTACATGTATGTATGTATGCTTATCGATCTTCAACCAATACATCTGCTCTTAGAAAAGTCACATGTGCTATGAAGATGTTGTGTACTTTCTAGATTTTATTGTTTAAATAAACCTTATATTGCTTAGCTACGCTTAAAGCAAATACGCTTATAAACGATTGCGACAAATGGAATTTTTTTTTCATCAGAAATCTCGATCTTCTTGGTCACTTTTGTCTATCGTGTAAAGAAAAAAAAAAAAAAATAAAAAAATAAATAAATAAAATAAAATAAAATAAAACAAATGAGATAACTCTCAAAAAGCCACAAAAAGAACAAAAAAAAAAAAAAAAAAAAATGGTACAAAAGTGAAAAAGGAATTTTTATGTTGAACATAAAAGACAAACAATTATTATATTCCGCGAAAGCTATATCGCAGCGAGACTTTATAATTTAATAATACTTTACTGCAAGATACCTGTATATCTCTCTCTGTAATATGCTCCTTGTCGCTTCTCTTTTCAACATTTCCCGGCTGTGCTTTTATGAATTCCAAGTCATCCAATAAATAGGTGCTTGCATGCATTCTGATCAGCGATATCTATTGGTAAAAATGATAAACTACTACTACTACAAAGTATCAATGTACACAACGATTGAATTCAATGATAATTTCGATCATTCTTCTCATACAAGAACCTTTTTCCATTTACTCCAATTGACTTATTCAGTATGTACAGATCATGCTAACCATGATATGCTTTTCGATATTCACTATTTTTGTTGTTCGATATGAAGAAATCTGCTGTCAAAGTCCAATAAACACTTATAGAAATTTATGGTGAAGCTGTGCGATCATAACATCAACTGTCGACTTTTGTTTCAACGGTTAAAAGATGTTAATGACAAAGAACAGCCTGGATGACCCAAACAGTTCGAAGACATTGAATTGCAAGACTTATTGGATGAAAACGCAGTTCACTCAACTCTCAAACAACTTTCATACACCTTAGCCGTTGATGAATCAATTGTTTGCAGACGTTTACATGCGACGGGAAAGATATCGTACGCAGTGACTTAAAATGCTATTTCAAGCAGTGTCGCGAGATGTCGCGGTTCCATTTCTTGCCACGCATAGAACGAAGAGTTTTCTATGGCGTATTGCGGCTGGATATAAAAAGTGGATCTACTATGACAATTTCAAGCGTTTAGGGTAGCCATCCACATCGACACCGAAGCGAAATATTCATAGTTACACAAGTTTCCTGTACATTCGGTGAGATCAGGAAGGTGTAGTCTATGACGAGCTGCCATCACCGAACGCTACTAGTACTGTAGATCAACATGTACCAACGTTAATTGAACTAATTGAACGACACACGGTTGCGAAAAGACCAGCAATAACCGCTACGAGACACAAAGTCATCCCCTTGCATGACAATGCTCGGCCGTACATTGCAAGATCTGTCCCGGAATACACTGTTTTAGCTCGAATAGTAATGTCTGCCGGCAACTAACGTAGTCACCAGACATAGAGCTTTCCGATTAAGACCCGTTCAGATCGATGCAGTACAGCTTGGCTGGCACACAGATCGCTGCCAAACTAAGAAACGTCCTTTCGACACGACATTGCTATGGAAATTTTCCAAAATCAGAAGATGTATATGATTTGACCGCCATCCGCTTCATGTGTAGCAATTATTAATTAACCGTCGTACCTGATGAGAATTATTACAAATATTTTGAGATCAAGAGTATTCCAATTTTCCAGACCACGGTTGGAATTTTAGCGATAGGATAAACGATGTTCCTAGCACGAAATTTTGTTACAGTATCTTAACGTAACATAGTTCGAAAGACAGATAAACTAAAAAAAAAATGTGTGTGTGTGTGTAGCTTAAATTTTTCTAGAATTTACATAAATCCGCATAAGCTGTAAGGTATAAAATTAATAATAAATATATTGATCAGATTCAATATAACTTTTCGATTGGGTGCAAACAATTTTCGCGTTATATTCAATTACAAAGTCTATGAATGAATATCTCTTTGGAGCATGCAAAACACTTACATAACATATATGGTTTATGCTTATTGGGATACTGTGTGAAATTGCTTTCATTAAGAGAAAATATGTTGAAAATGACGGAAGAATTTCCAAAGCCAATTATAGTTTTTTTTTTTTTTTTTTTTTTTTCTCGCTTCATAGTGAACACTACTTACAGTAGTTAATAAAAATATTTTTTGCATTCGAATAATGCTTAATATTAGTGATCGTGTTTGCACTTAATCTCAACAGGGATTGCTCTGACACTTTAATTTGCATTTAATTGATAAGAAGGCAAGTATGAGAGGATCTATGGAGAAGCGTGTTCATCGATTTAATCTAAATTATAGATAGGAGATATAATCAGCGAATTATAGATTTATTTAATTGCATAAGAGTATGCAAAGTGACTTAAGTGACTTTTATATATATTGATAGCAAAGCTTTAACGTTTCATTAGCTAAATTTAATCAAGTTATGTTTAATGAGATTCTCTATTAACTTTTTAACAACTATTTAAAGTATTTATGTAAATTTAATTATATATAGTTTAACATAAACACAACCACACTATAAACTGCAAGAAAAAGGTGAACAAAAACAAAGACAAAGACAATGAACAAAACAAAACAAAAAAAAAAAAAAAAAAAAAAATGAAAAAAAAGAAAAGGAGAAGAGAAAAAATGCTGACAAAATATGCTTGCATGCCAACGAAATTATTTGAATTTTGCGGAAATCGGATGGAGTTTGGTTCAGTTCAAAAGAATCAAAAAAAAAAAAAAAAAAAAAGAAAAGCTTTGCAAAATAATTTTAATTTGTGTTAATCTAACGCATACACAGTCACACTCCCTTGAATATCTAACCGGTAGACATAGTCATCAGCGCACACTTTCAACGTCGATGAAAACGAGAGTGACGTTTTTTTTTTTTTTTCTTATAAACAATTGAGCATGTGTGTACATATATGCATGTATGTATTTCTTATGAAAAGAAATTGAAAAAGAAAAAAAAAAAAAAAGAGCAAAAACGATAACAACAATAGCAACAATATATAATAATAACAACAATGTCTGCACTTAAATGAGGTAAAATATTTATTTAATAACTGTAATTATAAACTGACACGTTATAAATAGTAAAATAAACATATATATATATATATATATATATATATATGCGGTAGATGCATGCACACACACAAACACACACACACATACGTTTATGAAATAACTACCCGGACAAGATGATAAACATATACATATAAATATACAAACATAGATACAAACTATATACTTTATATATATATATATATATATATATAAATAAATTTGCTTATGCACAAACCCTTAAATATATTATTATGAATGGATAGTTAAACTGATTCGTGCTCGCTGCACTTGCGATTGGAAAACCATATTAAGCAAAGAAAAAACAAAACAAAAAAAAAAAAAATAATAATAATAATAATTTTATAATAACAAATAAAATGTTATTGTTTTTGCCGTTGTTAGCCAGAAATATGTGCACCAAGAGATGAAAATCCCCTGCAGAGCTGTAGCATTTGAAAACACAAGTAGACTTTGTTTTATTTTTTTTATTTATTTATTTTTTTTTTAGTTAATATCTGTTCGTTTTTTATTAAACAACAGTTTTGCAATAGCAGCCAACTATAGGAGTAATGTGTTTTTTTTTTTTTTTTTTTTTTTTAATGTTGTGAAGAGTTTTAAATCAACTTAATTGCATTATATATATATGTATATATATATATATATATGTATGTATGTGTAAATGTTTATATGCATGCACAAATACATCTACATACTGTGAACGAGTGTGCGCATCTATTCGCGATATTTATGGATTATGTAACAAACATATTTATTATTATTATTATTTTATTTTTTGTCTGAATATTTTTTTTCGTTTTATTTTTTTCTTTTGCAAAACTTTAAGAAAGAAACTAAAGATATGAAATGCATCGCATGCGCGCAGTTGCTTTGTTTCTAAAAATTTTAACTCTTTTTTTATATTGCTTTTGATGTTATTGCGTTTTCTTCTAACTATAGCTTTTAGTTTTAGTTTTTTTCTTTTATTGTTGCTTTTTTTTTTTTTTTTTTTTTTTTTTTTTTGTTTTTTTAATTACCTCAGCCATACTGGTTGAATTCATCATTGGGTCTCTACTGTGCCGTAGTTGTTATTTGTTAAGTGTTTGATGGTGATTGCATTTGCGCATGCGCATGCGCATCCATCCAACCGTTCATTCATTCACAATTATTCATCTAAATTTGAAAGAAAAAAAACAAATTTTGTTGCCTCAATCTGTCTTGCCTATGAAAAATATGTAAGAATTATTGCAATACATTTCCTTTCGGCCTTAGTTAACCTTAAGCGTATCAGCCAGCAAGGGATTAGAGAGTTAAATTTAAGTCTCGTAATGTAATTAAACTTCTTTGAATTGATTATAAGTAGAACTTTCAAGAAAGATAGAATCCATCCCGCGATCGTACAAGCAGACTATTGCCTGTAATAACTGTAACCTACAATTATCAGTTATTGCATTTTAAAGAATCACTCTGAAGGCTTTCATTTATTGAGATAATCAATATCTTATTAACATGAACTAAATGTGTCTGATATACTCTTCACGTTAACTGTATACGTAAGTAAGAGGGAGAAAAAAATGCATTTAAATATTCATTGGGTTCTTTCGTTGTGATGATAAAATCGTTTTCATTGTCAAAATGCAATTTCGAGTTTTCCTTGAGTAGCCTCTGCACATAATGACTCACAATTCAGTAATGCTAAATGAAAACTTGTTCTTGTATGTAGAGAAAGGTCGAAATCATTATCGAATTTAATATATCAAATTATTTCATCATTTTCGCCAATGGATGACGATGATCGAAGTAGATGCAAGCAGAAGGTCTGGATGTCGATTAAACCCTTTATTATACTGATCGATTCAAAATCACTCTCTGTATTGATGTATGTTTGTCTTTTCGCCGGTCCATCTTCTTTTCTTACTTTCAACCTATAGGTCGAAATTTTTGAAAAATTTTGATAAAGACTGCTACACTAAACTAAAAACGCTATTCGAAAATGTTCGGTTCGGATCGGGCCATTTTTACGATCACTTCCCACATATGTCCTTATTTTGAAAAAACATTATATGAGCAAATGTATTAAATGAAATAATGTAAGATATTTGATTGCGGGTCCTGTCCCGTCATAATGTTTTTACTTTGTTTTTTTTTTTTTTATATGACATGCTTGATTATATATATATATATATGAATTTTAAATATAAGGAAGGAAATTATGTCCTGAATGCTGTAAATGCTGTAAGCTACGAAACAAGTGGAAGAAAGTGGTTTGCGAGATCTCGGGGTAAAAATGTTTGTCTTGAAAGTAATGAAATCCACATAAGTCCACACGTCGGTTCTTAGCAAAAGCAACCTACAAAATGATCTTCAATTTGGGCTGGCACAAGTGTCTAGGTCGATGAGTAGATCAACTCGAAACGATGAGTTTTGTACCGTGATAGCATCCGTAAGGTGCGTGATAAATGTCAAAAGACCATAGATAATGACGGTGGCTACTTCGATTTTCGACTTTCTAACAAGTATGCCTTCGATGAATTTGAATTTCATCAAAAGACGTCGAGCCATTAATTGAGAACTGCTTAAGTCATAAGCTGAGTATTTTTCAAGTAAGTGAAAAAAATATGTTAAGAATGTCGCAACGCATTGCTTTAAATGTAATCAGCATTTTAGAAGGAACCCTTTATTTTCATCTTATTTATTTTCTCTATATTCCCCGATTTTTATTTATATATGTTTCGTCGTTGAATCGATTTTAGTATATCCGTCTGTCCGCCTGTTCAGCTGTGTTATGTCTGTTTTGAATACTCTCGTGGCTGCAAAAGGAAATTTGGCAGACGTATTGGAAATTTTTGGCACGCAGATCAGTATTGAAAATTGGCCATCTCGATCGAAAGATATGGTAGAAATACCACTTAAACTGAGATCGCTGCTGTTTTCCAAAAACGAAAAACTTGGCTTTTTGCTCATTACGACTACAACAACCACGCCAAAGTATGACAAGTAAAGGTATAAAGATTTCCACTTATATTGTATGGGTGATGCTATAGTATCGGTACAAAAATGATTAAAAAAAATTAGCCATGCCTACCGAATGTTTTAGATTAATTTTTTTTTTTGGTCAAAAGTTCTATACAACTCAGAAGCAAGCTTTAAGAACCCAATAAAATATATAGATTCTTGACTAGTATCATATTTGAGATGCACCGTAGCCTATCTGACTGTCCGTCTGATCCATTCTATCTCATTCTCCTGGTCGCAAATATGAAGAAGCCGCTTGCAAAGAATTGAAAACCGGTCAAAGAACACTCCCACAATGCAGCACCAGCTGAGAACACCTTTACCTTTCGTGTCTTTTGGTTATTACTCATAAACTAAAACAGATAAACAATTTATACTATAAAAATAAATAAAAAAAAATTAGCCACGCTCGCTTAATACTTTAGCGTATAGAAATTTATTTTTTTATTTATTTAATTTTTTTTTGGAATAGTGGTAGTGGGCTGGAAAAGATTCAGTTATACCTGAATATAATGCTCTTGCTTGTTGTTGGTCTATACGTTGAGTGTTGAAAGATTTTTTCACATCATAAAAATCTCCGTCATTGTTAAAAAAATAAGGACATCTAATAAAATATATTGTGTGGGCAAATACGTTTTGAAGTTTTTGTTTTTGTAACATTGAAGTTTCATTATTTCATTCAAAGCATTGTCCATAGTTAACGAACAACTTTTTCTCTATCTCTCAGGCAGTTTTCGCTCGAAAAGCAACGAATCCATTGAAACAATGAAGAAGTAACACTGACAGCACTGGGAAGGCTAGGACGACCGAGTTTTGCTCTATTGGGCCATATTCGTTCACGCTTAAAACTCGTGGTGTCATGACTTTTGGTATTTCTTGACGCATTTGCATCAATCACTGGACGTAGTATTCCTTAGGGCTGGTTTCATTTGATTGGAACAAACATTAATACACCGCTTCCCGTTAAATGTAGCTATCGTCGATGTTATTGACTCGCATACCCTCTAACATAGTCATCTAGGCTTTGGATATTAGTTAGCGTAACCCCTGCTTATCACTCGTAACGATTTAGCTCAGCTCTATCCTTTGAAGTAAAAGAAAGAAAGAAAGGTGAAGTTCTTCACACAAAACCACATTATATTCAAAATTCCAAGCAACTATCTTGTGTACACTTTAGTGCGATAATGTGTAAGGACAATACATTCAAATGAAAAAGTCACAGCCTTATTCTCTTACCCAAGCGGATCGAATTAATTTATGCTCCCAACATTTGTCTAAAATTGATCGCAATATCCGAAGAGACAAGTCGAAAAGAATAATTCGAATATCATGTTAAATATATATATATATGCGGACAAAGAGTTGTTCGAGCTTTGTGTAAATTCAACCTCCAGTGGCACGAACCTTCTAATATTATTAAAGGATCGAGATCATTAAGTCATCTGCCACTTACTGCATTGCATCAATGTAATCGATAAGATAGAGACAAGCAAGCTACGTTTTTATATGCAATTTAGTAAAGGAGATTGCTGGAAGATTTTTACGTAGGTATGTAGTACACTGGTTACACTACTTCTGGGTATTAAATAGAAGTAGAAAAGCCTTTTTTTTCTCGAAAAACTTCCACTTTATTTATTAATGTAATTCCTTCGAAAGGGTGATAAGATCCGTCCAGTGCCTCAACGCATTGTTAGCCTTCTTTTTGTGAGGAACGATTTGTCAAGACGCTTAAAAAGCGCTTCAGTTTCCACAATCGTCTCATCTCATCTCATCTCATCTCATCAGTTTATTTAAATCCGTTTGCCTGGAGTAACCTTTTGCGATTTGCAACCGGATGACATTATCTTGGGAGATGTCTGGACAGCAAATTGAACCTCAAATCATGCAATATCCCCATTATGAATAAATGCGTTATCTATGTAGAGAAATGTTGTCGCATGCCCATGTTTTCATTCAAAACGACGAACGCACTGCCTTTTTGGTGTCTTGAGGATCTCTCAAGTATCTCTTACCATTTCATTTTTTTTTTTTTTTTTTTTTTGCCTTAATCGAAATCCACATGAACTCATTTGAAATCAATCGCTTATTGAGGAAACAGATTTGTCCCGAAAACTTTCCAATTAAATATTTCTTTTCTGTCGGCATTTATGGTTAGGCAACCGTTAGCGGCATCTAGAAATCGCATTTAAGTTTACAAACTAATGTTTTATATGCCTATCATTAAGGAATGCCATATTATTGCTATAAGCTATCTAATGAAGATCGAGCCGAGGAAAACAAAAAGAAGCAAACGCTCCATATAAAAGCACCGTCTTAAGTGCTGCAGAGAGATTCGTCAGACGCATGCCTATGGCATGCATCTGTACATCTCTAAAACTAGGGGTATCGATGGCATTTCCAGAAGACATGCGAATGAATCGCTACAGAGATAAGCCATAGTTTCTAATCAAGAAAGAACCTTGAAATGCTCCAACGGTGTTCGTGTATAGCAAGAGCACTTTTATTATATTATATGTGACGAAAGAAGAAGAATAATATTTTTTTTTTGTTTTTTTTTGTTTTTATACTTACACCCAAGGAAGAGAAGAATCATCAATTTTTTCTCAAAAGTTTTTACACGTTCAGTGGGCAGACTCAGTGTGACATATATTCTTGATTAGTATGAAATTTTGAAGCGATTTAAGCATATCTGTGGCAAGCAAGTCGCATGCATGCAGCAAAGCTTTCTGTTTTCGAAGATGTAAACTCTACTTCAACAATTATAACAATAACTGAGAGATGACAATGGAAATTTCCTTGTATCCATTATTGGTGAGTGTGACCGCGAATGGACAAAACAATCGGAAATATTTTGATAGCGAAAAGTTCATCAAACTAATTAGGTTAGAAAATAGTTTATCACATATGTTATTAGCTAAGAGTAAATATAATGCAAACATTTTGGAAGAATATCAAAATGGTAAATATAATGACATCATCTTAACCGTTTAGTGCAGCGTAGTGAGGAGAGGTGTCCTTTGGTGATGACGGATGAAATAGGCTCGATTCTCAAGGTAAATCTATTCAGTTCAGTAATTAATCAACAAAGAATATTTTTAAATATAAATTTTTATAATTCAAGCATTGAAATACATTTTGCTCTAGGATTGTTTCACACACATGTACCATACAATAATTGCTACGATATTTCTGAATGTGAAAAATGAAAACGAAAGTGCAGATTTTTTTCTTTTGAAGTGAGTGTGAATACATTTATATATGTACGTGCGGTAAATACTTTGCCCGCCTTTTTTACTCTGTTGTGTTTTTTCCTTCTTTTCTTTTATTTTATTTTTTTTTTTCTTACATTTCTGATATTTTTTTTTTGTTTTGTTTTTTTTTTTATTTTCATAATTTTTCTTTTCATTTGTACCAGTTTCATGATTGCACTTGATAATTGTTTATATATCTTGTGGTTGAGTTGCTTACTTACTACACATTTTTATTAAATGTTATAAATATGTATATACGTGTATGGATGTGGGTAAGCGCTTCTTATCAACAAATGAGAATGAGGTGTACGAAACTTTTGTAGCGGAACCACTGTAAAAATATTATTAGTTGCTTGGTTTTTTTTTTTTTTCTACTCTTTTGTTTTTTTTTTTTTTTTTTTTTTTTTGAATTTTGTAATAGCGCAACAGATAAGTGTGAAGATGGATTCAGGAAATCATTCGATGCATATGGCTGGTAAGTGAGGTAAGTGTGTAAATATAAATAAGTGTTTGTAGGCTATACTGGAGCATGACATGAATCGTAAGCAATGAAGACGAAAACTTCCTTTTTCTGGTTAAACGAGAAGGAAGGCATTTCTTATATTACGCTTATGTTTATAGTATATGTATGTTATGTTGAGATGAGGAAGATTTACTAAAATGAAATAAAAAATAATAAAAAAAAAAAAAAAAACACAAACACACACAAACACACACACACACCAATTATTGATGTACAATAAGTTGAAAGCGGAAATCGCCAATAGCCAATGAAAAGATGAAACGGAAATTGTGTTATAATAAATTACGATTACGACGAAGCTCGTCAAAAAAGCATAAAGAAAAAAGAGAGAAAAAAAAAAAACAACAACAACCAGAAAAACATTAAAGCTATGACCGCATTAGCATATTGTCATAAAAGAAACAACCGTTACTTAAAGTATAAACATTTTCCGTTTTGCTGAGCGATCATTGCCAGCAACACCAACGCGATCACAACCACACATAAAATGATTGTCACCAAAACTGTCAGAGAAAAAAAAAAAAAAAACAAAAAAAAAAACAAAAACCATAAGAATAAGAAAATAAGAAAGAAAACGATGAAAGTCTTCTTCTTCGTTCGAATAATGTAAATAACCGAACGTTGGGGAAATAAAAAAAAATAAAACGAAAAAAAAAGAAAAAAAAAAAAAACGGCAGAGACAAATGTGTGCCTGACCCAGCTACTATTCCTATCGATTGTAACTTCGTGCCACTCTTTACTTACTTACTATACTATAAGCGAGTTTGTGCACAAAATATCTACTGTTTATTTGTAAAATTAATTAAAATTCTAAATACGCATTAACATCAGGCAGAGTAGCAAGAGCTAAAGAAGTTTGCACAGATGCGTCTACACTTAAGAAAATTTTTTTTAAACATTTTATCAATAGGAGAGGAAATAAGAAATTTGTAAACGTACGGTTCCGTCTACTTTTCAAGTATTAAAAAATCTTACTCTCGAAGAGAAAACATTACTTTTTATAAACGCCATACAACACAACTGAAATATGAAAACATTTATCAGTGACTTTGCAAAATTTATTTATTAGAGATTCATTCAATCAGTTGATGCAATTTAACACACTGGATAGCCATAATTACGATGCAAATTGACATAGATAATATGCGATTCCATTTTTGAAGTCAATTATTGCACACCCACACAACTTGTGGTACGGGTTATATAAAGTTAGTGGGGACGTCCGTAACATGCACAAGGGTTTAAGGTAGAACCATCTTTTATTATACCCAATCGATTCAGAATAATTTTCTAAATCAATTTAACCATGTCTGTCCGTCTGTCCATCCGATGTCTGTCCATCTGTTGTCCGTCCATGTATTTTTGTATTCAAGCTGCATTAACATATTTGATGAAATTTTGTACACAGACTTGCTTTGGCCTAAAGACAAACGATATTAAATAGGATTTGGATCGGTGCACTCGAATCGGTGTATGAAAACTTTAAATCGGCTGGGGCAATTTTTTGTTAATCTCCGCTCATATAACTCATCCTATGAGAACGGAATCTCTATGGTGGTGATAAGGTGAAATTTCCAACATTTCATGGTAAAAATTGGTTTGTTTAGCGTTTCAATAAAATATTAAAGGTACGAAAATACGGATCACATAGTTCTATTTTTTTGGAACCCAACCTATATAAACGCTACCATGAAACGCAAACTCTTCCATTATACGGGCTTTCATGAAAATAATGTGTACTTTTTGATGTATCATTACCAAAACGAACGGATGACTGTACTAGGTGTAGGGTATATAATAAACGGCATTGGGTTCTTAATTATTTTTCATTCAATTTTATGTTATTTTAATGACTTAATAATACGAAAGAACGCTATGGGAAGACTTGGCCCACCGCAAAATACTCTACTCCACGTTATATGGAAACGAGTCGATCCTAACCATTTGCAATAGCGTGTGCTCTTGTGCTAAAAGACGCCAATGTACAAAACTCAATTAAAGTATCTTCAAAAAGTACGGTAAGGACCTAAGGAGGTTGAATACAAGAAAACAAGATAGACAGACGGAGAGACAAGCATACATCGATCGAGCGAAATGTGATTCTGCATAACAAAAGGCAGAATCTGTCTTAAGTCGTTACGGTTACTCCACACATACGCACAAACTTAACATACTCTTGTACCATAAGTGCTATAGGGTGTAAAATGTCAGTGTAGGTTGAAGAGTTTGCTATGTATCATCGCGAATACTATGGCATTCATTGTGTATATACAAATATATTATAGCTAACCTTATAAAATATTAATAATTAAAATTCGGGTATAACAAATAATTGAAAAGAAAAAAATCAACTGTCAATTTTTGCATCTCTCGTCTTCTTTTTTATATAACAAAATTGTCATTCGAATGTTTTATTGGGACGATTGCTCCCGAGTATACCGAGTATACCGATATTTCTTGATATAAAGTCACAAAAGCTATGACAAGGAAAAAAATGGTTTTGTTCTTATGATTAATAGCCGGTCACAATGTCATAATAATGGCATAGCCATCAAGGTATGCTTTTATTATTATCGGCCGCGAATTCGTTCACTCACTGTTCGAACTTGCAGTTACAAAAATTAATAATTGAAACTAAATCTCAGTTCGTATGCTCTTTGATTGACGTGATGTCATAGATTGAATTTTAAAATTGACTTAATTGCATATATGATGAGTATGCTGGCAATAGCTTATCAAAGCATTGAATTGTGAAAAATTTCGAAATTTTACAATTGTGTGTAGCGTTGCGCGGTAAAACAAAACTGGCTACAACAACTTTTTGGAGATTTTTTAATTGAATGATTTGAGATATTAAAGATTACGCTTAAGGTTAAGTTTTATAATTTTTCAAATTGTTTATGTTGTATTCGCATTGCTCACACCTCCTTTCCCCTCGCTCAGTGTAACCAGTGTAATTATTAAGATCGCCGTAATGCGTAATGCAATGATTTTAGCTTAGCTGCCTACATACATAACTCATTTTTCCAGGTGTACATTATCTTTGCCTTCGTATTTATATATGCGTGCGTGTGTGTGTTTGTGTGTGTGTGTTTGTGTGTGTCTTTACATAGAGAAATTATCGTTTGTAACACCAAACCCACATTTAACTAATATGCACTTCATTTATAAACAAATAAAAAAAAAAAAAAAAAAAAAAAAAAAAACAGTTTATAACGTTATATGGCTAAAACGTTCTATTATCACTTACACACGTTTAAAGGAAATACCTACTCTTTGCATGATTGTTTTCGAGTGTTTTTTTCATACGTATATATATATATATATATAATTTATACACCATATTATACACAAAAGCTGAGACCATGATCAAAATCACTCATAACTAAGTCCATCTACAACTAACACTAGTATTTTTCATATCGTTTACTTGTCTGTCCCTGAGTTGGTTGTGGGTCAATTGGGTACATTAACACCGCTTTGCTTCGATAAAATAAAAACAAACAAAAAAAACACAACAACAACAACAACAACAACAACAAGAACACAAAAAAATGAAGACTCTTTGATTTTCTTATTGATGTTCTTCTGTTGAGGATTTCTGCCTATACATACATATATATATATATATTTTATATTTGAAAAATAATAATAATAATAATAATAAAATTATTGACGTTTAGCAATGACTTTAATTCATAATTGGCGTTAATTAAGCGGTCTAATAATTTTAGCATTGATTTCAACAACATTAACAACAAACAACAACAAACTCTATAAAATGTACTAAATGCCCACCAAGTTAATGTTAACATCAACTAACGTATCCTAAATGATTATTAATTAATTACATATTTTAAATTATGAATTCACTTAAATCCCATTCCCAGTCCAGACATTTTAACATATATATAGCAAGAAAAAAAGAAAAAAAAAAAAGAAATTTCTGGAAATTTCGACTCTCTTTCCCATATAAGTGCCATAAGTAATAAAAGCAAGGGGACCAACCATTGTCATTGCGTTCTTGTCAGTTCGATTTGATTAAATCGGTACTACACCGTCTGAGCCCGTTTGTAAGGAGCGTCTTAAGATTAACCCAAGATTTAAATTAAGTAATAGACAGAGTTGTTTTCTTTTCTCAATGAACGATAATGTATACAGGATAGAGTTGTTTGTGGAATGTGTGACACATTGGTCAAATGGCTTTCATTGCTTCGCGTAAATGCGACTGAATTTCGTTGATGCAACGCCGAATCTCTTTTTTCAATGTTTGGGTGATTGTGAACTTACCTCAAATCATTCCATACAAAGAAATATAGCGATGTTAAAGGATATCATATAGTTTTCCAATTCTGATTACCGATACGAAAGGGTACACGATCAGGGAATGTCTCATGCAGTAATTGAGATTTGTGGTATGCGGCATCGCCTTGCGGAAAACCGCATGTCGTTCGCATCACAATATCATCCATCATTTAGACAGGAAGAACTAGTTTATCGAGCATCAGTAACCAGTCGTTGCCCTCAACAGCCTCATTTTCGAAGAAGCACTGCCCAATAATGCCTCGAACCCAAAATTCGCTCCAAACAGTGACAAGTTGCGGATGCATTTGCTCTTCGACACTTATATATGGGTTCTCTGAAGTCCAAATGCAACAATTTCGCCGATTAACGAAGCTATCAAAATGATCGTATTTTGTACGAAATTTGCGAACTGTGGCCCCATTATTTTTGAAATATTGTTCAATAATGAAAACACGTTACTCTCTTATGTAATGCAACATTTTTACTAATCCTAAACTGTTCGCTGTCAAGCTTTTGCCGCATAAATGGCGGAAATTTTGAAATCTGGCATAAATATTGGGGGACGCTCTTTATACTGATATTAGAGAAGGGCTTTGAAATTTCGAACTTGAAGGCTGAGAGACTTTATCACCTCATTAATTTTGTAAGGCATCTATAAAACCGTTTAAAAGGGATAATCGATGCTCGCGAGTATACAGCACTTCTTCGAGAAATATTAAACGTTGCTACTTGGCCCATTATTTCTTTTTATGATAATAAAATTGCTTAAGTCATGTTATTGCTTTTATCAAATTCTGTTTCAAATTAATTCAAAAGTCAATGATCGCTAACAAAAGGAATTTTGCAAAGACATGCACAATTTGCCGAACAAATGCAAATACATCGTTAACGAGAAGCATTAATATATCCGAGGACTTATTGCGACGAGTTTTGAAACGGTATATTTTAAATTGCAGATCGACACCAGAGACTTAGCCGACAAGTTAGTCTCTCGATTATGTTGTGCTTTTTTTCCTGATAATAAAACTTTCTACAAAAACGCAAAACGCCAAACCCGAGAAGTTGATGTCGGTTATGCTAGCTGTGTCTACGGAGATTTTTTCGTATCGTACGCAATTGATATTTAAGTTTGAGAAGTTGTGAACATCTCTTACGTATATCCTTTGCTCTCAGTAACGATTTTATTTGCATATATATATAATATATTTATGGAATTCAAGTAAAATTACGCGTCTTCACAAAAAAACCATACGCGAGAATGGTATTGAATGAATAGCTCTTTGATGGCTCTGAAGCCATACATGAGTTATTATATATGAAATGGCCGCGCGACAACTCAATCAATATATTCTCATATTCCATGACACGCATCATGTATAATAATTGCATCGATCTCTTTCCATCTATCTAATGCTTATGCTATTTTTTCTTTTTCCTCTTTCTTTAAATTGAATTTTTTATTTTTTGTTTTTTTTTTTTTTTTTTTTTTTTTTTTTTTTTTTTGGTTTTTTGTGTGATCAATGATTCAATCAAAGATTAAATTTTATTTTTCTCTGCTTTCTTCTATAAATTTATTGATAAAAAAGAATTTTAAGCGGCATTGCATTATATATATTCAGTTGAATATATATATATAGTTTATCCCATTACGCGATGCCCACGATATTGAATAACATAAAGTCAAGAATCATTAGAGTCGAGTTCATTTCACATATTATGCTGACTTGATAGTTTATATATGAATCATATTTCCAGAAGCGATTTATGAAAAAAAAAAAAGAAAAAAAAAAAAGAGAACATATATGTGAATTATAATAATAAACTAAAAGACGGGTGGGATGTGTGTGTTTGTCTACGGATGTCTGGCCTTTTATTTGTTTTTATTGTTATTTTTAAATTTTTCGTGGTTGCAGCGTGTTTTTTTACTTCTCAAATCCAAGGTTTCCCGTAAGTAATAAAATATTGTATGGGCGCAAAAAATCTAAGCTAAACCACAGATTTATTTCCCATTAGATGGTAATGTTGTGGTTCTAAGATTTCAACGGGTACATGCACTTTTGCTACATTATATATTATTATTTGTATGGCGTATGGGATGACTTAAGACATTTCTTATAAAGTTACAAACGTTTAGGTTCGGCCATGACCACTTATCTTATAAGTACGGTTGGCGACTTATTCTCTTCATTTCCTTCTTCGCAACCTATGCGAATTCGAACTTTAGTTGTTCCTTTGCCTTAGTATCTCAGCGTCATTAACTTTTGTCGGTGTTGTCCGGTTCGTACTGATAATAACATAGCGAGCGAATATCAATACCGATCGAGCAAATTTGAAAAGTTCTTGCAATTATAATATCAAGATAAAAGAGCGAACACTTGGGTTAAGTTAAACCTAAACAGCAGTTTAATAACGAGAACAAAACCCAATTTACGCAAAGATAATTATTTCGTTAGATATGATTCGGAGAGCCTGGCTCTTCATAGTTAAAGCCAACGACAAGTCTTAGTACTCACACTCTTGCAATATTTTATATACCATACATATATACAAGCTGTAATGTCAAAAATTTTCCAATTCTCGTTGCCAACAACAACCATTAGGTTTACCTAGATTAGGTTAGGTTCATCCATCTATCAAGAAATCGCCATTTAGTGCACTAATCAAGAAATGGCTCTCTTCAAGTTAACTGTCCACTAGCAAAAGTTGCAATTAATACGAATTCAGTTTTGAAATTTGAAAGTCATTTACTTCGATATTTTAATGTGAAAAGAAAGTACTAAACTACAGTCGAGAGGGTTTTGAAAGCATTTAGAAATCTTCCAAATAGCAGAGTGAAATGTAAAATCATTAAGTGTTGATTTTACAGACGAAAGTAGACGAACCTTGTTTTGCACGCACAGAAAGTGTTATTAGAAATGAGAGAATGTACACACAATGATGAAGAATATGATGCACTGAATATATTTGGCCGCGTTGTTGCGATTCTCGCTGCAATCTCGTTGGAAGTACGAAAAAACGCGGTACAAATACCTCTAATATTACTTAAAAAGCTAAAGCCTAGTAGTCCGATTTTTCTCTCTCCGAAATACTACTAGAGTCTTACATGCCACGCAAGAAAAGACGTAGATAGGAAATCAGAATGAATATGGCTTAGCATATAGCTGCTGGCGTTGGAAAATTTCAACAAATAGTTAAAATAAGTCGGACCTGAACACGTAGTGCTGCCACCTATATGTTTCACATTAAATTAACCATGAAAAATGTTTATTTAAATAAGCGTCTAACTGCCGAACTCTGCTGAATGAATGCAATCTGTTTGTCAAACTGATGACAAGTGACGGAAAGGAAATATATATATATATATGGCAACAAAAAGTGCATAAGATCACAACTGCAAAGTCAATCTGTTGTAAGAGAAACGCATTGCATATCACAAACGGTTATCATTAAGAGGCGACCTAAACTCGTTCGCCTACTATCGATAATAAGAGCGTTTTCATTCAACAAGTAAAAAAAGGGAATAGATTTTCTTTTTAATAGTAGCCATGCCGGCACACCCACTGTCGATGGCTTGTATGTACAAAAACAATGGAAAAGTTAGGAGAACTTGATTGGAAGATTTTTGGCAAACAAATCTTCGACGGCATCATCATCTGGCAAAGTTATTTCGGCTTTCTGCACGTTGTACTTACATGGCCATCAGTTAGTTTCAAAATTGCATAATTTTGTAATCAAATACATTACAAATTTTATATGAACGGGATTCAGTGGTATATAGTGAAAAGTGCTATATAATACTTAACTGCGCATAAACGGTTTACTATAACTGCTTAGTTTTCACTTCTAGAGGTTAAGTATCGTTATCGTGTATTATTCATGATCCTATCACCTCAAAATGTTAATAGTTTAATATTTTGTACGAAAATGTTGTCCGTCAGTCCAGTAACTAACTAACTATTCAGAAAATAAACTACTGGGCGCATTGATGTCTAAAATAGCGCCCAAGAGAATTATAGCTTTGTTCAATTCTTTTGCGATTATTATTCGATTCGATTCTCTTATATATAGTAGAGTATTACTTGTATTGTTAATCGTTCGAAAATTAGCAACACTGGACTTGCGAGCAATTAATTGGTTAAATATGCCTGATGATGACTCTTTCGTCAGCCAAATAATTTTCTAAACAAAATTTAATAAACCGATGCATTCTATCGTTGTATTGCGCTAAGTTTAAACATGAAATTATTTATTTATATATATATTTATTTATTTGTTTATTTATTTATTTATTCGTTTATTTATTTATTTATTTTTTTGCCAGCATAATTTCATGCAGTTTGGATGATGTTTCTCGTTCATATCAATTTTTCATTAATTTTCCGCTTATTTCAACTCTACGCTTTACAAGTAAAACGGGCAAAAAATTACGCATCACAAAAAAAAAAGGAACAGGAATTTCTCCTTGTCTCCCTTTTCATCTCCCTCTCACTTATTCTATTCCTTTAAAAAGGTACAAATCTATAAACCCCCTGCCAAGAGATACCATGTTATCCCTATTCGGAATGAATTATGAGTTTAGACAATTAAAAGAAATACATACACACATGCACATGGAGTATTGCTTGCGAGCAAAGTTCTAAGAAACTAAAGTTCCATACGATGAGTTATTAAAATGTGAAATGTTTATTGAATTCTCAGACAAACATAATTTGGAAAATAATAAGAAGAACCCTACAGTCAGTGGTATTAAATGGAATAATATTAAACAAGACGTGTCTATGCGGTGGTTACCGCTACTAGCCTCGTAAATATTCAAATTAAGATGATAAGCAATACGCTGACCAAAGGTAATTGTTAAATGTCCGTTTCATTATTAATGGCCTTAAAGGTCCAGGCAATGTCCAGCTAATGTTAACTATAACGAGAGCAGTATGTAAGCAGTATTCGAAAGATATTGCGAGATAATAATTTTAAACATTTGCCGAGTTTAGAAAGAAAACCTTTAACTTTGAACTTCAAGCAAAGCGAAGGAAAATTTGTTTTTTTTTTTTTTTTTGTGTCAAAAAAACCATGTCGAGGCAATCAACCCCATTTCTTTGATTGAGCAAGCGGAGCAAGCAGAGCAAACATCTTGTGTATTATTAATATTGAGTAGATATCCAAGGAGATCTAGTTTTGTTACAATTTTCGTTTTGTTTCGTTGTTTATATCGGCCGGAAGGGTGATATGTCTTTTTTTATCCGTTATCTTGGATTTTGTTATTGTTATTATTGTTGTTATTATTATTATGATCTTGTTTTTGTTTTTTTATTTTTTTTTTCTTTCATTTTAATAAAAGTGGACAATGGTCAGACAAGATTAGCATTAAAATGAAAATTAATTCAATTGTCATTCGAAGCAGTGGTGGTGGTGATCAGTCCGTTCGTTTATGCAACGACTGACCGACGACATTGTTCGCTCGTTTGCTCCCTGCTTACCTAAGCCACTTTTTGTTGTGAACTCGTAATTCTTCGTTTCGGACATTTGCCATTAATGTTATGGCTTCTGTTGCTGAACTCAAAACTGCTGCTCCGCTTTTGATTGTTTTCTTGTCAAGTCAAGAATCTAAAATAGGGTCAGCCAGCGGCGGTGTCTACACTTAAAGTGTACATAAATGATTTTTTTTTTTTTTTTGTCTTCTCTATGATTTTGCGCGTTTAAAAATTTACATTTCGTATTCATTTGTATCATCCGAACATAAATTTTTTTTACATGTTTCTCTCTTTCTTCATTAAAACTCAAATTTATTTATTTATGTCCAGTTAAACCTCTAGTGCCCGATTGCCCGCTATATCTATGATTGTTTGATTCAAACCGTTTTTGTTTTCTTAGCGTAAAAACTGTCATGTCCATAAACAGGATAAGTGCTTTGAATGATGGGAATTTCATGTTTGTATATTGTTTCAAAAGATACACACATACACATACACTTATGTTCCTTATGTGCAATCATTTTATATGCGAAATTTTCCCAATTTGGAAAAGACATTCATTACGTATATAACTATTTTATTATATTACACATATACTACTAATGCACATTCATACGATTTGTGATAGGATGTTGTCATAAAACATGCTTTCGAATTTTTGAAATATTTTAACTTCTCTTAATATAACATATTCGAATGAAATCTTGTAACGCAATATAAGTAATTGCGAAACGTCAAACAAGACCAACAATGGCATTGAGAATAACAAATGGCATGACATGACATCGTCGCCAATCTAAAATCTATATTATCTGAATCGATTTTGCTATATTTGTTTATCTTTACCTGTTCATCCCTCTTTCTCTCTGATACTCTCTCTCTCTCTCGCCCTCATGGCCGTCAAAATTTTAATAAAAAAAATACTTCTTCACCCACAGGAGAATTATGTGAAAGAAAAGAAGAAAAAACACTTTGTTGTTTTTAATTTTTTTGCAAAATGCGACTTTACTACTTGTAGAGTGATACGTTCTCTTCAGCTTCATTTGAGAAGCGTCAAAATGTTTACGATTTTCCGCAATCCTCTCAACATTTACCCTAAATATTTTCTCCTATGGTCTACGTTTGAAAATTGCAAACCGATAAGCAGCATTAGTGGCCATATCTGACGAATGCGTTGAGTGGGTCGGAAATTTGAACTTCAAGTTGTGCAATTCTCCCCTCGTTTTTAAGGTACTATGAACAAATGCGGCATCCAACATACGGCCAGCCTTCTTATTCGTTATGTGAAGGACACATTTTTTGGGCAGGTTTACAGAACATGCCATTACTCCACCCCTAACCCGATTCTATTCGATTGACCAGCACTATTTAATGCACTTTAATGATGGTTTTCTTAGTGGTTACAGTCTTTGTCGGTCGTCCTGAAAACTCATCGTCACCAAAGCTGGCATCTTCCGCTGCCCAAAAAATGTATCGGAATAAAAGATGGCGCATAGTCTCCGTATATGGCATCGGTTACAGACTACCAAGATGTATTTTTCAAGCTCATATATAATCCAAAGTAAAAGGAAATCCTAGTCAAGTAGGCGATATAATATTGTGATGACTTTTTTAAGGGTTAAATTAACATCATCTATGCATCCGGTACATGGAAGTCCTGCGCAGACATGTTCCCAGTGCGGATCAAAATTGTCTGTATTTTCGAATTCATTTAATGTTTGCAATATTGGCTCTGCCATAAACTACGGCTCAGCCAAGGTCTCTTTGGCTCTTTGGTTCTTTGGCTTGTTATCACTTTTCCTTGCTTGCTCCAAGCCGCTTCAGAAAGGCCTTGCATTCGTCATGCTCTAATTGCAGTTTAGGAGAAGAAGTTCGATCATTTGTCGCAGATCGTATAGCTCGCAGGCATTAGGTTTATTTTGTAGGTCCTCTCATTATTTAGTTGACGCATATTTGATATAACATATTTAACATAACATATAACGATGTTATGATTACTTGCTAATTTTACTCAAATTTTGTTTCTTCTACCCGTCACTCAGTAATCATTCAGTCATTCAGTCATTGTTTTTTTTTTTTTATTTTCTTCCATAATGTTTGTAACACTCGAAAGGAAACTGCAGAGACCCTATAAAGTATAGATATATATATATATTCCTGAGCAGGGTCAATTTCTGAATTGGTTTAGTCATGTTTGTCCATTTGTGTGTCTATGTGGTATTCGTTGTTGGCACTTTCGTGGTCGCACAAAATGAAGATAACGACTTCAAATTTACTACAGACACTGGAAGTTTCTAAACCCTGAACTTTGTGCTGGAGAAAGTTATTTGATTTGCGACCTGCAAGACGCTACATTTGTATTTTGCATATGGAAGAAGAAAATTTGTATTTTAATTACATTCTAATTTCATTAAATAATACTCAGCCAATGTAACTAGACATTGGGATAAGCGGAGCGTATGGCAGTGTTTTACGCGCATTAACGTCAATGCATAGAAACATTTTTTGTTTCTTCCCGTCATATACGGGAAAAGCTAAATAACGATGAACACTATGGACGCTTAAAAGAAGCGATTACATAAGCAAAACATATCCAAAAATTTTGGAAAATATTCTCGATAATCGAGAAGTGAAATAGCAAGAAATAGCTAATATCGTAAAAATGTCAAGAGGGATGATATTAATGATTTTCTATGGAAATTTGCTAATGACAAAGCTGTTTGCCAATCATGTGTCACGCCATAGTGTGCAAAAATGCCATAAATATATTACGTGAGATACAATAGGAAAGGAAAATTGCAGGAATTGGAATTTGATATGGCACTCTGGTTGAGTCTGTTGCACAAAGAAACCAGAAGAGGATTGGCCTCAAATGTTGCGATCATTGCGTAAACTAAAGTATATTTTGAGGGTTGCGATAAAGTGCATCGAAATGTGCAGCTTCGGATTGATTGTGTCAATCGGATTTTTTTATCTAGTTCCGGAAATTATTGATCAATGTGTAATTATAAAATGCGAGTTAATATCAAGATCACGTCTCTCATCAGATGGATCTTAAAATTGGGTATAACAAATTAATAAAGACTATTAAAAAGAAATTTACACAAACAACCGCATTTGCCGGCAATATATAAGATAAGATTTTCTATTTTATATCAGGACTTTGTTTGGTGTGACTGACTTCCTTACAATCAAGTAATAATTCATTAATAAAAACATTATAGTCGGCCGCGGCTGATATGAGAAGTGATCGAGAAAGAGCATTCGACCTTGGCCCATACGATGTCGGCTTGTCAAATTTCGTAGAAATATCTCTAAAATTGCGACCTCAAGTCTGAACCTCGAAGAATAAGATAGATAGACGAACAGATAAGCTTCGATAAAGCTTAGGTCTGTTTCGCAAACAAACGCAATATACTTTCTATCATAAGTGATTTAAAGTGTAAAATTATTTTATTTATATTTTCTGTTCTCATTTTGACACACACCCTCTATCAATATTGAATTTAGAAATCTCACTTTATCCATTTAACCAATGAATGGTAAAAAACAAAAGCAAAAACGATTACAATTTCTACCTTGGACCTTGTAAAAGATGGATTTTGTTGGAAGTACGGCTTCTAATAACGTATGATTTCATAGCATCTCTCCGATGACTAATATTCGGACCGCTAGAATAATATAATCGAGAGATTAATTGCATCGACAGAACTATAATGAAAGTAATTCTATGCCATAAAAAAATACATATATATATAAAAAAAAAAAAAAAAAAAATATATATATATATATATATATTTTTTAAGCGCAACTTTGCAACGAAGGAAAATTAACGGTCAGTTGGAAACCGGTTTTCAGAAGTGTTTAATACAAAAAAAAAAAAAAAAAGTTCACTTTATGTATTTGCCCTAAAGTAAAAGGTCTAGAATATAGTTGCTCTTCAGGTTAAATGATAATAGGGGAGAGTACTTACGGTAGACCGTGACGAAGATGTTATCCTTTAAAATAGTGCGATGAGGGGTTGTTTGGTTGATCTCTGAGCCGGGTGATGCTTTATGCGAAAAATCAAAGTAATTACCAAGAGATCAAAAATATGCTGAACTTTCCACCTCAGCAACAAAATATATATAAATTGTAGATGAGTTCCCTTAAGATTTTTAACAAAAAAATTTAATGCTTAATGATGAAATGTATTAGAGTTCGAGGTTAATGTTGATGTATTTAACAATATTTTTGTATTTTTTTTTTTTTTTTTTTTTTTCTCTTAGAAAAGGAATGATGTTGTTTTAATTTTAAAAGAAAATGTTTTCTTTTAAACTTTGTCAACTTCTTGTCATAATTGAAATGAAGCTCTTTATTAATATGCTAAAGAAAAAGATAATGAACTATGCGAAAGATCACAGAAGGTTAAGAGATATATACATATACATATACAAAGAAGACTTGAATACTTTTGTTGACAAACTAATACGTGAGAGATGCTTGATGCTGCATAATAATCGAAGAATAATTACAAGTTTTTTGAAATCACATACGCTGTAGGAAGAGATAAAGTTGTTGCAAAAATTTAACATTTGTTGATTTTTTCGAATGTTTGTCGTCTTCCACAATAGCTGAGAATCAATTGCTTGCAATAATAGACGTTCAAAAGTCATATTCCTTTTTCCTTTGTATTTGCCGGTTTCACATTAATTTACTTTTGCAATAAAAAAGGCCTCTAAACGCAACTTTTATTAGTCACGCACACATATACAGCCACGACGGAAAGAAGAGGAATTTGCAAGCCAATAGAGTATTCTCACTACATGGAGCCTAACACAAAGTAACGCCTAACGGGGATCCTGGAGAGGAAAGTGGTCAAAGTAATCTGGGTATGTGGGGCCACTTTTAGAATATAAAAGTCATGCGGGATAACAGTATCGTTCGAAGATGCCCACCACCGACTCGCATAGCATACACACACTCATTGTGTAGCATTATTATAAGCAAAATATTGCATCAAAAAATTTATCATTATTTCTTTGCCTTTTCTTGTTCGCTTCTTCGCCGCATGAACCGCTCGAACACCACAACAATGGAATGGTATGGAAGGAATTTTTATATATTAGTTTGGCTTGGTTTGTGTTTGATTATAAGTTTTGTGAATGATTGTACCGCGTAAAGCAAGGGACTGAAAATGAAAATTTTTGTTAACCTACCAACAACGTTTGTTTGATGTTCAAGCGACGAAGTGAGTACTGCCGAGTACATCGTAAGCATGATGGGTTCATTATAATAGTTTGATTACAAGGTAAATGCCGGAATGGACCGGTTCTAATATTTAAACAATTCAAAGTATATCATGGAGTCTTATGGTCTATCTTACCCTATAACACTAAATTGAATTTTTATGCCTAATAAACAACCAAGCATTCAACAAGGACTACATAAATAAGTTGTTTTCACAAAAATGTGTACATATAATACACATACATATATGTAAGAAATACATATACGAAGTACATATATTTATTTATTTATTTATAGTAAAGATTGATCTGTCTGGCTGGACCTGGCATTGTTGATAGCCTGGATAATAAGGTGCTTAACGCTATTATTAACGCATTTTAAGAGCATTATTGTGCATAAATTTAATCTATAAAAGACACAAGTGCAAGAAGATATCATTGCCTGTTATCAATTTTACAAATCTATCCTTTTTCTACTCCTTGAAGCAGCAGCAGCAGCAGCAGCAATGCTTGTTGTAGTCAGTAGTAAAGAAAGAAAATTGTTGTAAGGTACTCTTCGAAGCCTCATATAAATATTTTCACTTAATCGTGCCTTTTAACGATAGTAAAAAAAAAAAAAAAATCTGCTTCGGATAACACATTCATCGTTATTGGTTTTTATTACAATCTTTAAGCAACGAGTAATGCAGTTATTAAATAAGATATGATTGTGAAATATTTTATTACGATACAAACTCACATATTTATGTGTCATAAAATGGATTCTTCATTAGTTTCGTTACAACTGTGCAAAACTAAAATTGTGCTAATAATGATGATCGGTGCTGACGATATACATCAACACCTAACAACGATGTTCACATCAAGTATATCATCAAAGATTTTGTACGCGACAATCGTCAATTGACCATAAGAAACTTTATCGATGCGGTAAATGCTATTCATTTGAATCAACCCAAACTACATTAAAATATATTTTATGCTTCAAACGCATGAAATCTCGTATAGTTTCGAAAACCTTTATTTTTTGAAAAAATAAATAAATAAATAAATAAATAAATTTCCACTTGATCTAGCATCGTGCGATTTGTCGCTATTCGAAAGACTCAAAGGATTAGTACGTGCATACCATTTCGTTTCCACTGAGAAGATAAAATTTCAGTCGCAAAGACTGTTTTGAGGATTAAAAAAAAAAAAAATGAAGAAAATTAACATAAGCGCATTGTGTCGAAGGACAAACATTTTGATTGGGAGGAATACATAAACATCTTTCATTTTGCAAACAAATTCACCTTATTTTTTGATCACAATAGTGAAACATATATTACAGGCAGAGTGATCTTCTTTTATAAGTTAAAATATTTCCAATGCGGTCCTCGCACGTTGTGCGCGACCAACTCATATCGAAATTAATCGAATTCTTTACTAATTCGGTGTCCGTTGGACGCCATGTCAAGCGCATAAGCGACCAATATATCAAATGGATCGAGAGAAAAAAAAATAAAAATATATTTTATTCGACCTAGAAATTTCGGAAAACAAACAAACGGTTCCGAAAGTTTCTGGTCTTCATTTTTCTTTGGGCGCCGTTTGAGTCGGCGACCAACTTATAAAAAAATTAAATTGTATTTATTGTATCTCGGTATTATCAGGCCATGTCACTGGTCCTATAGCTCATGTACTTGTTGAAACTTTCTTAATTAAAAAGAGGTAAAATACCAGCACATAGTTGAGTGGTTTTCGTCATTCTGCTGGCCCTGACAAAGAGAGTAAAAAAAATAAATTTTCATGCTCTATATCTAATCTGGAGTGAACAGGGACGCGTTCTTTTACTTTCAAAGTAAAAGTTTTTGCCGCATAGGCGTATGGACGATGTAGGCATGTCCTTTGAAAAGTTTAGGTCACAACGGAAGAATGCATACAAGTTGAGGAAGAGAGAGAGAGAGACTGTTTACAACAGACATTAGTCAGTGAGAGGGACATCGGAGCCACACGGACATGCTTAAGTCGTTTGAGAATTTGATGTTGATCAAGAGTATGTACACTTTGCGGGATCTCTGAAGTTTCCTTCTGGGCGTTACAAATGTTTTGACAAATTTATATATCCCTCATCCTTCGGTGGTGGTGGTGGGTAAAAGAAATGAATTTCCTTAACATAATAACGGATACAATCAAAGATATGAATCTTTATGTATTATGAGACATTATATATGCTTGAATGTATTTGCCTATACATGCGAATACCTATAGTTTTATATATGTAGATATAGCATATAAGGGCAACTGGTCACTTGGTCAGTTTTATTTCGATAAGAATGAAAACAGCTAGCGTTGACCGTTACAAAATCTAAAGAAAAGCACAAAACAAAGTGCGTGTGTGTATGTGTGTGTGTGTGAATAAAAAGAAAAACCTTAGTTGATCTAATTTTAATTCATTCTTCAGAGATTAGCTGGGAATACAAATCATTTTTCTCGTACGTTTTAATTTAACTCTCAACCAGGACATGCTCTTTGATATTCAAGTTTTTGCTACACACTGACCTCTTTTCAGTTGTTCTTGCTGTTGCTATTGCTATTGCTGTTATTGTTGTTTACCTTTTTTTCGTTCATGCTCGCGTACCTATAGGCATGTTGCTCTAATATTACACTCTATTTATTTATAATATATGCAGCATAAGGTTATCCTTTCTTTTTCACATTTTGATGCTTTCACACGCTGCGTGTAACGTTCCTTTTCTTGTTTAATCATTAAAGCTGACCGTTGGCCATCCTTTCTTATTAAGAATGCATTTTTGTTTTTTTTTTGTTTTTTAAAATTATATCGCTCGTTAAAAATAGAGAACAATATCATTGAGTTTAGTTGCACAGCTGCAATAGTTTGATAAATCATTTCACGGCAAAGTTTTTATCTGACATATGTACATGTAATGATCTTTGAAAAGTGATAGAAACTGCCCATCTACATCTAACAACTTTTAATCGTTGCCTTAATGCAAATTCCTTAAAGAACATTATTATTATTTTTTTTTTTTGGGGATTTTTTTTTTTAAAAAGCGACGTTTTCCAAATATTCGTATTAAGCAATGAGTTCTTAAGCTGCGGAGATTAAAGCTACTTTATCTGGTTAATTTTATAACGCATTGTTGATAATCAAAAAAATGTTTCTATGCATTGCCGTTAAGGCGCCTAAAATGCCTTACATATGATAACACATAACGGTGAAATACATGTCGTACACTTCGCTTATCCCAATGTCTAGATTCATTGCCTGAGTATTAGTTAATAAAATTAAAATGTAATTAAAATACAAACTTTCTTCTTTCATATGCAAAATAATATATAGCGTCTTACAGTGTTTTTGCTTAACACTAGATGTAATGACGTTTTGCATACCAAAATGATTGAATTTGATTCGTGATCTTTGTGGAATCGGCCAAAGTCGTACAAAAATTGAAATTTGACGCAAACATTCCTTAATCGACTAGGAATGTAAGATTGGACAAGTAAGAAAATTAAATTCGATCGCAACCGAATCATTTATACCCATCACCGTTATCCTAAAAAGGCAAAAGAACAACAATTTCATGCTCAATAACATGAAGGCGGCGTAACTGACTTCTTCTATTTTCAAAGTAAAAGTTTTCATCGTATAGACAATGTGATCGTTGTAGGCGTGTGAAATGAAAATAACACAAAATACTTGGAAATAATATATATATGTATATAACGTTGTATTATATATATGCTATATAATCGATAATTATTCTCTTCAGCAAGAATTCTAAAGAGTGTGTGGGTTGAACTTTTATTTATTCAGTTTTTTAAAAGAGGCGACTAAGAATTATTGAACAAGGTTAACCTTTGCTTAATCTCTGCTTTCGATTAATGACCTAATGATTTCTTCTAAGGGAAAATTATATAGTTGGTGAAGGAAATAACTCCGAATGTCAGAGCATTTATCAAATCAACTCCTAGACAGTCTCACTTACTCAATTAGCTGCAGAAGTAAGCATTAAAGATATTATAATAGGACGTGGCCCCATCATTAGATCCTTAACAGAAACTCGCTTAATAAGAACTTCTCATTATAAAGTATTGGAGGAAAGGTGATCGCAAAAGTGATCCCTTAAGAATATAAGATGGACGAAAGTGCTTCGGAGTGGAGCAATATAATAAAACATGGATCGATCTCAATTCCTTCTGGATATTGCATACATCCATGCAAACTTAATATACCCGTGTACCACAACTTAGATGGGGTATAAAAATTTCTATCTACGTATTCCTAAGCGCGTTTAATTGTTCCTTTGTGAATGAAGTTGCAAATCTTCATCACTAGCTGTTGTGAACATAATTATGAGTAATCCGCTTGTTGGTTGTCCGTACGTTTTTGAATGTCTTTGCGAAAATTCTGATGGCGAGGATATGAAGTAAATTTTACAAAGAGAAAAAAAGAAAAAAATCTGACAAAAAATATTTCTTGAATATTTTGCGGCATTTAGAGGCAGGTCATAAGTGCGACAGTCTGTCCGACAGTTCAAGTCCGTCAAATCCTAATTATGCTGCGAATTTACATTAGGCTCATAAACAATACATCCTTGGAGTCTTTCGAATGTTAACTAGAGCGCCAGAATTTAGCGGTCTGACAGCGCATGACAGACATACAGCAGGCATATCGTTGTAAGGTGAATGAAGGTTTTTTTTTTTTTTTTTTTTTTTTTTTTTTTTTTTTTGCATAGAGCAAAGTTCGGTTGCAACCAACAACATTATCTTTACAATTAGCTTGAATAGAAGAATGCAAGCATCAATATACCATCAATTAACTTAAAATGCAAGTCCAAGTTCTAGTGTTAACTGAACTAGTCTATCGCGTCGCATAAGCGACGTAACTATATTTAAGATCGCCGCAATCATGTTACAGTTATCTTCGAGCAGTGCACAGTAGAGTGAAAATAAAAAATTACGCAACACTAAACAAGTAACTTTAGTGTTAAAAAAACGAAGGAAGAAAAAAAAAAAAATGTAAAAAGATTCCCAAATAATTCTTTAGACCTGAGGCTTCTAGTTCAAAGTCTATTAATGTTTTTTAGTATTCTTCTATTGTAGATATTTCGCTGTTTAAATTTTATCAAGTCACGCACACCACCTACGATGCTTTCTATGAGCCAAAGACTTATATATATATATATATATATATAAAAAAATATTAAAGAATATTTTAGTTAGTGAGTCGAATGCCTATAGGTTTGTGACATTTTCAAAAATATATTGAAAAGGGAAGGGATTCGAACTTTTTTCTAATTAGCGATATTTTACTATACAACAAACGATAAACCCTTTGACTCACTGTCAATATGAAAATTTTCCCTCTTGTTGCTGCTATTACATATATGATCGAGAAAGATATTCATGTATAATAAGTATATAGTTCAAAAAACCCATGAAAGCTGTCGTCCCCAGAAGTTTTATCAGGAGATTTGTGTTGTGTTGCATACTTCCTTTTGTTTATGACAATTTTAATCGGACTTGCATACTAATGTTGTCGAAGAGAGAGAGTGAGAGAGAGAGAAAGAAAGAAAGAAAGAGAAAGAGATAGTAAATGCATATATATATATATGTGTGTGTGTGTGTGTATGTATAAGAGAAAGGGAGAGAGAGAAAGGGAGGGAGGGAGAGAGAGAGAGAGAGAGAGAGAGAGAGAGAGAGAGAGATAGCACTTGAAGAAATCACAACATTGCCGTCAATAAAGTTGAAAATCTTTTCTTTTTTTTTTTTTTTGTTCATTTCAGGGAAATATGCACACAATGCACGTGGGGTATAGTGACAGTGACTTACATAAAAGACAGAGTGAGAAAGAGAGGAACTCTTTTTTATGCATGTACTGAATGCATAAAAAATTAAGGAACTAATGTAAATAAGAAAAAAAAAACGAAAATGATTCACAATAAACGTTTCGAAGATGCGATGTTGTGAGAGAAGAGAAATTATAATACATACATACATACACACACACACACACATTATAAGCATTCCTTTTAGTTTGCCTGTAGTACGCACGAACGCGTATAAGTAAACGCGTATGAACGCAGCCAAGTATGCCGTTTTCATTTGTGATTTGCGATGATGAGCATGCCTTCCATTTTTCTTCAACTTGATTTAAGTTGTTAATGTGGTTTTTTGTGAAATGTTTTGCATAATTCTTTAGTTTGGATTTTCTTGTTATATGCTTTTTAATAAGCGTGTGCTTGATACACTGGCATCAAAATTATGATAGACTCGCTGCAAAGAATATTAATCGCATTAAATGAGACGTCGATGGATGATCTTGCTTCATACGCTACTTACCAATGTTGCGTATATATATATATATATATATATATATATGTATTTATCAAGTTTGAGGTGAAGAAAGCAAGCAGCAGCAGCAGCAGCTTTGATAGAAGCAATATGTAAATATATTGCAATTCACATCTAGAATCGGCCGAAAAGAGCACAAGAAAGAATATTGAAGTTACACTCATATAAGAATCGTAAGAGAATTTCAAGTTATAAAGACAATCAAATCAAAGCGAGATTAGAAAGTACGTACAGTCTGCCCTAAAGTAATCATGAAAAGAACAAAGTCAAATAACTAAAGCCTCCGTCGGTCGCAAATGGTTAAAATAAATATTCAAACTGACTGAATACGTCTTACATAAGAAAGAGCCAGGATCGATGTTCGAACCAAATAAAAAATTGTCAGAGACTTTTAAAAGATTTAGAAATTAACTTACCAGTCAGTTACATTTATGATCGGAAGATAATAGTGTTCAAAGTGCGTCATATACTTTAAAGTTCTGGGCAGTTTTCCTTGAAAGCCCCTTAACTATGTATTTTGTGCGGTTGTGCAGCCATTAGCAAAATTGAATTCATTTCCCAAAACTTTTCGATACTCGCATCACCGAGAAATGCGGGTGTATTCAATTTGTCAAAACCTTTGCAACGCCCAAAAAGAAGCTTCCGACACCCCACACATTACATATATTCTTGATCAGAATCGAATTCTGAATCGATGTACAAGCAT
>NW_023998414.1:14067269-14120504 GCF_014805625.2 Glossina fuscipes | reverse complement strand
GGGGGGGGGAAGAAGCGCAAACAAAGCGTATCTTTTATACCCACCAATGTACAGTGAGGGTGCATTTATTTTGCCAAAACATTTAGAAGGAACTTGCGGACATCCTTTAAAGTACAAGTGTTCTTGATCAGCATATAAAATTCTGAATCAATTGAATTACGTCCGCCGGCGCGTCTCTACAATGTTTGCAATGTTTGGTAAACTTTTTGTTGGTTGCATGAATGCGAAAAAGCATTCGAAGGCTATTGAAGATTCGCCAAATCAGTCAAAGCGTACTAGAGGCACGAAGTCATTTATCACTTCGGCATAAGTAAAGCCGTCGCTCTCCAAACCATTCGATCGGGTATGGCATGATAGTCTTGTTTCTAAGTTAATTGTTTTTGTGGCGGATAAAAACTCCTTTTGGATACGCATCGAACTTCGTGAACAATCGTTTGAAAGAGATAAAAAAATAGGAAAGTAAATAAGCAGAGAAGTAGTGATGGAGGGAAATCTGTCTGTCTACGAGGACGCGGAAAAGTGCCACTGGGGGTTCATATCAACGGCGCGAATACAACAAAGCTTAGTACAGTTACATTCTTCATTGATGGGCATAACTCTAGTTTGCAATAATAACTGAATTCGAGACTCATTTTTCCAAGCTCTGTGTACCGACGTCTTCCCCTTCTCTATCGCTCTCTCTCTCTCTCTCTTTCTCTCTCTTTCTCTCTCTCTCTCTCTTTTCAAGTTCTTCATTTCAAAAATTCCCCCTCATCGGCAAAGAAAGATTTAAGCTTCTCTATCTATAACCTCGCATTGCCTCTTTCCAGTCTGAGAGAATCGGAATAACTTCTGACTTTCCTTTATGAAAAGAGGACAGTTTTCTTCTCCCATACAGTTTTCTGCTATGGAAGCCGTTTCTAAGCCGTTTGTCAAATATATCTGAAAAATAAATGTAGACTGTTCACCGAAGATAATTCTTAAAATTTTCTGAAAGTTATTCGACTAACACTGGGAGACTAATTAGTTTTCATAGTAGAAAATTCTGATCTTAGTAAATCAACCAAATGATTATTAATTTGTGCTCAAAGCCTAATGCTTTTAAAAGTCATATCAGAATTAATTACGGGATTTACGCGAGCGATGAAGTAATTAAATCGGTAGCCGAATAATTTACATTTGCAGAGTCAGAATTGTAAGAAGCGTTAAAGAGTGAGTCAATGAGAACTAAAGTGCAGTAAATATAAGTTTTTGTAAGCAATTTGTAAATAGATTTCCTAATTTTATAAAGAAAACCTACAGGATCCTACAAATCACAAGTCAGCGGTACGAGCATTATATCAAAACGAGTTGAACGTAAAGCCGCGAAAGACGAAACGGATCCACGTTACAATAGGTTAGCTTGTCTCGATAAATAAATGAATTTAAATGGTAAGCAAGAACAATAGCATTTTAATTATTTCCAGGATTCGGATACGGACTCTCATTGAGAGTCAGAACGGGCTACGAAGTAAAATGCTTCATTGCGCATAATGAAGTTAGAGACGAGATAAGATTTGCTTATTGCCCCATGCATATGATGCAATAAAAATAGGCAGAAAGAAAGGTATTGAGTGTCTATGTTTTAATTACCACTTATTCGTGCGATTTGGCAAAGTGGTCGCTGAAAGCATCAATTGCTTGAAAAACGTAAGCAATAAAAATTCATTATTGAAATGCGCACAATTCACTTAAAGGAACCTTGCCTTTATTCTCTCTTAATATTCAATGCATTTTAGATTATAACCTCGAGAGAGTTGTCCGTCCTCCAGCATCTTGCTATGCCAGTGTTAATGAGACAAATAGGTTACGTGTATAGTGAAATCTTCGGCGTAAAATTTCGTAAACCTAAAAAATAAAGCCTACACAAGGAAAGAATTGAAACATACGTACAAACAAAATAAAAGGTTCTGCAAACCATAACCTCATTAGATAATTTATATATACATATATATACATATATATATATATATATAAGATATATATATAAATACGTATGCAATTGTGCGCATATTTTAATTAAACCAACAAATAATTAATACTTTACTGGTAATCGTGGCTGCATATATATATATATCTGTACAGTACACATGCGATGGCACTCAAGAGAGTCCGCAAAACAAAAAAAAAAAAAAAAAAAAAAAACAAAAAAAAAAAACAAAAACTATTATGTTTACTAAACAAAATCGCATGTACATATACATGTATAGGCATACGTATATCATATGTATGTATATATACGCAGATATAAAAACACACAAGAACTAACAACCATTAAGAAACAGTAAACGATATTGTAATTAAAACTATATTTATTAAATACTGTAAACGAATTCAAAATACCCTATGACGTTGTCGTGTGTGCGTAAGCATATCATATTATCGACCCATAACACCTGCGAACTTCAAAGTATCCGTCAATCGCGCATTCTGCGATTAGTTAAAGGGCTTACATCGCGAAAGGCTTATCTTCGAAATGTAGGAACCTTCAGTAAATGCACTCGTATCCTTCTCAGCACTTTGGACATGTGCTCTTCCTAGTTTTATATCTATTTTTTTTTTTTTTTTTTTTTATGAATAGTTTGTCCATAGCCCACTGCATTAGTATTAGTTAGAGTCTAGGCTTTGTGGATTTTCGTCGCTTATACTTAACTAATTTGGCGCAAATATGTAGAATTTTTCGCTTTCCGCGTATGTGAAGAAAACCCCGCCAATTGGATTGAATTATTAATTAATAATTATTTAGAAATATTTAAGATAAATATTTTATGTTTTAGGAAATTATGCGTAAACTGATTATCTACAAGTAAATTGCTGATGATGATGATGATGATGATGATGATGATGATGATGATGATGTCTTCTCTTTATAATTATGTAAAAAAGATAAATTTGATTTCTCCTTAAGAGAAATGAATTAACAATTGTTTGTTGTTGTTGTTGTTGTTGTTGTTTATTATTGTCTGTATTATAAAAACAAACACAAAGCATTTAAAGAACTAAATATACTTAAGAAGTATCTAATAGCGTAAGGCATAACAAGTTAGTGTTAATCTAAGAGTTCCCACGGTTTTCATACACACAACTACATACACTCGTTTCAAATACGAAATTATTTAAATAAAATAAAAAGACCGGTATATTTTACTAGATAAAGGGGCGAACGAGAGATATCGAGGACTAATTACATACATTTACTTACGCGCACACACAAAAACCGCACATATTAAATTAGTTGAATTACGTTTAATTAAACCAAAAACCGCTTGCCTGCCAAATTCTTATTAGTTTTAATTAAAATAAAAAACCGCTTACCTAATAAATTCTTAAATATCGAACCATAGGTAACATCCTATGGTGAATATCGCCGATTAAAAGAAAACAAAACCACAGATACATCGCTATTCAATGCATGTGAAAGTAATTGGAACGGTTCGTAATTCAAATAAGAAAGATAAGATCTGTTTGCTCATTTGCCAATACTTGGCTCGACATTGCTATGATATCATCTAAAGGGATTCAATGCAATGTGTTTTACGATAAACACTATTGTCGTAAATGTCAAAGAATAGAACATTTTACTTTTTTTAATATATATGTTAATGAATACAATAATATATTTTTCCGTGTAGAAAGATCGAGCATTTCATTTAATACCATTTAACCTAAATAACTAAGAAAATAAAAACAAAGGAGAGTGCTTTACAAATCGCAAATAGTAAAGCAACGAAACGAAAACGGATGCGAGGGCACAGCGAGCCCAACAACAAGGCTGAATTTTGCTTTGCCAAACACATTCATTTCTATATCTGAAAGTTCAATCAATGCGGATCCTTATCCTCATATAAAAAATAAATAAGCCTTCAAGAATACAAAATATACAAATAAGAAAATTTTATTCGGCTGGGGGTGAAGCTCGCATACCCATCATTTTAAAAGGGATTTGGCGGCCTTTCTATAAAATTTATTTTTTACCTTTTACTTCGCCAAAAGGAATTGTTAAGCATAAGTAATCTACCAAGCCGTGACATCTACCACAATTAATTTAGAATTTTACACACTCATCTTGTCGCCTCCTACTCCCCGAGTCGGTTAATTTGAGTAATATGCGAAATAGGTTTATGCATTGTGCCGAGTTCATCTTATGATTAATACGCATAAAACCTCAGGAAAAGTTAAAAAAAAAGAAAATTTTATCATTTGTAACTTTGTGTGGGCATTGCCGATTTTTTACCCCAAAATAGTTGAGCTTTTCGTTAAGCAAATGTGGAGAATTTTATTCATTTTTGCTAGCAGGAGAGTGTCTCATATGATCACATATAGTCACGGACAGACACGGTTGATTCGATTCAGAATTCAGGAGAGTCTCTGAAGCTTTCTTGCAAATGTTAAGACAAATGAGTATACCCCTCATCCTCCGCAAAGTAAGATTTCGATAAAGTTTCTCCAGGTCGCGGAAATTTAGAATTTAAACGTGAGATGTTCTTATACGCAGGTTGGTATTGAAATTGGCCCAAAAATGGTCAAATGACATGCCCACAGTGCAATAAAACGTGAGACTACCTCTGCATCAAAAATGCAAAAAAAAAAAATAAAATAAAAATATATACTTTTCTTGCTCGTGACTTATGAACCATTCTGGAAAAAAGTTTGCACCTATCTCCAGTGGGAGGTTCTGCAGCATCTTTACAAAAATGCAAAAAGTTGGTCGCACTTAGTCCAGATTAGAATTTTGAAAGACCCTATCAAAACTACATATTTCTAATCAGTATCAAATTTTGTATCGTTTTAGACATGTTTGTTACGTCCGCCCGTCTGTCTATCTAGCGATTGCTTTGGTTAACGTATCGCTGATTGCAACTGTGAAAGGAAAATTACGAAAATTTGGCAAAAAGTGTGGCAATCGTTGCACGCCCGTTGATATTAAAACATGGGCAAATCAAGCAAAAAGATACAAGATAGAACACACACAAGACACAATATAAAAATTTCCACAAAAAGGTCGAAAATCAGTCACGTGCGCCTAATCACTATAGTGTGTGTGAATATTTTGTTCTTTCCGTTTTTCTTCAGTCTTTTCTGAGATGGATGTGTTGGGGTATAAAAGACGCGGTCATAGCCGTATATAGATTTCTTGTTGATATTTGAAAATATTTTAGCACTTTTTATACCCTACGCCATTTATGGTATATTAAATAAGTGCGGGCGTTTACAACACTTGGAAAGACTTAAGCTATATATTCACTTTTTATTATACTGATCAACTCAGAGAATCGAGTTCTGAATCGATTAAAGCTTGCTCGTCCGTCTGTTTCGCATAATATTTTCGCTCGCCCGAGACATGTTTGCCCCTTTGCCACTTGTCATGATATTCTATTGCTCTATTGATATTTTGCAATAATTTTAATATATTATCTAAAATATAATAAGTGAGATAAGTGGATCATATGTTTAACAGATGAGTGCAGATGAGCGCAATCACAAGCATGGAATATATTCGGGACAAGATCAATTTCAATATAATTACATTACATTACATTAATCTATGACTTAGGGCAGATGTCATAAGTCCTTATGCTAAACTTTTGAAAATAATTTTCTCTTCTTCTTTTTAATAAATTTCAAATCTTTTGTTAATGATATATAAAATTAGTTCGTTAGTTCGGATAGATAAATGCTTAACAATTCAATTAACTCGTAATTATTATACAGAATTTTTTTCGGAGTTCGACTCTTCATAATATCACGATATATAAGCAACATAATGGCTTGATATATTTTATATGCGATGTATATGCGATGATTGCATTGGTATAGAATTGGAATTCGTTTTCGTTCGTTCATTCGATCTTTCATCTACCAATCTTCGTTAGTTTGTCTATTTATCTATATATGTTCTGTTTCTGTCCGTCGTACTGTATATACGTTGTCTGCCTCCCCTGTTTTTTGTTGAAACATCCAAAACATAGCAAATCATGTAATGGCAATGGCAATTTGAAGCTAGATAGATATTTGCAAAATGTTGTTCTAAATATTTCATAATAAATGATTAGAATATTAATACAATTGTGAATCAAATTCCTTTAAGTTCATTTGGGTCAAAATAAACATACGATACGATGCAGCCGTTTAGTTGATCAACAAATAGAAGCGTTGGAAAGTGACATGAAGAATGTATGCATACGTGAATGACGCTTGCATTAAATACTACAACGACACTATTTTATACGTAAATATTCCATATATTGTTAAGCTTAATTAGACATAAGTAATGCTTTAATCGCATGGTGTACATAATACATACATCCATAGACGAATAATGAACTAATTACCTCGAAAAAGAAATAAAATAAATGCAAAAATCAAAAATATCAACGCACACACATATATATAAAACATGAAAAGGGTAACGAAAGATCAGCATAAGTGCGAGCAATCATTTCAATGATCATGTGCAACCATATTTTATTACACATCCATAAGCGTAGACATACAAGCGTGCGATCGCATATATATATATATATATATATTATCTGATTTACTTAGAGTATTCATATAAACAACTGATTCCATTGTTTAATTCAGTAACAGCAGTAACTTACTGAATTGGCATTCTGCTGAAATCAATATGGATTTCGAAATAGAAGACAATCAAGAAACATTCAAAGCAATTGCAGCAACAACAAATCAAAATGAAACTCTCAAGTAAGTTCATTCCATACGCGATTAATACAATACAAGTGAACATCAAGTGAGTTGGTTGGACTAACTGTGGTATGGACGGACATGCAGACTAAAAGACAAGAAATAAAAAACAAACGAGAGACAAAGAGAGCGAAAGAGAGAGAGAAGAAGAAGAGAGAGAGAGAGAGAGAGAGAGAGAGAGAGAGAGAGAGAGAGAGAGAGAAAGATATGCAATAACATCAACAAGTTAAATAATAAACAGAGCAACCAACCAACAACAAGAGCAACCAACATTCGATGAACAACAATCATCCAATACATAAGCACAATACTAGCAATCTGTAATATGTACATACTTTTATTTGCACACATTACACATATAAATATACGTACATATATATATATCATGGTATGTATAGAAAATCAGGCAAACATTTGATCAATTGGAAATCATTGTTAATTTATGTGCATGTGATCAAATGCTATCAACTAACTAACCAGTCGGCCGAGTGATCGCTAAAAGCTACTGCGAAGTGACTTAAGAAATCAATTGCCGATTTATGCAAATAATCGTTGGCCTATGAAACCATCAGCAGACACTTACATGATATATTTTAATAGATTCAATTAAATACACAAGCAAAACAATAACAATATTAATGCAAACGTTTAGGGGGGATACAAAGCTTGCCAATTAAATGTTTACAAAAAACAAAAACAAAAATTAAATAAAAAATATTTATTTTTGTTTCTCTTATAAAAGACTATATATATATATATATTTTTTTTTTTTTAATAACAAAACAAAATCTCAAATTTATTTCTAAATTAAAAACAAAAATAAAAAAAAAAAAATCATTAATTAAAATGAGTAGCCTTTGGCTAGAAGCCAATTTTAATTACCTATTGTCTAGGCTTAAATTATTATTTAAACTATATAATCTCTTACCGAAAATGCATTAATTTCAAAAATGCTTTAACATGATTTAATATCAAAGAAAAGAATGATTTAATAATCATAAAAAAGCAGTGACTGACGTCTTGACGATTTGAATGCGAAAGACTTTTTTTGGATTCAAATTCGGATTGAAATCTATTTACAGTAACAGTAAGTAAGTGCAGATTCACGCTTACATACATATGTATGTATATTAACAAGATATCCTTTACTTGTAATAAAATTTTATTATTATTTGTAATAAAATAATTTATAGCATTTTTGAAGTTTCCACTTCCATTGACTATAGAAAAAAAGAAAAGAAAAAAACACACACTGTGTCGTGAGCTTCTGAAGATATATGAAAATAGAAAAATCAGTCCGAAGTAGAAGACCAGCCAAAATGGCGAATTCTATGCACGTCAGAGGCTAATCTCCAAAAGAATATCCACTCAGATATCCAAGCGTACTCCCTTCCTCTCAAGCAATTCTTAGCCTTTTGAAGCATTTCAATTCAAATTCAGGAGACGGGGACGGGGACGGCTTATTTATCTATTATCGTACAAAGGTAAGACCAACTAATTGTAATTAATCACATAACTATTCTGTATTATCAGTTCGTGTACGGTTACGGCCTATTAGCAGAACAACAGATTTTTGAATGACTTTCTTTGTATTTACACGCCACTGAACTATTGATGAACGATAGGAGTAATTTTTTTTCCGATCAGTTACTCGGCCGATGTCCTGTATACATGTAAAGATGATGTTCGTTAGGAAGGATTATATACAAAAAAGGGGTGGAGGAGAGAAGTTGTGTTTATGAACGCACGAAACAAAAAGTGTAAAGGAAAAGCCCACGGTTGGTAGGACGTTCCAAAACTAGTAGACTAGTCGGACAAATCCTTTGTATCTCTGTACACTTTCGTCACCCATAAGCAACTGAGCTTATCGCCTCTCGCCTGTCGCCTCTCGCTTGTCGCCTCTCGCTTGTCGCCTGTCGCTGTATGCGGCTCCCACTTACAGGAATTATATTCTAGTTTTGATTGACGGATATAGACGAAGTAATTGATACAGATTTTGGCTGCAGTGAAGTATCTATTGCCCCACTTAGTCCTTAGTCTCTCGACTATTACTATATCAACGTAGCTGACGTAATCAACTACAACACAACGACGGCTGATTTGTATTTCCTCTCAAACAATAATCTACGAGCTTCTTTCAGTGTGCCCCTAAGCTATCCATCGGAAAACTTGTCGCCAAGTTATATATATATATTCATACAAGTTAACACCTCTTTATACTTACACGGCTGCATTTAAAGTTGTTCGCAAAGCGATTAGATAAAGTCGATCTTCGAATTGAAAGCGAAGAAAAAACTGGAGGCACCAATTAAGGTTCCGTAAATTTTTTAAAAAAAAGGAAAAATTCTCGATTTATTGACCTTATTTTATGGGTTGACTCATTGAAAGAATTCCGTGACGATAAATCCATTTAGATTAAGAAAATTTATTAAGTCAGTGTTCGTGTTTTTCGCATTACATAATAGACAGATATGTTTGCCATCGCTTGGTCATTCGATGCATACGTCTTTCGAAAGGTCTGTCAAATAATAGAAGGCGATTGATTCCAACTGCCGCTAATTGTATGTAAACAATTTCAAACTTTATGCAATGTCAGATTATCTTACCATCTTTACAAATTTAGTTTAGTCTATATCCGAAAATTGCTGCTCGATATATCAGAGTGGAAAAGAAAGAATCTTGCCTACGAAGCAAAGTTATATAATATATATATTAATACGATGAAATTTGTAATGTTGTGGTGTGTGAATGAATCGGAAAAGAATTACTAAAATCAAGTCAGACAATTGAAAGCGAAGATTTTAAAATCAAGGTATGTACTGTTAATGAGACCTTTTAGCAAAAGCAAAACATTTAAGGTTAATGCTATGCCAATATTCACAATAAATCATTTTTACGCAATACATTATTCGCATATTGCGCTTATTTTTATTTATATAAATTCGAGAATGATATGTCGATGAACGGAAAGCCGGAGTCAAGTACGTCAGTTGAGAGTTGATAGTTCTAATTATAAAAAAAAAAAGAAAACAGAAAAAAAATATAAACATTTTGGTGGCTTTTATAATAACACTCAGCATAACCGTTTTATTGTAACCCTTCTATTTCTGTAAAGTTAATTATCTTAACATTTACCTATGATCTCGATATTTAATGATTGAAAATAATTTGCAAAACTCTAACAATAATAATTGATTATTAACTCGGCGATAATAATTTTACAAAAGCAAAAAAAAAAAAAAAAAAAAAAAAAAAGAAGAACCAGTGTGCACTATTAAATACCCTACACCATTTTCCTTAACACAATTAGTTAAATAACGAGTTTGCAATCCGGATCATTTTCAAGAGTGTTCGTCCTTGGACCAAAGCACATTTCAGCGAAACATTGCAAAACTTGCGGATTGTATGTTGAACGCAAGAAACGCTTGCATTCGCAAGAACTTAATTAACCCTGTACTAAATACAAGTGGTGTAGGGTGTGCTCATCATTCAAACCTTTTTGTCTACAAGATTGCGTTCTTTCTTATGTCACTCAATTTTCGATTTTGAAATCATTTACTGAATTTCCAGAGAACAGATGGGACTGCATTTACTTGAAGCTTTTGAATCGATATTTTTTACTTGCAGTGCTGGCTCTCTCTCTCTCTCTCTCTCTCTCTCTCTCTCTCTCTCTCTCTCTCTCTCTATCTATCTATCTATCTATCTATCTATCTATCTATCTCCCTTACTCTCTCTCTCTGTCTCTCCCCCTCTCTCTCTCTCTCTCATCGTTTTCAAAGTACTTCCGTACCGATATGTTGGCATCTTTTTAATCCTCGAGCAGTCCGTTAAATAGTTTCTTCGATTCCCCTATTATATCCTGTAGTGTAGTGAGAAGGGTATAAAAATTAACTGCAAACATATGTAATTTTCTTTAAGGTTCGAAGATGATAGCGAATTTATAAACGGTCGTGATTCACTTACAACTTTGGCTGCACAATAAATGGAAAAATTAAGGAAACTTCACCGCATATATATTTATATGTATGTATATTTGGCTAGTTTGGCTAGTTGGCACACTCATCACTAATACAAATTTTTCAATGCGAGGAGTCTATTATTCGCCTTAAGGTGCACGTAGCTGTATTCTTGTTCTCACCTATAGCTTAGTTGTTGTTGTTGTTGTTTGTTTGTTTTTTGCTTGCTTTTCTATTATTTCCTGAATTGCTGGAAATTTATTTATTTCATGCGGCCGAAGACATAAGAGTGAAAGAACGCGATTATAAATATATACAGATATACAGTATAATGTTAAATGTTAATGATTGTGTGTAGAAATGTGGCACTTCTTTGACTCTTTTTTTTTTTTTTTTTTTTTATATATTTTTCATACATTTTCGAGACCGAAAATTCCATTGTCTTACATAAATGAGATCATTTTAAATGCTGATGAGCGCAATAAATAATCACTTAAATGTAAACATTTCGTGCTCATTATTGATTTTTCGGCTATTTAAGGTTTAGTTTATTACTTGGACTTACTACTTACTAAGTCTAATGATTTAAATATTTTACGGACTTACACAAATTATCTCAACAATTTCCTACCTGCCCGTTGCCTAAATGCCATCAATTGCATATCCGTTCGTTCCTATTATTATTATTATTATGTCAAGAATTTTTTCTATTTCATTATCTTAGTTGCTTATAATTTAGTTTTGAATTTTTAGGAAATTTTCTGATTATATCATTTCATGCATTTTCGATTTCGATGCTTCCGTTTAACATTTTCATGCACACATTTTCATTTATTTATTTGTAGTAATTAGTTAAGCGTCACATCAAAAATATCTTGGAATAGCATATACGACTCTTTATAAATTGCGATATTACACCCTTCCTATTTATTCCAATATCTGTTGTATTCCTTTATTGTTGTACGTATACCCTCAGCTCATATTTGATAAATATCGACGTAATAGCAAGATTTTAAAGCTTCCAAGCCATATTCGAGAAATTTGGTAAGACACGTCATATAAGATTTCATGTAAGATTTCGTATTAGTCATTTAATCAAATATTTATCAAGTACCACTACTATAGAGGCCGTCGAACTAAACTTTGAGCTCAAGGTTGACTTTTCCGGCTTATTCGACAAAGAATCCATTATATTCTTGGTAACTTGGCGACTTACGATTTCAAGTCAATATAAAACAAGTAAAAACCATTAGAATCGAGCAAGGCCGACGATTAGATACCCTACATCGCTTCGCCTAATATAGACATTTATTCATTTTCGTCAGGTGATGTAACTTTCATGAAAAAGCCTTCATACTGAACGATGGTCAGAAGGAATGGGATGGCGTCCAAAAAATAGGATCTACATGATCCATACTTAAAACAGGTAAGTTTTGCGTCGAATCACTCTTACAAATCAATTTTTATCAATCTTGAACAAACGTCTATTTTTCATTAGGACTCTTTTATGGAGTGCCATCCAAAAAATAGAAGTAGACTTAACGGGTCCAATTTCGGTAAGGTTAATTTCTATGCCAAATTATTGCGGCGAATCAACTTCCACCAGGAATTATCGAAAATTAGATAATTTTACCATAGAATGATTCAATTTTCGTAGGAATGATTATATGGGAGAGGGATTCAAAAAATTGTCCCATTCGAACCCAATTTTTCCCAGTATTACCGAAATGTTATTACAGAGCGATTTTTGTCGGGAAAGCTTGAAAATTGGAATTTTTTTTTTAGATCGATATCTTCTATATACACTTTTATCAACTAAGGATGAACATACAACGGTACGGCAACATTAAATAAAATATAAACATACAGATGGACAAGCGGAAGAACGTATGCTAAGGGAATCAATCTAGTATATCATCAATTTTTAATGGTGAATAGAAAAGTTACATATGTATCGGGGAACTCTAGATCTTCAAGCATATAGAGGTAAAGTAGCCTTTATGAATAATCCTAGATAATGATTTGAAATCTTGATTCGCATATTTTGCATTCGCTACAAGCTTTAAATATTCGATTCCCAAAAATGTTACAATGGAAGAACTCACGATCCGCTTGTAATGTATTGTTTCCGTCACACATCAGTCACCCATCTCCGTTTTAACGAAAGAATACAAACATCAGATAAGCGAACAGACAAATTTTGTTGAGTTATGAGAACATTGCTTGCCCTTAATTCTAACCAAAAATGCAGAAAATTTTCAATATGACCTTTTTATATATTATATACTATTATTATATATTGAAAAAACTTTGCTACTTTTAATAATTTTTCTCAAAAATTTCTCAAAAGTTATGAAAGTTTGTGAAAATTTGGATGATTTGGTTCACTGTCCCATCAACATTCTTAGAAAAACAAAGCCATTGTACGGCAACACGATCTAACGTGTTTGCATCTTGTTACATCTCTGTGATGGTGCGTCGAGTGCAGCATTACAGTTAAAAATGTTCGGAAGTGAAATGTTTGAGTCTCCGCGTTCCAACATTCGTTATCCAATCGCTTCCGAGTAGACGAAATTTGATTATACGCCTGACAAGGCAACGTCAAGTTCGTTTCTGTACTTGATTTTATCTAAACGATTTAACATAAGTATTGTTGGCGATATTATCGTGCGCTTAAATGATAGATTTGCTCTTCTTTCTCCATTAAAGTATCACTTAAGCTGTATGTCATTTATAAGCAGCATCTCAGTTATCAAAATAAACACAACTAAACCATTTTCTGGCTGTTGTTGCTGATAATTTACATCAGCCATAACGAGCTCAAATTTCTGTTTTGCTAAAGCGAAGTTTTACGAAAACTTTAACTTCTTCAGTCTTATGTCAAAGAGTATAAGAATTTGAGCATTTTTTTATGCATCCGTTCAATTCGAACACCAGGTGTTAAATAGCTCTCGGCATATAATCTCCAGTAACTTCAGTATATAACGAAATATAAAGGACGAATATTAACTTGTAAGCAATAAGCTCAATATTTTGTAGACTATGATATGTATGAGCATAATAATAATCTTTTGATGATTACTGATAGTAAAAAAAAAAAAAAAAAAAAAAAAAAACCCAAATGGATGACATAGCCCAATTTTTTTTTTTTTTTTTTTTTTGTGTTACAGATGTTCACAACGGTCAGTTGTCGTCGACCACCTTAGAAGATCGTAAATGAAATTGTCTCTCAGAGTAACTTGTTATAACAATTAAATGAAGACATTAACTTAATACTAAAAGAACAGGTTGTTGAGTGTAAATCAAAAAAGTGACACAATGCACAGACATTCAGAGATCAGTCAGTTCATCACAGACACAAGCAGAATATAAACAGAAAAACATTTAAGCTACTTAACCTAAGAAGTTAAAGCATATGCACCTTAACTCGATTCTTAGGCACCCATCATTCTAAGATCGAATATATTTGATGTTAACAAGAGTCGAGCGAATGAAAGTAAAGCGAGAACATTTTTTAATTAACGATATAATTAAATAATAATTTTTTAAAATTATGCAAATAACTTATTAGATTTTTCTATGAAAAGATTAAATATGTACACAAAATATCCCGATATAAGGAATAGAGAGCGATTACGTGCAGAGCAGATCATCTCGTAGTAGCAGAAAATATGTTAGATCTGTATATGTGTTTTAATTTTTCGAAAAGTTTTTTTTATTTTTTTTTTTTGCCTCGGACGTTTGATTTCTTCTTGCCAAATAGACGTTGATTAGGGAAATAATAAGCAAATCAAAGGATAATGAATTTTTTTTTTTTTTTTCTTGACTAAAGAATAGAAAAAAATGTTTTTGGAGAAAAACTAAACTAATCGATTAGATAAATTAAAATTTCGATGATTCGATGCGTAGATGGACGTTTCAAATGAAGGCAACTAGAAGGCAAGAGAGAAGACACGACAAGAGAAATATTGCTATTCAAAAAGAGCTTTTATCAGTTTCAAGTTTGAGCATATTTTATGGTATGCATTAATTTGAATTGAAAAAAAAAACACACACACACACACACACATACACACACATACACACATTAACATTTACACTTATGTGTATTGGCAAACATTGATATGTTAATTATAATTTCGGACATAAGATTATCTAATTTTTGATATTTATCTCCTTAATAATAATAATAATGTTTTTACAATTTGAAGTAAGAATAGGCGTGACATATATGAGCAGCTAAAAAATATATATGAAACTTTTTTTTTTTTTATTTCAAAATTATTTTAGATTTAAATAAGAATGCGGACAAACGAAAGAAATTATATTGTAAGCAATTAATGAAGCGAACGAATGCATTAACTGATTGAAGACACCTTTCGTATTTTCGTATTTTTGTTTATATTGAGGTTATTTTAGCGGTCTGTTAATCTAGACTAAACAATATAAGAGATAATGTCGTGAGATTTTCTTTCGAATTAAAAGAGCAAAAAAAAAAAAAACAAATAAATGTTAGTTTTCGAAACAGTAGCATTTATGGTCTTTTTTTTTTTTTTCTTTTTTGTATTATCATTACTTTTTTTTATTTATTTAAACATCTTTTTGGTGTTATTTCACATTTTTATAGCAATGTCACAATGTCTTCAACAAACAGCGTAAGCATGTTCACATACAGCGGATGCAAGCCTATAAATGGTGGCGTTGTGTGTCAAAAGGTGCGTCTTTATTTACCAGCTCATCAATGCGACATTCACTCATTCTTTCATTACACTTATAAGCACACGTACACGCATACAAATACATTGTTTTGACGGTAACGAAGAGAAGAGAACCCAGATTTAATATATTTAATCATAATTGTTGTTTAGTATTTTTTCCTGTTGTTAGCCAACATCGTTAACTTGTTTCAAGTAAGAGTAAATGTTGTTGTGTCGGCTTCTTTCATCACCTTCGTCCGTTCCGTTTTATTATTATTTAGTTTACACAATTTTCATATTTTCGAATGATTTTCTGTGAAGTCAATGATTCATTCGTATTATGCATCAGATGTAAGTTGTATCCGTCCCTCAGGTTTATGACATCTTAAACTTTGAATTTGTACACCGGAACTTGTCTACACTTTCGTTTATTCTATGTCATTGTATTTTTCTTTTCTTTTTTTTTTTTTTGTTTTTTTTTTAATGTTTTTTGATATTTTATTTGATATTTTTTAATTTTTTTTTTCCTTTACGTTGTTGAGAAAAATTCATAAACGCAACATCGCAACATCAAATCCCCATTTAAAAGATGTAGGAGGTAGATTTAATGTAATTGATAAATAAATGAAATTCAATTTAAGAAAATTGAATGCATGATCTCGAGATATTCACATAGATTTATAAATTTCAGATCGAAGAAATTAAAGTAAGTAAAATATATATATTTTAATTTTTTTTTTTTTTTTTTTTTTTTTTATCAAACCGTTTATCACGTTTTCATAGGAATTTCTTATAATCATATTCGATTTTTGTGTTAATCATTCGTGACTTTCTTAGTACATTAATTACAATTGAGGTCATCGCTTAAAAGAAAACTTTCTCAACCTAACTTAATAAGAAATATTAGCTGGTAAGAAACTTATATTCGCATTTAAAACGAATCTTTGATACCCGTCATGCTAAGTAAATATTACTAATGTTTTGAACGATTGAATTCCTATTAACATCCAATGCTATTTGGAATCAATTTAGAGTTAGTTATGAAATTAATTGAATAGAAAATTAAAAATATATATTTTGAAAATATTAGTGCTGAACTTTAGCTTTCCAGCTTGACTTCTTTTCTTGGTCTAAAGGTTTCATTAACATGCGTAGAGGCAGAGAAAAGAACAGATGTGCAAGCAAACGTATGTAGACGTATGTAAAGATTCCAAGCGGTCTGGCCGAGAGATGTACGGGCAAAGAAATCTCATTGCTAGGCAAACGAACAGATAGACAGGCGGACGTAAACAGAGGTGAATAGAGAGGTATGAACATATAGACAGAAGTATGTGAAAACGGCCGGATAGACGAACGGAGGATAAAAAATAATAATGAAGATAGAAGTTGGCGTTGGGCAATAACACGGGTGGATAAACGCAACTACAAGTAGATGGACTTCGATTAATCAACGAAAAGGTTACCATAGCTATTGTAATATACTTTACATTGTTCCAAAAGGCCATATATCACGTGTCGAATGATGCGAACGCAAGGACAAACTTACTATACCGATCCAAATCGTTTTTCCATCACCTTTGTCACTAAACATGCTTCATAATGTTCGTTTCTTTCCTTTGCTTCAAAAACGAAGTTCAATGCCATCAATAGTTAAACGTCAATGGTGCATACATTCATTCAGACCAAAGCATTAATTTCTCTAAATCATAATTTTAATGAATTATTGCCCATCAATCGCATCGACAATCTAACACGTTTTTATAACCAACTCTCTCTTTGTAACCAAAATAATGAATAAATAAAAAAAATAAAAATAAAAAAATAAAAAAAAATAATAAAAATAATAATAATAATAATAATTTTCCTATATGTTGCTGTTTTTAATTCCTAATTAAGTGAATGGCATGACAATAAATTTTAAATAATGTAGACAATCGTGTGTGCGTATGCGTCTTTACTTTATATATGTTTTTCATAAAACGACACGATTTCCAAATATGATTCCGTTCGCAATTGCGACTTTAGGCAGAAGCTTATAAATATAAGCATAATTAACTGTAAGTAATTTTTTTTATACAAAAATAAATAAATGAAACAAGAATAAAAAATGAAAAAAAAAAGGAAGAAGTATTGTATATATATATATATATATATATATCTATATCTATACTCAAAGATAGATGACCATTAACGGCGTTCAAAGACCATCAACATCATTCATGGCTGTATTGTTTACAACGGGCGGAGTCGCTTGGCGAACATAAATTTATGTAAATCCACAACAAATTCAAAATCAATAAAAGACGAACAAAAAAAAAAATAAATAAATAAAATAATTATTTATTGAAAAATCTTTATGAAGCCCATTAACACCGGAGCGGAGTACGCTTGTGTGCGTACCTTTAGGTATTTGGTAGGTTTAAAGGTGCGTTTTCGATTTTATGAGTTTCTTGTAGCTTCCAAAGTACGTTTGGCCATCGTTGAGTTCATTAAAGATTCATCGAGTGTTAACGGAATTTGTGATCACGACATCAGGCCTCAATATAAACGCTCTGGCGGCTATTTACTGCACGCACACAAAGCGTAATGATACTCAAACGTAAACACATACACGCGTATAAATGCATATATTCATCTGTTTATAGCATACCATCGCATACTCCGCCGCAACATACGGCGGACAGACAAATCGGCCATACCAAACAATTGACGCATCGTTATTGACCATCATAACGTTCGCCGACTAACAAACGATATAATTTCTTCTTTTTTTTTTTTTTTTTTTTTATTTCTTTCTTTACAAAGACAAATTACCAATAGTGGCTAAAGCTACTGCTGCTGGATGTCTAGGCTTATCCATAGACTTTGACTTACCGTCGTTCACTCACACTCTTTCTCTCTCTCTCTCTCTCTCTCTCTCTCTCTCTCTTTCTCTCTCTCATTCTCTTTCCCACACAAATGCACACATATATATATATATATATCGATACATGCACATGTAGCAAACCAACAAATTGCAGGCTTAAAGCCCATAAACACATTTTGAACCAATCGTTGTTTTCTTGCGTATTTTTCTTTGCAGCTTTGATTTCATCGTTGCCGTCCCCCGTCCCCCGTCACTCGTCCCACGTCTTCTTCATTGGCTTCTCTTGTGAATGCAGTGCTGCTGCTGTTGTATTTATTTCTTTTTCTTTTTTTCTTTTTTTTTCAGTTTTTGTCTTACCCGCTGTCACTACAAATGCCCTTCGTTCACAGACTGACGACAGTTTGTCAATTGAATTTGAATGTTTTTCAATTGTGTGCAGTGATATTGTTTGTGCTCATTTTGGCCTCAAATCGTGATGTTATTGTACGCGCGAGAAGACAAATATATTGTCGTTGTTGTTATTTAAAATGCTGTACCATGCCTTGCAGTGTTAACGCAATCTCTCAATGCATACGCGTTTTATGTGTAATTTTAACCGAATATTGTTTATGCTTATGTTGTTGCTATTGTTTGTGTTTGTGTTTATGTTTATGTTTGCGTTAACATGTACGTTTCTTAAACGCACGACGCGTATGCAGTAAGTTATCTTTTAAAGAGTTTATATATGCTATAGATGGATGTATTTGGGTTTTGGTTATTACCTAACTAAAAAAAATATGAAATTTTTTTTTTGTATCTTACACCACTTATAGTAGATAGTAGGTATTAACGCGTTTGTATGGATGTGTATAACATCAGCAAAGACTTAAAATAAATTTTCTTTCCTTTTTTTTATTTCAATTGATTCGAAATCATTTTCTTAATCGATTTAAGTTTGTCTGTTTGTCTATTTGTCCGTCCGTCCGTCCGTCTGATGCGTTGTATTCAAGCTAAAGGTCGCAATTTTAAAGATATTTCAACGAAGTTGAGTGCATTTAGACATATTAGTTAGAAGAGAAACGCCTTTGGCAATAAATTAGATCCGATGATATTTACCACCACCCATCATACCTTACCAAAGAATGCGTCATATTGAATTAGTCATTATATGAAAAAAAAAAAAAAAAGTTTGCAACTTTCAAAATCTTTCAATTAAATTAATGCGAAAAATTTGCGTCGGATCGGCCAATTGTTTGAAGTTCCATCGACATATAACTGCTCCTACGAAAAATAAATCTTAAATCTGAAAACTGAAAACTGCGCCGTCCTAGCAATTTGATACAAAAAAAAATTGGATGCATTATATGGAAATTTGGAACTCATGCGCCTGATTTTTAGACCGAAGCGCCTATATAAGGCTAAGGTAAGTCTTTATATGGTCACAAAGTTGCATTTTTAGTGGGATTCAGTTAGACGAACATAGCTGAAAAGGTAATAAATTCCTTGATGGGAAAAAGCTATTTTTTCTATATTAGAACCACGTCAGCTTACATTTTGCGTTCCCCATCCGATACGGCGGATCAAAACAAGAATGCTTTTGCAGGGAAACAATATATAATTTTTGACATTTCATCAAACAAAAATAAATAGAAAGTTATATTAAGCGACGTGGCGTCGAATATTTAATGGTGTTGTCCTTGCCCAGCAATAAAATTTTTCCTTATGTTTTTTCTTTTACTAATTATTCAATTCAAAGCTGCCTGTGATTGGGGATTTGCTATGAGATTTCTTATTGAAGTCCATCACATAACATCTAGTGAGCATTAATTAGTACCTATTATCTGTTATCTTTTATGTATTATTTTTATACCCATCACCGAAGGATGAGACGTATAATCATTTTATTAAAATATTTGCAACGCCCAGAAGGAAACTGCGTGGTTTTTTTCATCTCTTTACATAAATAGTAGAGTTTATCATAAGGTATATGTGGAGAATTTCATCAAAAGCCCAAAGATTTTTCTTTAGAAAAACCATTGCGGACTTCTGCTCTGACCATTTTCTATGTCAGTCTGCGTGCAAGAACTTCCAATGAGAATGCTTACAACAGACATAACACACGGACAGACAGACCGACATGCTTAAATCGATTTAGAAGTTGATTCTGATCAAGAATATATAATATACACTTTGTCTGTGCCTCTGAATGAATGAAATGAAAAAACCCGTCATCCTACAGTGATAGGTATAATAAGTACACCGGGGAATAGAAACATAGGTGTGTATGTTGTTTTACGTTGGTTGAGGATTTTTCCTTTCCATTTTCGCGAAATTCATTTTGAATAGAGTTGGCATATGTAGAAAACGTTGTACGGTAGCTTTGTTGAGGTTACCTCTTACGATTTCTGGGTCATACTGAACTGAAAAATACACGTCACACCTATTTTTCTACCCACTTGTGTGTATATGTGAGAGCTTATCGCCACGGAGACGGTTGGCCAAAAACAATTAATTGTAACATCTCTTGTCTAATTTGGTCTTAAATTTATTTTAAACTTACTTGTTACTAATATTGGTTTTCGCTTTAAAATTTTTTAATCCAACTAGACTTTTGAAATAAAATTGCATCCACTTATTAGAACAGTCTGTAAACGAAGCAATTTTAACCTTAGCCGAATCATGTATTTCTATAGCAAATAAGACTGCGATGGGACCTCACGCACTCTTACGGAAATCATGAAAATAATTAAATTTTGTTGGCTTCGTTTGCGGCTTAACGTCCATTATATCTATCGCAGTTCGTTATTTGTATTCAAAAGATAAGAAAAAGAATTTATTGATGAGCAACATTGCCGTGCATTTGTCAACGATCAATTTTATGTCTTACAAAAAAAAAGGAAAAAGGCTAACGCAACAAACAAATAAAACAAATTTTCATACTCTGTTGTATTGGATGGGCGTCGCAGTTGATATCCATTTTTGGGGGAGTTTTTATGGTGGGCCTATTATGGTCTGTAATTAAGGACAAAAAAAATAAATAAAAAACGAGAAAGAAGATTCGTTCGGCCCGCAGACGTGTCGTTCGAGCGATGGATTGTCATTTTCAATGACATCGATCTGCGCACAGGACTTTCACGCATTGCGCAGACGTAACAATTCTGCGTAAACTTTGATTCAGTTCATGGCAACGTAAAGAAATTATTAAATGTGATGCACTGGCGCTGGTTCTGAAACGACATTCACACATTCTCAAGGCGTCTTTATCGCAAATTTTGAGTTAATTGAAACTGTTTTATCCTGATACAGAATTCTTTTCTAATTGTAAACACAATTTAATGCACATTGTGAGAAAATTTATTCGAAAAGCGAAAAAAGGATTGATCTTGCCATTATAACTTGACTGTAAACTTTAAAATATGTATGTATGTATGTATATATAAATTAAAATAAAGCAAAAAAAAAAACAGAAAACTTTCAAAATGTATTGTCAAATTGTCAAGATATTCAAGTGCAAACTCTGAATGAGTCTCAAACTCTGACCCTGATCTGATAAGTGGGCAGGTAAAGCAATTAAGAATAATGTCCGGCAGATATGAAAAATTGTTGTGTATTGTTGCTACATAAGAGCATACTTTTGATGAGAACTCTTATAACGGAGTAATTCTGCGATGCAGGCTTAGTACAGTCAACTAATATATCAAATCCCCATTTCGGACTAATTCTCTTTCGAGAACACTATTAATTTTATGAAAGCTATACTAAGCCCAAGTTTTTGTGAAGACCTTCACATTCGATGGGGGCCCCAAAAATTTGCATTCGTTTAATGTGATAAAAGATGGATCTATCTGAGGCTATCCTAAGTGCTTTTCACATAAGTCCGCATTAACTTGCAATGCCGTTTTCATGCAGAGCAAGATAGGCTGAGTTAGATAAGCTAAACGGAAAACAAAAAAACACTTTAAAATCCTTCTAGTTCCTGTTCAATTAAAACCTTTCATATTATTCCGTGTTCCGAGTCGAATCAAATAAACGCTCATCATATTTTTGTAGAAATAATAGAAAAAGGAGATAACATTACATTATTAATAAAAATTGAATGAAAAAAGTCAAAAGTTAATTTTTAAAAAATATTTCATTACATTTTTCCCAAGATAATGAAATAAATAAAGCTTCTCGCAAAGATATAGAAGTCGCTCTAATTAGCGATTAATACAAATGTTATTCGTATGGTAATAACTTATATAAATTCGTTTCATTAAATTTCTTTTGTTCACTAAAAAAAAAAAACTTTTGATGATTTAACGGCTAACTATAATGAAACTTCAAGGATGGTTCGCGTTCATTAAAACGGAAAAGTAGCGAATATAGAAAAATGTAATAAAACTCTACACTTCAATGATTAGCAACCAACCCCTATATACATATATATATATATATATATATATATATATATATATATATACATATATATATATATTCGTATATACATAGCTGTGGTGTGTAGTGATCGTGCTGCAGAAAGGTGCATCCGTAACTGTTGCATCGAATATACTGTTGGTAAGGAATGTAGTAAAAGAGCATCTTCGCTCGAACACCTGTCGTTATTGTGTCACTATTTATTAGGCCACATTTCGGTTATCCCCTCTAGTGAATACGTTCATAGCAGCAGCGGACGAAGAGAAAAACAAAAAAAAAAAAAAAAAAGTGGTAAACTGCAACGAACGTAAAGCAAGTGCATATAGCTAAGGTAAGATCACTTTAGGGATCAGTGTCTTGGATCAAGTTACACGAACATCATGTACTATGATGCAACCAACCCTAAATGCTGACAAAAGGCAGAAAAAGAAAAGAAATACTCGTAGTATAGAAGAAAACTTATACCGACAGACTATAGCCACACGTTAGTTGGTGTTTTTCGTCTCTTGTTTTTTTTTTTTTTTTTTTTTTTTTTTTTTAGTTTTTTGTTTTTTTACCCCAGTAATGGAAACAGAATTTAATACTTTTTTTTTTTTTTTTTTGTTTTTGTATTCGTTATTTATTTATTTTTTTTTTTGTTGTATGTCCTAAACTGATCTGTGGATAAAAGTGCTTAATCAACTGGAATTGAGTGAATGGTATCATTCCAGACCGATATATAAGGTCAATGTCTGCAACAGCCGTTTGCTTATGAACACTGCTGCTACCTATATACATATAAATTTACATATAAAAAAGTCTCTTTTCATTTTCATAATACCTATAGTTAAGATATATTCATTCAATGACATATTTTGCTTTTTATACATATGTGTGGTTTCAGTTTGGTTGGATTTTCGTAATTCAAGTCTTTCATCGGAAGTCGGAAATGCTCGTAATATGCTCGATTGATTTTGTCGACTTTACAGCCTTATTCGTCTACAGATATGTACATATATGTGTATACATAATTAGATCAAATTTCACATCAGTTAATTTAGCTGACAACAAATGAAATTTCTTTAGAAGCATCGTATTCAATGGAATTAAAGTTTAATACTTTTTTTTTTTAATATGTTCTGTAACAGCTTAACAGGATCTAAGGAACACCTCTTACCATAAAATTCCCGATAATTAATATATTTTTATTCCATAGGATTTTAAATGATGACATTATCTTATATACGCTCAGTATCTTAGTACCTGTCACGAGGAATTATTCGCTACTTTCTTGCTATGTTCTTAGTTTGATTATTACATAATGATGAGCCTAAAATGATTGAACAAAAGTCTCAATTCTAATCCAATACCATGAGGTGATTTTTAAATTTCTATGGCTAAAAAATGGATGATATGGCTGTGAGACACAGTATGCATTTTATACATATCAGTTTCATCATACCACTCAATACCACTCAATCATTTTGTCATTAAAATCACACAAACAGAAAATGTATATATATATATATATATATTGTATAATATATAAAGGACTCTTTTCATTAGAATGATGGAAATTCCTTAAGGTATAGCTGTCCTTGTTTTTGTTTTGCTAACTGATTTACATATCTAATTTAAGGCCAACAAGAATGAGGAGAAGCTCTTCGGGTCACTGATTGCTATACAAAACAATCGATTTGTTTAACAAAATGCTTCAACGAACTGACTTCCAAGCTTAAGCGGCCTAGACTACTTTCTCTTTGAATATATATAAGTTTTTGCTTCATTCTGATATAGTTAACTGACAAATGATGCTTTGAAATTGTGAGATAGGAAATCCGAAATTACTTGAAAAGGTAATTAAAAATTGCACTGATCGATTCCGACTGATCACGTTTTGTCATTATGAACATATGCAGAAACATATGCATATATAAAGCAAGTGAAAACACTATAGCGGGTCACGGCACATCATTAAATACCCTACATCAATTCGCTTAATACAATTATTAATAAAATGATTATTCGATAATTAGGAGTTCTATGTTCTAAGTGATCGAAAAAAGCGGTACGATCCGAATCATTGTCAACGTTCGTCCTTGAATCGAAACGCATTGATGTATTAAATTTCATCAAGTTTTGTGAAAAATTTGCGATCTATATATAGGTTGAACACAAGAATATATGATGGACAGACAGACATGCTTAAATTGATTCAGTATTTGATGCCAATCAAGAATATATATATATTGAGCGGATGGTTGGCGATGAATATAGCAAAAAAAAATAATAAAAGTAAATTTAATAAATTTAGAGAACAGCGACTAACAGTGACGTCCAGAGGTGCATATTCTTTACATGTTTTTCCTTGCTCAGAATATAGCCTGAGGAAGGCGACACTTCATTAGGAAACGTCCTTTAGTTTTATAAAATTGCATTGAAATCGCTTTTAAAAATTGAACCGAATTATGATAACTATCATCGGTCATGATCAATCGTCTTAGAAGCCGGAAACAAAACCGTAGCCGTTTTAACACTAGTATTACTGAAGTCTTGTATCCAAATGGGTCAATTCTCGAAAATATTTCCGAAACACTATCACCCAATTGTTCATCAAAACTATCTGCTTGTTCGGCTCAAAAATGATCTCGATCGACTAACTAATTCACGTGCTTCACTTCTCAGTGTAATGATTGAATCGTTGAATTCACCAAAAGCGGATGGTTGTCAACATCATTGGAATCCAAGTGCTTTTCCACGTCATTGTCTAATATTTTAAGCATAAAATCGTGTTCCATTTTGCTTTATGTAGACAGAATTGCGAGATGCGCTTCTTGAATTCCACTTTTCGATTGCACAAACGACGAGGAACCAATTAAATTAGTAAACCGGTAGAGAAGATTTCCGAACCAAACATGAAGGTGATTGTAACCAATATATATGGGTAACAGTTTTTCAAAAATTGAAGATCGCAGACTACAGACAGTATGACAAAATTGTAGGCGTTTTTTCATGTTTTTTATGCTTTCTTATCTACTGTGGGCGTGTACGTGCGTAAGTCACAAGCATAATTTTTTTTTTTTTTTTTTTTTTTTGTTAAGGCTCTTAATCGATCAAGGGAAGGTTTTGCCTAAATTTCCGCATCCCGTCTTCACTGCTATGAATGTGACGATTGCACAAAATTTATGGTGTAAATGGATCCATCTTGATAGCATTAGGCTTATGTCACCGATACCTCAAAAACTAGACCAGACTTTTGCAGACTTCACGTGCCTTATAACCAGTTTTTTGAAATTCAAAACCTCATGGTCACGAAACTAAGACGAAGGGTCAGAAATTTCACTCAGACAATCATCATTCATTTTAACAGACTCCTTGAAAGCTAAATAACAACGAAAAAGGAAATTGAAATGTTAAAGTATTTTTCATAAGCCCTCTGTTAAATTCATTTCAAAAAGAAAAAAAAAAAAAGATCCGCATGCAGAAGTGCGGCGAATACAATTTTCTCCCATCTTTTTTTTTTAATATTATTTTTGTTATTAACTTAACCCGAGAAATAAATGTTAAGACTAAAGCCTTGAAGCACTAACAACAACTAAGGCGATCAGCTTTATTGAAAACTTTAGCAGACTTGAGACTTGAACCCACGGCCATTGAGTTGTTAGTCGAGATCCTTTGCCTATTCGATAATAAATAATTTTGCTGAGCATAGCAAAAGCAATGCTGCCTTTATATATAGACGTTAACTGTACGAGGCGTGAGTTAAGTCAACAACTGTTTCTCTCTTTTAATAACTAAATCTTTTTTTTTTTTTTTTTTTTTTAGTTAAATTAAATCTCTTTCTTTTTCTCCTGCAAGGTTTCAAAGCTATGAAAGAAAACGGATACTACGAAATGTTCATATGTGTTCAGTTATATCGTATATATATGTACATCATATATATGTACATCATTGTAAATGCATTGCAAACAAACTGAAAAGCAATTTCATCTTTTAGGGCAAAGTACAAAAAATTCTAATCGATAAAGTAGCGTCATAGAATAATTTATCATTGAGAGAAAAGAATTTCAAAGTACACACAAGTATCCAAACCTAACCACCTTACTAGCCCCTACGCAAATGCACGTAAAAAGTTAACAAAGCACGCATATATACATACACACACGCAGATATATCTATATATATATATATAGATACATGTAAACGTCAAATGTATCCCAACAACAAAACAAAACAACAAGAAACCGAGAAAAGAAGCTCACGAGAAAAAAAACAACATTGTCTCTAACGTATAATCTAGATATTTATGTTTGTCTAAGCATACACACACACACACACACACACATAAAAGCACACAAACACGTGCACACATATATATATATATATATATATAAGCAAACACAAACACATATGAACGCACATTTATATACATACAGACACAAGTATCCAAGTATGTGCTTTTTATATAAATAGAACAAACACACAGTTTGTTGCCATGATACCGCCGTAGTGAAAAATGTACATAACAAACATTGGATTTTTTAGTTTATTTATTTATTTTTATTTTTTTTTATTTTTTCCATTCTTTAGCTTTAGTTTTTGATGGCCATGAGGGCCTAAAATGCTGGTAAAAAGGGGCAGAGAAAGAGAGAGAGAGTATAGCTAAAGAAAAATTTTGAACACCTGCAACGTTCATATGAACGGAGGGGATTGTTCACAAATGTGTGAATGAAATCATGCGAAAGACAATAACATAGAATAAAAATGAAACAGAGAAAGCAAACGATAGCAGAGCATAGAGAATGCAGAACATGCAGAGTGCACAGGGCATCCATTTATAGACGAACGGACACACTTACATTTAAAACATAACAATAGAAAATCGATAATTTTTTGTTAAGGACGGATGAAAGGTGAATGAATCAAAATGGATGATGATGTCTGCCTGCATGCATGTATTTATATTGCATATGCTATGCATAGATAAATATACAGATAGATATATATATATAGATAGAAATAATGTTCACTAGGAAGACATACACTACTACTTGTTTTGATAAGCGAGCTGTAAAATCGTATTATTATCGATACGATAATGAAAATAATTTTATGGTCGAAGCTTTGGCTTTGACAAAATTTTGAACGGATGTAAATGCATTTCGTGGCGTATAATTTCCTGTAATATTCATTTTCTACAATTAGCTTCTTGCTAACTATGCTACTAACATTAATGGACATCTTCAGCACTCTCTAGATCTACGAGTGCAATTGCATTGGTTCTATATAAAGTATAAGTTCGTAATAAGATATGAGTAAATTTGAAATTGAATATTAGATCCAATAAATATACTATCGATTAACAGAAACTCCTTAAATACATAAGGAATTTATAAGCACTTAAGCAGTTTTACTTCTCAGTTCCTTTCCGTACAACGGCCTTTTTAATATTAATAATTATAATAATAATGATAAAAATTACAATAAAATAATAATAATAATAATAATAGTAACAAGTAAATAATTATTTTCGGCCGTGATCGAGTCTTTTACACCCTTCACCGTGACCTTCGAGGAAGACTAAAAAAGAGGAAATGAAATAAATTGTCATACGGCATAATATTGGGTGGGCGTGGCTGATTATTTCTATTTTCAGAGTAAAAGTGGAAATTTATATGATGCATATATATTGCACCTTATGAATAAAAAGCAAAATACGCGTAAAGCAAAGATATTGGACAGTTTTCGTTGCATAAGCTTGTAGGCGTTATAGCCGTGTCCTTTCAGCGGCTCAGGTCATTATCAAATCCTTGTGAAAATTTGTATGTGTTATCTTCATTTTCGTGAACGGGGTCACATGTTTCACGGACGCATGGAGAAACGAGCGGATCGACATGCTTTCGTGCATTCCGAATTTTCGGGCTTTTGAAAATGTGCTTTTCTTACAAAAGTTTCGAAAAAGATATGAAATTGTAACACTCTTATAAAGTTGAGTAACCGTTGACGATTGTTTCTATTTTTGTCCGATAGAATAAACGTTAAAATTGTTATAGATTTATCTGCTGTAGCTTACGAGTTATGAGAAAAAAATCCAATTTTTTATTCTTTGTGAAAAACAGACGTATTCTCTTTTTTATATGATACTGTAAGGGTGTATTTCGACCGATTTGGCCCATTTTCAATAGCAATCTGCGTGCAAGAACTTCCCATGTTTCAGTTAAATTTGAAGCCAATAGGTTGATTTTTGCGGTCAAAGTAGTGTTTAAATCAGACATTACACAGACGGACAGACGGATAGACAGATACGCTTTATTGAAGGTGATTAAGAATGTATGGACTTTGCGGTGTCTCTGCAGTTTACTTCTGGACGTTGCAAACGTTTTGACAAAATGAGAAAATCCCTCATCCTTCACTGCTAGGTATTATTATTATTATTATTATTATTATTATATTATTAACAATTATAACAAGAATAACAATAAGATATTAATAATAATAAAAAATAAGTCTTTCAAGTTGTTATGATTTGATTTATGACGTTTCGAGTCGATAGCTTGTTTCAGTTTAACTTGTTTTAAGGTGCAATTGATTAAAGTAAAGCAATAGAAGAATAATGAGCAGGAAATAATAGACAACGGACATGCGAGACTTGACGCTTCACTTCTGTTCAAAATACCTTACAGAATATTCTTGTATTTTGATCATAATCTCCGTAATTGACTGGCAATCGATTTTCGCAAGTTTTCAAATCGCGAATTTTCAAAATTATAAGTTTAACGCAATTCACGAGACTGCGAAATACTAAATTCAAGATCAAAATTATTAATTGGCGAACAGAGAGGTGACGATGGAGATGGCGATCATCGCTTAGCAGTTGCGAAAAATACTTATCGCGCATATCGAGCTTATTGTGAATGAAAATAAAAAGTTAATTTCTCACTTGCCTCGATCGTAGAGAAATACTCGCCCAAATTTCTGGTATAAATATCATATTTGCAACTTAATGCCCCGATATATGATACGTTAGAAAAATATATTTTGTCGAAAGGGCAACTGCGCACGATGCGCACATGTGTGTGCGTTCGATATACAGATATCGTAAACGTTTAAAATTCGTTGCATAATATGCTTACCCTTAAGGTTCATAGAGTATAAATAATTATATAATTTCTACGGGAAATAAAAAATGCAATAAAGCCCTAATATTAAGGGATGTGAAAAATATTGAGCCTAATAATAGCGGAGCATAACATTCGCATATGTATTTTTGTTCTACAAATGGCTTTTAACATTTTTTTTAGACAATGCATTTTTTTATATCCAAACGTTTCCTTTACGTTTCCTCTCTTCTAACATATTTTGCCATATATATGAATGTTTTTCAATGGACTCCATTTGATTTGATGTATTAAACACAATTGCGTATCAACTTAGTTGCATTGATGCCTTTTGTGCATTTAGTGGATAATCCAGTTGAAAGTATATATGTATGTACAAGCTCTTGCTTATGCATAGAAAAAGATTACATATGATAGCATAAGTGGGAAAGAGATATCAAAAAAAAAAAAAATAACCAATACACTTATGCATATATATACGCAAACGCATACACTCGTACACACACTACGAAAAAAAACGAAAAAAAAAAAAAATGAAAAAAAAATGAAAAAAAACGAAAAACTCCACTGTCGTCTTCCAATGGCAGACCATTTTATTGCTAACAGTAGCGGTGTAGTAGATGATGATGGTGGCATCTTTATGTCACATAGTACCCACCCAGATTTCATCTAAATAGTGGCAATTTTTCAACTTACATAAGTCACACCATCTCTGCTATACACACATACATGTATACAAACTATTGTTGTTATTGTTGTTGGTGATGGTGCCGTTTTATGTTTTTGTTGTTTCTGCTGCTACTACTGCTGCTGCAGTTACCACTGCTCTCACTGCTGCTGTTGTTGCTGCTGCTGCTGCTGCTGCCGTTACTCTGTCAGCTCAACACATCCATGACATCCGCGCACTTTATGATTTTCTTGCACGCACACTAGCATGGGTATCTCTACACAGCTCTCGCGGCAGTTTATTGTCCGAAATTCACCAATTGCAAAGCCTCAATTTATCAGCGAGATTTGTTTTTTTTTTATTTATTTTTCTTTTTTATTATTTTTGTTTTCTTCTTTTCTATTTCATTTTGGTCTTTTCATTTTTATTTGTGTTTAACTGACGACTCTTCATACAAAACCTATGCCGCTGAGATGCTAAAAAAAACCGAATTGAGTGTATAAGAGAGAATGACAAAAATTGAGAGAAAACTAGATAGAGGGAGAAACAGAGAGAGGGAGAGAGAGAGAGAGAGAAAGAGAGAGAGAGACATAAAGAGCAAGAATGACCAAGAGTATCTATGTAAAGTATCTATGTGATTTGAATTTGTATATGTGTAAGTGAGTTAGTTAGTTATTTTGAGAAATAAAACTCATATACGGTTTGCACTCATTTACATCTCTTAAGATTTTGTGCAAGGTTTGCTTTATGTATTTATATGGTACTATGCAAGCATATGTTTGAGTGCGTGCACGTATGTATGCGTGCATATATGTGTTTTATATATATATATATATATATATAAAACATAATTATGTGCTTTATCTGAGGGAATAAATTGTATATATATATATATACAAAAAATATGCATATGCTTACCTTTGCACATTGATTTAATTTTTATATAGTTTCCGTTGTCCAGTTAAATGAATACAGTTTTCTGTGTATGTAGTTACCTGCGTGTATTTGCGTGTGTATGTGTCTGCATCATTATATTAATGTGCATGTGTACAGACATGTATTGATTTATGTCTTACGATAATAACCCATGTAATATTTTTTTAGCTTTTATTTTAATTGATAATAATAAAAATAAATAAAAAAAAAAAGTAATAAAAGCTAAAAGAATTTAGATAAATATTTTTCAATTGTTATTTCTTATGGGCACTTTGAAAAAGGTATAATAATCCAATGCATTTTTAATAAATGTTTTCATATCGTTTTTAAAACGCACACGTTTACAAAATATTTTTGATATTAAGTGCGAAATAATATTTGTATAGAATTACAATTTTTTTTTTTTTTTTATATATATATTTATATCTGTATGTGTGTACGCGTCTGTGTATGCGTATAATTAATTACTTTTTTCTCTAAAGTCTCATGTAAGTGCAAGTAGCGTATACGAAACGCATATTCTCCATAATTTAATAGAATAATTTCACATTTATATGTACATATATATGTATGTATATGTGTAAAAATAAATAATACATATGTACATATATGAGAATAGATTTAGAGAACAAAATAAAGTATTCGTTGAAAAAATATACTCCTTATAAAGCCATCGTTTGACCCATTATTTGTTTAAAACAAATTTCATTAATTCATCTCTGGATATCGTTAAATAATACACTTTTAATACACATTTCTCAATAATGTCACTTACTTACCTGATACAATTGTTCAAAACAATTAATTAGTTTCGATCGATAAGATGAGCAGCGGTAGTCTTCTCTTCATCACCGATATCCCTTTTCTAGGCTATGCTTCTTCTCTTTATTTTGCACAACTTTTTCACTCATAAAAAATAAATTAGTATACACCAAATAAAAGAGTCACACTTGCTCACAGCTCACTATTATGTATCCTATTTTATTTAACTTAATACAGTTAAACATGTAACGACTTTTCAAAAGTGATGGCAAGTGGTCGAATTCAATAGCTATAGGTTTAGCAAGTGGTCGAATTCAATAGCTATAGGTTTAAGATGCATAACAAAGATGCATAGACGGACAGTTGGTCACGCGAATAGGCAAGATCGATTAAGAAAGTGATTCTCAATCGCTCGGTGTAATAAAAGGTAGGTCTTCGTTAAGTCTTTCTGGGTACTGAGGAATATAAGTACAAGGAATGGAGATAATGTAGCACGGGGCCATAGATTACGGCATTTGGTCTCTAGAGGATGGTCATAATTGATATGCCGCCAATTCATATCATGGATTTCTTCCAAACTTGGAGGAATGGCATTAAAAATGCCGAGAACTATTTTCGGCAATGAGAACTACTTTGCGCAACAGTTAACGTTAGGCTACAGACAAAATATCGGAAACGTTAAAAAAAATGATTCTAATAACGTATCCCAAGCAAATGATAAAAAATTTTGCAAATAAAGTTCATTGTGGAAGCGTCTATAATAAATACAATATTGTTAGGCTTAGGGCTATTGCATAAGACAAGGACTCTATTTCAAAGGAGATCATATCATCAACATCTCTTGCTTTCAATGAATCTCGAAAGAGATAACATATTTGACAAATGCTTGGAAATGGAAAGGATTGGCCAACCAACTTGTTTTAATTTCACAAACATTTTATCGTAATCGATAACCATTTGTGTCGCAACGAAAGAGTTTGACGAAAGATCTATTGTCGCAGATAAGGTATAGTGCGATAGAAGATAAAATGCATAAAAATTTCAAGATATTCAAGTCTGCCAAGGTTATGCTTTGAGTCAACAATAGCTGAGTTCCTTGAGCCGATAACTGAAGACAGAATACTGAAATTAGAACAGAAGAAGCAATAAGTCGATTTGTCTGCATGGGAAAGTGCCATCACACACCAACGCATTCAAGGAAACGATAATGAGGAAGCACTGTACCAGCTTCATTCCTCATTGTCCTATTCACGACGTTACTCTTCTTAGTATCATAAGTTCCATTCAATGATTCATGATTTGTCTAAGAATCATTTCCATTCTTATAATGATATATAAGAGATTGATTTCTTATTAAAAAATGACTCGAAAATAAATTGCATCAATCTTATCGAAGGTTTGCGCTATATATTCGACAAAAGTACCCAACATTCCTGGCATATGTCGTTAGCTCTTCCCAGACGAACATTATTATTATTATTATTAATGTCGCTAGAGAAATAAATTCTAAGACTAAACTCTTAAAAGCACTAGCATCTAAGGCTATCGGCCTTTATTAAAAACTCTACCTCACTTGAGATTCGAACCCCACGACCACTGAGTTGCTAGTCGAGACTCTTGCCTACTCGGCCACCCAGACGAACTTTATTTCAATCGGCAACGAAGTAAATATATTTTTATAGGCACGAATCTATAAGTTGATTACATTTTTTATTCTGTTACTTACCTTTAGAAATAACAGACATCCAATCGACTGCTTTCTTGAGAGATTTGAATTTTGGAAACTGCTAACATATGTCCATTTTGCTTTCTTATATTCCTATTTTCATATTCTTTTCCATTTTGTTTTTTGCTAGGAGTAGGAGTAATTCGAACGATTTTTCATTTTATCTAATGTTTTTTACGCCCACTACCCACATGATGGTGTTTTTTTTTTTTTTTCTTTTTTTTGTATTTGCCCCAAAAAGACCCCCCACAGATTATTCAGCTCGAGAGTTCAAGTTCAAGTCATCCCTATGCACCTGTCTTTCGTTTTTGAAAGGCGTGAATTGAGATAGAAAGGCGAAACTTGACATAGATTGTGATTTAGAAATGCTATCTGAACGTTGTAGGCTTTAAATAGATTTGGTTCCGTCATAAATACAATATACTATAATATGCAAAAAAAAAAAAAAAAAAAAAAAAAAAATTTCTATAAAAAAAATATATTTAAAGGTTATTTTTTATAAATATTTTCTAGGACCAAAAAAAAAAAAAAAAAAAACAAAAAAAAAACAAAGGAAATTGTAAAAATGGTTCCAATCGACGACTTCATCGTTGAAAATATTTCTAATGGCTTAAGATGGCGAAAGAATGGGGAAAGCTTCGGCTTTACGCGAATATAATTCCCATGTTTGCCTTTTTTTTTTTTTTATTTTTTTTATTTTTAGGTAAACTTAAAATTCGCTAACAGAACTAAAAAGCAGATAACTATATTTTGTATAAGTGATTGTGAAATAGCGTTTTCTATACGTTTATATTCGTATCTATACAATTCTATAATTATCGATGTGCGATGTGCGTATTGATGTTCATTCATCTATGTGGACGGCTATACAAACGTATTCGATCAAATCTTATCTTTGTTTAAATAAAAAATGGACAAATCATAGATTTCTGAGATGAATCATATTAAACATTTCATGGTAAGAGATAAAGCGATATGAATATTGAAAGGTAACGCAACCGCACTTATACAACACACGCACACAAGCGTCTTATATATATATATATATATATATATATGAGAAAGTAAAAGTCATTGCAAGATTCTGTCACTGAAGTACATTTGTTGTTAAAAGCAAATTATTTTTTATTAAGTAAACTATTTGAGGCGTGTAACTCAGCCTAATTCGGAACTTTCTTCTTTCTACTGCAGCTTGTCATATATAGCTTGCTCACATATAGGAAATCAATTGCTACCAGAAATGAAAAGTAAAGAAATTTATATCGACCTCAGTCTTTTTATTATAGTTTTTTCTTTTTTTTTTTGTTTTTTCATATGAGCAGGGGATGTCGCCTATTCGTATAATACGATAACGGCCACAAAGAAGAGACAAAAGAGGCCACAAGGCCACAAGGTCTCAAGTGAGCATATGCCCAATCGAGAAATGTTATGCCTTTACCCACTAAGCACTTGCTATACCTATGACCAAAGAAAACTCTATGTACGCGGATCTTATCTACTTAACTACGCGGGCGAATAAGTTGGAAGAGTAACGAGTAAGTAAGTGGTAAGAAGATTTTTCGATTTTTGATTTAAAATAATTTCGGATTTTCGTGAACTTTTTGACACGAACCGTGCTCGTTCAGTTAATCAACTTATTCATGAACATGATGAAATTTTCAATTTAAATTTTTCAGACGTTTTTTCAATATTTTTTTTTTTTTTTTTTTGTTTTTTTACTTTTGTCGCAACGGTTGTAGGGAGCCGGTCACAAATCAATAATCCATGAATTTAATCCGACAATTTATATAACGAATTTTAGCTTATGATCCTAATTTTTATGATGAATGTATGATGACAGGTGGGGCTTATATTTGATCTCATGCCAATAAGAAAATTTTATAAGAGGTAAAGAGGACTTATGCAAACCGAATGCTGAAATTAATATACCATCACTTTTTGGCAATCAAAATTAATGTATTTTAAACTCCTAAAAATTCGTAGTCGTATTCGATATCTAGTCTTGCGCTTTATTTATATGGTTATATACCCATGCATATGTATAGTGATAGTATTATGCATAGTAATATTGTTTGGCTATTTGGTCGCGTTATCTTAAACTTTCTTGAACTATGACTTCTTGATCATTTCCATACCGTCCTGGTGGGTAATTTCGAATACGCTCTTTAACATGTACATTTGTAATTTTATTTAAATATACATTTTTGTTCTATTTCTATTCGTTAAAAATGAGTGTAATTTCTTGTTTTTTTTTTTTTTTTTTTTTTTTTTTGTAAGTAAATATATTACTGTCCCTTTTAGTATATTTGTCTGGTTTTTTTTTTTTTCTTTTTTTTGTTTTTTCTTCTTTTTTTACCGTTGCTCCTTCATCCACATGGTATGATTGCATTACTCGTGTATCTGTCAATATTTTGTTGGTATTTTTTTCCATATTTTTTTTTTTTTTGGTTTTTCTTTTTTTTCCCGTCTTTTTTTTTTTTTTTTTTTTTATTTCCATTTCTCTACTCATTCGGTTTAGCTTGACACAAGTTCAGTGTTTTCTTGCTATCTGGTCTGCTAAATGCTAAACAAAAGTAATTGCGCGCGTGTTGGTCAATAATATTCATTCTCGTACCGTTATCGCGTTCGTGTACACACAGTAAATATTTTGTCATTGTGTGACGTTTTCTATTTCATTGTAGATATACATGTATATATATACATTTATGTATGTGATATCTCTGTATAGCATGTAATGTCGTCAGTGCGACTGACGCTCTTGCGAATAAATCGATTTTTAACTTTTGCACTTTTAAATATGTTTATTGTTAAAATTATTGTTGTTGTTTTTGGTGGTGCTTTTTTTCCAGTGGTTTTAGTTCTTTTCTCAACGGATTAATGTAATTCTTATCTAATCATTTAATAGAACAGCAGCGAAAGAGAAAAAGAGTGATCTCTTTCGCTTTGTGGAAAACTTGCTATTTTCGAAAATTCGATACGTTCATCATAAGACAAAAGAGTGACAATTATTATCTAAATTATTTTGAAATTTCTTATTAAATTAAATAAATATAATTTAAGGAAATTTTACACTTAAATCTCTAATTAGCGTTAAATTTCTTCTCTACAGCCCTTCATCATTCTCACCATTCGTTAAATGAATTCTTATAGTAATTATCGTAATTAAACTAAAACACAAAAGTTCTCCGCTTAATGGATGCATTTTTTATACCAATCTGGGCAAATGAGTGCAAATGAATGCATAACAACCGTGAGGATTTTTTATTAATTGTGGGCGTGTCAATGATTCATTTCACAGATTAGTTTTATAGTTGATAAAGGGAGGCAGCATTATTGTGTTCAAATTTTTCTGGATTATCGAGAACGAAATTTATTTCCGAAACTTTTACTCAACAGCTTACATTAGATCGGCAGCTTTCCGTTTATACCACTTGTGGTATAAAGGCATATTAACTTTATTGTGGATGTATGAAATACAAACGAGAACTCAGACATATCCACCTGTTTTATTACACCTGACGATTCAGAATCACTTTTCAAATTAATCTATGCTTGTCTATCCGTCTGTCCATCTTGCTTTCTTGTGTTCAAGCTGCAGATTGCAAATTTTTGGATTCCGTATCATTTGCCGTCTTTGAAAAGGGAAAATTAACCACGCCTCCTTAATATTATAGTGTATTAAAATTGAATTATTTTTGAAGCAAGCTTCAAAAACCGCATAAAGTATACAAATTCTTGGCCAGTTACAACCCTTGAATCAACCTAAACATGCTCACCTGTTCGTCTGTCCATCTGTCTATCTGTTAACGTAATTTTATAGTATTTATGGTAAACATTCTATCGTTAACGAAAATGTAGATATCGCCTACAAAATTCGCAAAAGAATTTAAAACTGACGTAACCTTTTCAAAGGCCACGTCTGCAACGCCAACATGCCTCTACCACAACGCTTTTTATTTTGGAAATAAAAGAAATCAATTGTGTCCGCGCCATAGTATTGAGCATGAAAATTTTGTTCATTGATTTCTTTTCTCTTTTTATGAGGTAAACGGTGATGGGTATAAAAGATTCAGTACCGACCGAATTTAATTTTCTTACTTGTTTTCGCTATGATAGCTCGCTCCATCGAAAAGCACAGCAAGACAGATGGATAGGTGATAGAAAATCTGATATTAATTAAAAAACCTACGTACAAAGCTCTTTTAAAAAGAAGAAGCTTCGCTGTCATTTTTCAGCCGCTTGTATTTATTACAAAACTCACGCAACGCACGTGCGAAATGATGCGTAAATCAAGCTCGTGATTAATGAAATAAAGTTCACCTAAATGACGAGCTACAATTTTATCTATCTTGAGATGTAGACAAGCAAAACTGCATCTGAATCTCTGAAAACGTAGGAGAAATAAGTCGAACCACTTCTGCATCAACAATGACTAAACGAATTTGATGAGAGCTATAGTGAAGTCATACTTTCACGAAAATGCTCCCATTTCTAGCGTTACAAGGAATGAATTGTCTTACCGAACGATGTCGACCGCAGCCGTTGCTACTGATGTGAGCAACGGTTACTTTTGGTTAGATAGCATCACCTGCCCTCTCTTGAAGCAATGGCACTTCTGCTTAAAACACCTATACTGTACCTTATATTGAAAATCCCTACACTGTACAGAATTTCTAAGGATCAAAGGAACTGAGACAACTAGGTGGAAGATTGGATTTTAGTCACTTGCTTATCCCTCAGTGAGACTAATGCAAACACTGTGATTGTGAAAGTGATTACAGTATTTTATATTTTTATATATATCGTATCAGCTTTCATATTATATAATGATTTTTTTCCATTCCATTCAATTTGGAATGTCGGGTGCTGTCAAAATGTACTTTTAGAAGGAGAAACGCGCTCATTTCTTCATCTGACCTGATGATGAAGGTATTAAGGCAAAAATACCTTATGTATCGAATTGTGGCTTCTTATTTCCATTGATTTAATTATTCGAATTACAACAGCAACCTAAGGGCGGAGAAAGGGTTGTGAACTATTTAACTAACATATATCAAATATGTATTAGGGGACTGTTCAATAAGTATCTTATAATTATAGGCTAATATAGTTCACATCTCCGCGATAAGTGTAGGCGTGTAAATCATGTCGTGTAACATCGTGTAATGATCAAAAATTGCTAAACTCGAAAAAATGAAAAATAAGTTAAATGCTCTTTAAAAACTTAGTCAGAGCATTTTCTTCCTCTCATAGCATAGCATAATAATAACGTTCTCCATAACCGACCATTTACATATATTAAATTAATATTTCTCGCATTCTCTTGCAATTTTTATTCATTCTCTTTTTCTTTATAACGATTACGCAATGCACCTGCCACTCTTTGTTTTCTCTAGACCAAAATCGATCAAAAGTTCATTAAACCATCAGTAATAATAGCAATTAAAATAGAGATGATGCTGGTAGTTTTCTCTTCGCTTATTATTGACTGCATATGTATACCTATCTGCAATTGATTGATCAATAAGTCTAGGGATTAAGTAAGAACGACTTTTTTGGTTTCCTTTTGTGCAAAATTCGATTCTATTTCTCACAATTACAATTTCCTTCAAGTGTTGGACACAATCATAGATTCAAAGATTCCTCAAATTTTCATTCCTCTTTTTTTGCAGAACAAATAGTTAAGGCGCCCAAACTACACTTTAGCTTCTTCAATTTCCTCATCATATTTAAGAAAGCTTTTCATTTTGAGCATATTCCTTTAGATTTGAAAATCAATAACAATTAGCTGATGAATGTGATTAGCAATACGAGGCTTAATTCCTACAATGAGCAATGCGATTATCCTCCTTGATTTGCTCTCCTCCTGAATAAGCGCGATACTCATATAGAGAGAAAAGTCTGCTCTGAAAGCAATTTTCATACCAAATAATGAACTAAATGTACTGGCTTTTAATGCATTTAGAGATCTTACTACTACTATCTCGTGCATTTTCACTTTTCGTTGCCATGAGTAAAATTGTTGTTTCCAAACGAGATATTTCGCCATAACACTTTTCAAGCCAAAATCAAGTTTGAATAATATATATACTTCCCCATCAAAAAGTAATGCAAAGCACTCGACAATGCCATAACACTTACCATTTACGCAAACATCCGTTCGTCTGCGACCAATAGGCTTCGTATCTCTTTGACCGGCACTCGCCGTCTTACACGTATAGTTGACATCCCCTAACTAATTGATTAAATTAATTTTAAAAAAAGTCGCTAAATTCGAAGCTTTTTTAAAAATAACAAAAGTAACGGTACTAAGTTCATTATGATTAGTAAACAAAAAAAATTCGTTGTGTCGTGAACTTTTCCGACAAGCATCGTACGAGAACTAAACTTTTTCTAAAAATCGTGCGGATTTTTCATTAGAAAAGGAGACTATGTGTATCAGTACCGGGAATTATTGACCGACATATATATGATTATACGTCGACGTAAAGTAGTAAAGAAAAGAAAAACAATTGTGAAATATTAAGTTTGTATAAAAGCATATAAATAAATATATACTTTAAGTAACAACAATAACAATAACAATAATAAGAACAACAACAATAATAATAATAATAATAATAACAACAAAACCCCAATCAACAAAACATGCAATTATGAATACAGGTGACCGTCATATAAAACGTGACTATTAGAAAAGAGTGTAAATAATAATTAAAAAGAAATAAAATAATATTTCAACTCTAAACAGAGTTCTTCGATATCCATAATCATCTTACTTATCGCAAGAAGTGGAAGAAAAGGGCGACCGGCTTTGCAAGCGTAAGTACCTTTTGATTTAGCACAAACGAAGCTTACATGACAGCAGCATTGCAGCAACGCACAAGCGTGTTGCCATACGTATGCAAATATTTGTTATAAAACGACTTCATTTACATGCATTACATACGTGTAAGCGCTTAACCGAACAATTTCACGCAGCTTAACAATTACTAGCGTACGCAAAAACATATTGAAAGTATTATGTGAATTTTTATTATTATTTGCGAAAAGATCTACGAAACGGTATACCGGGCTTTTCACTTGAAACTGATAGCCAATCGTAAAAAATGATTTGAGAACAAATCTGCATTAAGTGAAAAAATAACGGGACTGCAATCATTCCTTCAATAGTTAATTCAGAGAGACAGATAAATCAATGCATTATGTTGATTGAAAATGTATAGATCGTTTATAAAGTGTTCAATATATATATATATATATATATATATATATATATATATATATGCCTATGTGCGAGACAATGATTTGAAAGATTTAATATTTTTGAATCAGCTTCCCTTAAAAATTCCTTGCTGAATAACGGCTTTTCATCACATCATCCTCTTTAGATGCTTGTCCTTGCTTAACGCTTAATCAATTTAATACTTTTTCAATAAGCATATTGTTTGTAAAATTGTGCCGGACTTACATACTCATACTTATACATTTATTACTATTATGTAAAAAAAAAGAAAACTTATTTCATTTAAATACAAAGCAAATACACATAAATCCCATTTTGCACGATAAATAAATTCGTCGTAAAGGCTTATAAGTCGAAATAAAAAGTTTTGTTTGGAAAACCGTGTAAATCGAAACGAATTCTGTAACGTAGAAGGAAAAAAAAAGAGAAAAAAAATATCATAGAATAAGTGACTACGACTATCGATTCTATTTTCAAATTAAAGACCTTGCCTTGACTCGATTGCCTCTTTTTTTTTTTTTTTTTTTTTCTTTCTGTGATCATACCCTACACCATTCCGTGTTACTAGGATGCATTAAGTTTGTGTGAATATAGGCAGCAACGAGAAGTACTTAAGATTGACTCAACTGTTATCCTACAGTGAGTAATTCTAAATCGATCTAAGTCTGTCTATCCGTCCTCCTCCTTCTTGTGTTCAATCTTGATAAAATCACTGATGTATTTGAGCTCCAGGACAAGCGCTAGTGAAATTTGTTTCGATAGGACTAATTTTTCCGCCCCCTATTCCATATAATGCCTTATTTTGAAAAATTGTCATATGAATAACTTTAAGGGGGTGAAGGGTTGAGGGATTGATGGATCATAGTGTTTTCACTTTTTTTTTTTTTGTGTTACAAGACGAAGCAATCAATGATATAGAAATAGTCTGGCAGTTTTTTTCTTTCAGAAGATCGACAACCTGCAGATTTTTATTTTCCCCATCGCCTGCATATATTTAAACTTAATAGTAAAGGCGGACAGAGCGAAATCTTTTATTGCCATGACTCGTGCTTTTATACCTTGAATGTCATTTTGTTCGACCCTAATATATAATAATAGATAATGATGTGAATTTATATTACATATAAGGCAGTCACTTTGTTTACTTACTTTATAAAACAAGTCTCGAAAATTAATTTGAAAGTTTTGCTATTTCATCTTAAAGTTCTTTCGATTCAATTTTAACTTACGGTTTTATGACATTTAAAAGACGATTACCTGTGGCTTGCATTAACTCATGATATTGCAGTTGTTAAAAGACATCTGCGTTTTTTTCCCAAAACGATCTCTCCAAAGCTTATAATACATAACGAATTATATAAATGAATATCAAAAAGCTATTCAAGTACAGCAAATGATGCTGTACTTGCACAATTATAAAAGCATTCCTGGCCTGGACTGTAATAAGTTACAGTGATTTTACGTTAATATCATTTCAAGTCGTGTCAAATGGTTGCAACTAAAAAAACTTTAAATCAAAACATCTGTTATCGATATTTAAAGGGCTCTGTTACAGAATCAATTATCTCGACTTGAAGTCATTCTTCATCGTAACTATCAAAACAAAAGATTTGTTAAGAGATTTAGATAGAATTAAAAGAATAAACAGTGATAATATTGTAGTCAGGCGAGGTTGATCATTAGATACCCTACACCACTTCGTCTAGTGCAGTTGTTTACTCGTTTTAGTAACAAGACACCAAAAATTACATATTACTTTCCACTTATACTAGAGGTATACTTTCCATGGAAACCTGCGTATTGGAGAAAGTTCAAAATATTCCTGTACATGATCGAAATTTTGCAAACTTAATATGCTTCCCACAAGTTTCATTATTTTTCAGTTTCCGTTATAAAAAACTAGAAATTAAACTTTCTATCCATATAAGAGCTTGTTTTTCATGATAACCATACCCCATAGATGCAGGGGTCAAAAACCAGATCTATGTAGTCTAAATTTCCGTACCGTTAAATTTTTTTGTGGATCAATTTTCTACATAAAATATTAAAAATTTAAATCTTTTTCTAAACGGCTTACTACTACTATTCGTTCAAGAAATAAACCCATGTGGTTCAAATTTGTTCTTCACTTCATTTTTATATCAATTTACTGTTATGCATAAATTTTCATCATAAAACCTCAACAATCAGGCCTTCTTGCCATATAGGGACTTACGTATCTTGAGAATCTTTATATGCGTTGGTGTCGAGAAACATAGATCTACGTGGTCCAAATTTGGCAAGATTGATTTCTTTATCAGTTTACTCTTATAAACTAATTATCATCATTAAATCAATTATTGGAAATTGAAGCTTTTTACCGTGTACAGATTATGGAACACTTAGATGAGAGGTGTTTCAAAAGATCGCCCCAGCAGAAAACAAATTTTTCATGCCATCTTCAAAACATGTCAATGCACCCAGTTTCATTAAAATTTTGCAAAAATTGCGACCTATTTGTTGGACCCAAGAATAAAAGGTACAGACAGCCACAATTGTTTTCTCAACCGCTCGGTATATATAATAAAAAAAGATGGCCTAACTTAAGCGTTTCTGGGTGTTACATACATACCCGCACAAATTTAATATACCCTGTAACACGAAAGCTTCTAAGCTGTAATTGTTGAACATTTCATCTATTATTCACAAATTCCATCCTTGATAATCCAATAAATTCGCCTGGAACCAAATCTTGTGTATCTTGTGTGTGAGTCCTAAAAAAGAATTCAAAAAAATTTTAATATTAATTGGTTTTTCCAGTTTTGTGTAGTAGGATGCTGTAGAATCGCCTATCGAATATGAGCGAAAATCTTTGTAGTGTAATTTCGTTTAACATGAGCAAAAAAAAAAAAAAACCCTTTTTTTTAACAAAAAAAAACTCTTAAACACAAAGTTGTTCTTAGTTTGTCTCGTATTGCGAGCGTATTCCTCGGCCCTTTTGCCTAATTTTCAACACCAACCTATGTGCAAGAATTTCCGTTAGTCTCATTTTTACGCCAGAAGGATGGTTACCGTAGACAGAGGTGAACAGACGAACATGCTTAAATCAGAATTCCATACTGATTAACACACGTATATACAGATATTTTATGCGATCTCTGAAGCCATCTTCGAGACGTAGATGATGCTGAAGGGTATAAAAAAGAGAAAAAAAAAACTAATTATTAGAAACGTCTTAAAGAACTAAATGAAAAGCTTTACAGTTGTTTAGCTGTCTTTAAAAAAAAAAAAAAAAAGACTTTAGACACTTTATCAGCTTTTTCTTCTAATTATGTTGGTTGATCGTGGGACGTCTGTATTGAATTCCAACATTTAACCTGAGAAAAGTTATAAGAAAAATTAATTAATTATTCCCTTAGATAAGGCTTTGACTTTATTATCATGATTTTAAAATATGAACACAGCGAGACATAGGTAGGCATAGATAAATGAATGCTAGTTACACTGCAGCATATATTATGGGAAGGATAAGGATTTGCATTTAGATTCATTTATACTTAATTGAAATGAAAGCGATCTCCACGCCTCTAAAGCATTACGTAAGTGGTAACGTGAGATGATACAGTTTTCTTTTGCCAAATAAGAAACTTAACTAGCAGGTGCTGGCAGCATTTTTAATCAATTAAAATTTCCATAATCGCTTTCCATTAAATAAATGATCGTATAACTTACTCACTCGGCTAAGTAAGAAATACTGTATCCACTTAAAAAGTTTAAAAAGATTACTAATTGTATAAATGTAAACATCTTCCCATAATATGCATACCTATATCTATATACCAGCATATATATATATATATATATATATATGTATATATACATGTACGTACGCAACATAATTCGTGTGGCATGATTTTTAAATTGAAAAACATGAAAACCTTAACAAGATTGACAATAACTGGCAAATTGTGGTTTTGTTAAGTATTTATTTAAATTTGGTTTTTTTTCTTTTCTTTTCTTTTTTTTTTTTTTTTTTTTTTTTGCTTCTTTTATTTTATCAAAAAAGCAAAGACAAAACAAAAACAGCAAACAGCAGCTGAGAAATGTTTCAAATTGTGGTTAAAAATTTGAAAAAAAAAAATTTTTTTTTTTCATTTATCAAAAACTAAAAAACAAATGATAAATATTGAGGTTTCTAAATTAATGTATAAACAGATAGATACACACATATATGCATGCGATTTAGTATAAACTGCACATATGTATGTATAAAACGCACACGCACACGCACACGCACATTCACATACGCATTATTTACTTATAAGCGTACCAACTAAATACTTTGAAATCATTGCAATGTTTTCATTTATTTTTTTATTTTTTATAATTTTTTTATTTATTTATTTTTTTTTTAAACATTTTAGTCTTTCTGATGAATAAACGTGTTACGAATGCTTAATTGCATAAATGTATGTTGAGGATTTCGAAATTGTTAGCGTGTCTGTCTCATTTTGGTTGTGATCATGGTCTGTCTCAGTGTTTTTATTATTATTATTGTGTTTAGTTTCATGCTTTAACGTATACCTGATGTTTTGGCATCATTTCATTTTGAGACTTTGGAGACATGTGAGCAATCAAGAGCCAAAAATCCCATCACAAAGATGTCACCCAATACCTCTAGACAATAACGCATTAGTTAATCTCAAAAATATTGAGCCTTCGTATAATGATAGAGTGCGATTCGCTGCTGCAGATTTCTTTTTATATATATATATATATAAAATTGAACACTTACTTACTTAGGGAATTTTATAAGTCATCGATAAGCGGTGACAATACAACGACTATTTTAAATGGAGCGCGGGGAAAGTAAATACATTCAAACTTAGTGCTGTTAACTGTATTTTCTAGACAGGTTTTACACAAGACATGCTGAAGTATCATCTAATCGTGTCTTTCCCTTCTATCTTTAAAAGTCGATCTAAGTGCCGGTAGCTTCATTTTGGATCGGTAGCACTCTGCAGTGAAGATAGCGTCTTTGTGCCGTGTGTGTGTTGTCTGCTGACAACAGCAAATACAAAGCATAAACTTCAGATTTGCCGTTGATGTTAAGGGTTCGTCTAGCCTGCATTCTCTTTTTTCTGTTTCTGCATTCCCGAGATGATATAATGTCACACTCTTCTTCTTCTTCTTCTTCTTCTTATTTGTTTCCCATCACATGAGGAAGGTATATTCCCACAAATGGAACCTTTTATTACATGAGGCTTCTTATTCAGCGTTTAAATCATTTTATGTAACTTAAAATTTTCCGTATATAGTTAGAATTTTAAGATCAGCATTATCCACTATTAGTTATCATCTATCTTGGTTAAGATTGTACACATAGGCTACAATATTATCCCGCACGACAGGCTGGTGCCTGTGGTCTATCTTGAATGGAATAAAGAGCCAACAGTACAACTCAGTATACTGAATGAACAAAGTAGTAACAGCATTATCCAATGTGATAAACTCTCTCCTACGGTCTATCCTGATTGGATAAAAAAGTAATAGTATTATCCAGTGGGATATAGCACTAGTTTTTTTTTTTTTTTTTCTTTTTTATGACCAGTTACTCAGGGGATGTCCTCTACTCGTATAACATGGGCGACTGTTAGAAAGAAGGAAGGCATGTGAATGGAATAGAGAGATGATGACCACAGCCTAGTGAATGTGTGACCAATCAATAAGTGCTACGCCTTTCCTAGTCTAGAGCAGTCGCTATAGCTGCGACAAAGTAAAGTTTATTGAACTTGAGATTTAAACTCACGGAACACTGTTTTCGTCGTGACGGTTCTTAGTTACTTGGCTACTCGGGCGAAGTTATACGCTATATTTGTATATATATATATATATATATATATATATGCTTATATATTTATGTATTACTACTTATCTTGAATTGGTAAGGAAGTAACAATATTAACCCGATCTATATATACAATCACTTATGGTCTATATCGTATATATATCTGCAAAAATTAGTATATAACATTAATCCCATTCTTTATTGCATCGATTTATTGCTTATTATATATCAACATTTCGAGTTAACTATTAATATTTATTTTATTAGATTCAAAGTTTCCTTAGTTACTCAAGCTGTATTACTCCATTTTGCTTCGAATTAACAGCAGCAATTATATTCATTACAGTAACACTATTGCGTATTACGTAAAAACGGCCAAACGCATGTACATCTTAGAATGTCAGAAATGGCAATGAATGTACTTAAGGCTCTCTATGCATATGCATACAATTACGAAAAATGCCCGATATATATATATATATAAAAAGTAAAAACTTTGATATCTGATAATTTTTTAAAAATGATTTCAATGCGATCTTGATTACTGCCAGCCAACACACCACATATAGCTATCAGCCCGCTCCATATAAAAATAATCATTACGACCGTTTGGCATTTAAAACTTTTATAAAATATTTGTGCCATCGATCTTTCTGAAAACAATCTCCGTAGGTCTTCGTCTTTAGCAGATCTGAACCGTGAATTCCGTATGCATTCTAAGCCGTCTTTAGACATGAAATTCTTTTTCCATGCAATTTTCCCTTTCACCCTTGTTAAGATAAGAAAATTATTAATAACAAGATCAGAAACTATGTAGCGAATAAATGATCAAATTGACGTCCAGAGTACGCAAGCACTCGGCTCTTTGCATGATGACAGATCGCATTGTTATGGTTGCGAATGATCCCGTGATCTCATTGTATTATCTTTTTCATATAAAGATTCGTCGTGAAATAACTAGTGGCAAGTTGACGCCTTTCGAGTAATTTAGCTCTCAATCAATAAAAGATTCGAACGGCGATGCACTTTAAAATCAATTTTAATCGTCAAAGTTAAGCCAACTTAAAGTCTAATGGATAATAGTTAATACAACAACAATAATATATAACGCATTCATACTGTTAGATAGTCTGAAATGCAGCTAACACTAATACCAAATCCGGTATAAGCTTAACGCGTCGATATGAAAGCGTTTAATATTTTTGCATCATCAACAATTTTTAATCTCTACTCCGTCTACTCTGTTTTTGGTTGTTTTTCCTTCTATATTATATTTGTATATATATATATATGTTTGTGTATATATATACATATATATATATATATATATATATATATATATATATATATATATATTTAAGTGCATTTGTATGTATATATGTTTACTTATTTACCTCAATTTGATTATGCGGGTTATTGACTTTTAAATATGCAAGAGACGCACTTTGACAATGAATGCATGCATATACATGTTAACAACGAACGAGAGCTGACAAAATAATTTAACTTTTATATATCATTGGAAAATTCTTAATTCATTTACATTTTGATAAGTATTTTAAGCTAATGTATATACAATGCATATATATATATATATATATTTACATACCTATATATGTATGTACAGATCATAGGTACATTACGCGATAAGCACAAATTTCCAATTGGGTATTTGCGCCCGCTTAAAAACGTAACGGCCGCGCTTACCACGTTCAAATGCATAGGTAGACGGTGTTGTTCTGTAAATAATTTTTCTATTTTACTTTACATTGCTTACATTCTCGAAAATGCTGTTATTCATTTCACATTACATATGATCTGTGAGTCAGTCTTGGTTTGAAACAAAGCCTATCAAATATTCGTCGAGAGAATACTTTTAGATTAAGTTTTTCATTTGGCCTGAAAAATATTGATATCAGAATTTATATCAATATTTTCTTATTCGCTGTACTGCTTACTTCTTCTTCCATTGAGAGGATTCAAATTGGCGTAACATGTCTTTTATTTAACCGAATCTTTAGATGGTCTTCGTTTATATTAATATCAACTATGGATTGGCAATAACAAGTTATTAACCCATCATGGATCTGATTCGATTAAGCAATTTATAATATCGATCTGAAGTCCATATGCCAAGTTTTAACTTTCTATCTTAATGTTTGCTGTCATAAAGCCGAACGGGCGGACGGGCGGACGATACAAAGTCTTATCGCGATCAAGAGTAGACATACTTCATGGTATCTCTAATGCGTAATTCCGAACGCTACGAACGAAAAGAATGGGTAAACCTAGCATACTTTCTATCTTTAGGTAGAAATAATAATCGACAATGAGTTTTAAATATTTACGGCATAGCGATGGAGTTTCTTTCAGGATGACCACGCCACTCTTTCGACAATTTCTTTAACGGTCTACTACAAACATTTGGATGAACATTTTTCATTTTTTTTACTAAATTTAGCTGTCTGTCTGTCGAGTCATATATGAGTTTTATGTCATTATTTTATTGAAATTTTGTGTACTTCGAAAATTATTCAAAGCTCACAGTTATCAAGAAATATTATATACTGTGCAGACTATTAATGCGAACACAACATTCATATCATGCCAAACTGGGAGTAATTCACATAAAATTTCACACTTGGTTCATGCACTTAATCTACAAAATTAGGCATTGGTTAGCTTTTCCGGTGCGCCGAAATGCAAGGACTTAACTTGGCCAATAGTAAGTTTTGATGGGGAAACAGAACTTTTAAATCATTCTTGTGATGTCCTCATACCAGGACTATAGAATTGGAAATAATTGACTTGTTGTCTATACATACACTTGCATACATTGAAGTATCATTAAGATCAACAAAATGCAAATGGTGCAAGTGGTCACATCTTAATCACTATACAAAGCCGACACACAGCATTGTAGAGATTTGCACAAACGTAGTCAATATATTCATCGAATCTAGGAAGAAAATTGCTTCAATGCTTGAGCTCTCTAAGTCAAATATTTTCAAATTAAAATTGATCTGTAGTGAGATGAAGGATAACATAGCCCTCACTTAAAACCCATCCCTTCGATATTTACGGATGGATATAATTGATAAACTAGTTTCGATTTAATTTTTGACTTATGATACCCTCATCATTTATAAACCATAATACGGAAGCCACTCTTATATATCCTTTCACAAACTCATATTTTTTTAAACTCGCTGGCACGAGGTATACAGGAAAACCTATTTTCGTTAGGATTTCTTACATCAATAATATATGTATTTTTCACAAATTTCTCTCATTGTGAAAGTTGTTCCTTGCTTTCTTTAGGAATGGAAATCGACCAAAACGACTAAAAATACTATAGTGAGACGCGGGCTACCATTAAATGTCCTCCTACATATATTCATATAACAACTTTCCAAAAAGAATCTTATATTTTGCAAGTAATTGAAATAGTGATCTAATCCAAACTATTTTCAATGACGCTTGTTCTTGGGCCAAATCACGTCAGTCTACCATATTTGACCAAAATATCTGAAAAGTTGCGGCTTGTGATAGGTTAAACACAAGAAAACAGCAAGGTGGACAGATAGACACACAAGATTAGAACGTGATACTCAATCGGATCGGTATAATAAAAATATGGGTCTATTTTAAGCCCGTCTGTATATTTTATACATCCGCATAAGGCTAATATAGCCATGAACTGCAACTGGTATAGAATAAAATCATTCCGCCGTTAAAGCCCATCATATCGCGCTAAATGTAAGCCACAGAGTCTAAACTGTGTAACGCTCTGCAAATATTATGAATTGTCATTGAACCGAAATTGAAGATACGATTGCGTGAGGTTGTACAACAGGCGGACAGATGTAGTAGTCAGACATATGCCAAAGATTTACTTAAGTTAATGCTCAAGGATTAATATCTGTCAAGATGCAACGTAAGATCCGCTTATTTCACAACATGAACTGACAGGTTTTTTTAACAGATTCACGTCATCGTTTTCTATATACTTGTTTGCAGTTCATAGCTATTTTTCAATCACTTTTAATGTAACTTAAAAATGATTGTTGAATTTTCACTTTCGTTGATTTCAATATAAGGCGGCCTGACATTATATGTGTAGGTATATCGTTGTTATCGTAAAATTCTATTTACATTATATTCCATCTAGATTATAACAAGTTGAAATTTTATAATCGAGATATAAGGTCGACTTTCAAATCCACCTATATACCTTATCGGTATATAAAAGTCTTTCATAGGACTGAAAAATAAATCAATATCGTTCATATTGAACGCAACAAATTGATATGTCAAACTATACTATTCGGAAAGAATTTTCATCATAAAATTATAAAAAATAATTCTTGTTGACCAATTTTTTTTTTCACCGATTTCTCTCGACTTCTATTAAATATTAAATATTTTGTTTTTAAAAAGATTTTTTTGCTAAATTGAACGTAATATGGGAAGCGTCGATAAAAGTGATCCGGTTGAATTTATTTTACACGAAAACATGTTAACAAGTTATACCATAGGCTGAACACAAAATAGAGAGGACATTAGGCAGATTGCAATTAGGAGATTGTATAGACAGGACTTAAATGAGCTCAAAAAATGATTCTGCATAGACTACATTAATTATAGGTGTAGGGTATTATTATCAATTAGTTTTGAAAATTTTTAATTTAATTAGATTGTAAAGGTATTAGTATTATATACGTCATGTGATTGCGAATGTGAAAGTTAAAGAGAAAACAAAAGTAAAAGAAAAAGAAAAGCATCGAAGAATTAATTAAAAAATTCTTGAATAAGACATGATAATGAATTTATAATTAATAAAAAAAAAAAAAAAAAAAAACAAAAGATTCAATGATTTGAGTTTGGGTTGATACGAATGCATTTTCGGAATCTTGCTATTCCTGGAATTTCCTTCCTTTTCATATGCTAGGGATAAATTACAAACGCGAGTTGAAAAATTAATTTATTTTCATTTTAGTTTAGGAAGGGAAACTTTCGTCCAAATTTCGTGCTTATATAATGTATCGAAAAAGTCTATGATGTTGATGAGAGAAGGCACGCATTCGATCCAGTACAAAAAAAAAATTTTAATTTTCTTGTCGACACCTCTTCAACAATAGTAATTAATTGAAATAATGAGCATCGAAAATAGCATGAGACGATAAAGCAGAAATCTCGAGACTGATGACACATTACCATGTATAGCTTGATCGGGGGCCGAAAATCATTTCAGATATCTTGCATTTGATTCGATTTTCGCCAATTGAATTCGACCCGAATCAATACGACAAGTAATTATTTTAAAATTAATAATTTTTTTTTTTTTTTTTTGGCACTAATTGCAATGAAATTTCAAAACCGCTCGTCTGCCTTATTATATACTTCGTATATATACAATTCGATAGTTATTAGAATGTAAGAAGGGAAACAAAAAAAAAGAAAAAAAAACGAAATTAGCCAATCGGTATCTCCACCGAGTTAAGTTAAGCGATTTCTTTTGCCAAAAAGTGTCGCATTCGTCATATAGCATTCACTTCTCGCCTGCTGTCTGTTGTCTACTTTAGAATGTGCAAAGTGCTTTAAATACTCGACCTGTACTATGCTTAATTTTTTGAACGTTACCGACAATTAGCCAGATGATTAGATCAGTTGCCAAAAGATATCGTTATAACTTATTAAACTGCAACGAATACTTGATGTGTACATTTTGTTAACCATGTGCCGATCAAGATCAGTTTTGCACTAAATTGCTAGATATATTTTAAATAAATGCTTATAACAAATATTATTCTTGTTTTCAAGCTGAATCCGTCTTTGTAGGCCTGTACGATTACCATAAACGTATACATATATATATATATATATATTTATATGTATATCTCGATATAGGGAGATTCAGTTTGCTTTGTAGTATACTTTTTTTTTTTTTTGTTTTTCTTTTTTTCGAATTTACTAACTAAATACTCAGGTGGTGTTATCTACCTACCTATATAGTATTGGCTTGGATGGATTATAGGCAGTAAAGGGACGATACAGGGAGTTATATATATGTTAGTATGCGACTGAGTTCAATGTGGAAGATTTTTGGCAGGGCGGGAAAGCCCGCTGCAGATAGATATTCGCAAAGGCGTACAATATCGTTAAAGAAGGCCAAGTCGTGATTGTATAGTTTACGGGTAACTATAGGACAAGAGGGAGGCGAAGAAAAGTGCCTCTTACCTCTCTACAAAATTTCCTCACCACATCGTTACAGATAAGCGCAAGACAGTACATGCTTTTACGGCGATTGTCAGAATATCGATAGTGTTGGACACAC
>NW_023998414.1:13965522-14067259 GCF_014805625.2 Glossina fuscipes | reverse complement strand
AAGCATGTCCACCTGTCCGTCCAAGTGTCTGTCCATCTACTCAACTATATAGTATTTGTGGTTAATTTTCTCCCATTGGCAAAAATGAAGAAATCGCTTCTATATTTGCAAAAAAAAAAAAACAAAATTTCAAAGGACCCGCCTACAACCCGACTCAACACTTTTATTTTGTAAATAACCAGCCTCGCCCAGCCAACACTGCAAAATACGAAAACTTAGATCTTTTCAATTTTTTTTTTTTTTGTCTTTTTAAGGGTAACGATGATGAATATAAAAGATTCAGTCACGACCGAATATAATTTTCTTATCCTGTTTTCCTTAACAGCGCTTCTCGAAAAGCCTAGACCTGTTCGCCACTTTTTTCGACTTGTTAAGCTAAAATAACCGAAATAACTTTCTTGCCCGCTTTACGAGTATATAAAGGTGTGTGAAATTGCGTTTAAGTACATTTGTACATATGTACGTGTATAATTACATGAACATGACATCAAGAAACTTAATTTAAATTTTTTGTTTAATTTGAAAACAAGACGTTAAAGGAAGTCAAGCAGAACGGTTGTGAGGCTTCTTCCTTTCAAAAACACACGTTCAGCGGCTATTAATACGTAGAAGTGATATAGAAAAAGAAGAAAGAAAGAAAATAATATGAATGAGACCACATAACGTAAAATATAATAAAAATATTGAATATATGAGTTTTATGTATGTGCGACTAGCTACCAGGATAATTATATATGTGTGTATGTATTTATATATATATATATATATATTTATTTTTTTTTTTTAGAAAACTATGAAGAGTATGACATTTTACAACAATAGCAAAAACAGTTATTGGGAATAATAATTTTTAAATGATTATAAAACCAGAAATTAGACTCTGCTCCCAAAAATCATACGATCTGCGTATATGGTCTTCTGATATTGTATAAATGCCAATGCTAACTCGCGCATATACATATACGTGAATGTGCGTGCGTTTGTCTCTCTCTGTGTGTGTGTGTGTGTGTGTGTGTGTGTGTTTTTGTGTGAAAATAACAACAGAAGCAAACAAATAAAAGAGTTATTTTAGAAGTTATCTAAAACGACAAAAAAGCGAAAAAAAAACGAAACAGTTTACAACTACAAATAAAGCGACATACATAAAATATCAGTTTACTTACAAAAAGAAGGAAAGGAGTGAACAGACAGAACATATAAACAGTTGATTAAATTGTTCAGTAAACTACTGTTCATATTTATTTAATTAACTTATATACATCTTGTCGCCGCGCGCACGTCGATCGTATACCGTTTGTTGATCGAATGTTTGAAATGCAAAACAAAAATTCATAATAATAGTTCGACTGTAGTGAGTATTTATTGTGAAAAGCATCTGTTTGTGAGAACGCTGTGAATGGATGGATACATCACATGCATACGTGCATGCTCACTCGTTTAGATCAAATTTACTTAAACACGCACTTTTTTTTTTTCCCCCTGTTTTCTATGTAAACAAATGGAAACGGCAACAAACAAACAAAAAAAACAAAAAACAGATTCACTCAACAATAATCATATTTCGCACTTTCTCACTGCACTGGCGTCAAGATCGATTTCGGTGAGACAAAAACAAAAAAAAAAAACTAAATAAAAAATGGTATACAAACATATGTATATATATATATATATATATAATAAATATATATATATTTGGTTTACATCGAAATATTTGATTCCTACTTTTTTTTTTTTTTTTTGCGCTTATCAAGTTTACTCGGAATTTGATAAAATCCTCTTCACCCCGATAAATATTTGATAGCATTGTAGATGTAACATGTTATGTAAGCGTAAATATCTCTATATGTATAAGTGTATGGGTTAATTGCTTTTTGAATTTAGCATCGAAAAAACGTAATCACGTGATCACATTTAACTTAACACACATCCTAAGTATAGTATAAAATACTAAAAGTATTTCTATATTTACAAGTTTGCACATGATTTACGAACGTTTTTATGTATGATTGAAAACCGTCAAAACGTATAGAAACATAAGGTAAATAAATATCTTTCATTATTAATATGGGTGCGTAATAGGTTGCATTTCGTCCGGACTTTTTGTGGCGGGTACTTGGTTTTCCACACTAATAGAATCAATAGTTGTCCAACTAACTGCAAACAAAAATGCTGCCAGCATTAAGCTATTGATTGAGGTTAACAGAAACGTAATATACGCATGCGTAATGCGACATTACCGAGAAGTACGATTTTTAATCAAATGATAACACGAATGGAACGCATTTAAAGAGTTCGCAGCGCATGCAGTCAAGATGTAAAGGACAGTGAAAAGAAATCATGAATGAACTTATAAAGAAATATGTGACGGTAATGGCGCAACGTTGAAAAGCGAGAATTGGACTATATATCTCACATTCCAGTAATAATGTGGAAAAGAAAAAAAAAAAAGTCAATAAACATTTGTAATAACATATCGAGAAGATTGTCAGAAAACTTACATTACAAGGTAGGATTCTAACAATGAAGCCGATAAATTTAGGTTCTAGTGTTTTAAGACATCGATCTTGGAATTTATTTCTCCAGACTATTTAATAATAGTAGTAATGTTCTTTAAATGCTTTTGAAATGAATTTGATAACCGAAAAAAGAGGAGAATCTCTGAAAAAGCTTTTAAAGTCGTTATCATTAATAAGCGGACAAGCAGGCAAGCAGGTCGATCGATCTCTTCCATTCATTATAAATCGATTTTATAATTATTAAGAACGTCACTTACTCAACTTCATTTTAATAACTTGAATCTTTCGTCAACTCCGCGACATATTTAACTTTACTTCGGGAATAGTTTTTCCCAATTTTTGGCACAATTCGCCCACAAAGATGCTTAGTTCCTAAGAATGGTACGTAATCGATAAACTTGAATCGTCCTCAATATATTTTCCTTAATCTTTCCTATACTTTATTTTATCTGTACATGAGTGATATAGATGAAGAGCATGCTATACTGCTATAAAAATCGCTAAAGACGCGTAAACTTGTAAACTTTAATAAACTATATAATGTAATGGCATAAGTGATCTCATACGCCCACGTGCAAACACTCTGCCGAACGTCCATATAAACCTGATAGAGCAATCTGTCCCTCGAATGGATGGAATGATCGATTTTGACAAATTGCAAAATTTTAAAACGCAAGTAAATCACATAATATATATAAATACTCTTGTGACGTCATTTGAAAAGATAAAAAATGAAGAAAAACAATAGAATCGTGGGCCCTATGAAAAGAGCCTGCATATGCAGAATTTAACGCGGTCACGTATCATTTATCAAAGGTTTTGCTTTTTACATCAGAAGTTCTGAATAACTTAACATATCTTTTTGTGAGTATATATTCAAAAAGCTAAAGCAAAACTAAGAATTCCCAGCATACTCTTGTTATCGGCAAACACATATATGTTCGCATGTACACATTTATGTAAATATATATGTTTGCTTACTTTGCAATATGATACACTCTCTTTAAATAACATTTATATAATTCACACATTATTGCGAAATGCAACTAGAACAACAACAACAACAGTAATAATAACAATAAGGAAAAACTTGAACGTTAGTATAGCAAAAAAAATCAACCATTAATTGTGTGTAAAAAAATTTTATAAATAAATAAATAAAAAAATATATATAAACAAAGTGATCGATTTAAGGCATCTTTTCCTCGCATATAAACACATTATACATATAGAGTTGTTATTAATTGTAGTCGATCGATGTTGGTTCACAAAGCGTTTTGTTATCGAAGGTGGGAACCGGAGTAGTTAAGATCAAATCTATTGTATATATGTATATATGACACCATCCTCAAGCGGTTCGTTCGCGTATGTGTATGCGTATACGCGCGTTTATATTAATACGCATTTGTTTTCTATGCACGAGCCTATCACATACAAAAAGAGATCAAATAAAGAGCACAAGTAAATATCTGTCCATTATTTTTTAAACAAATTATCTCTTATAATAATATCGCGATCGCGTCTAATTCATGGTTTTTCCCTTGTAAAACGACATTGGCCGCATATGTATGTTATAAAATACGCAAAACCCCTACGCTTCCGATATTAGATTTACACAAAAGTTATAATTAGTTTAACAAATGCATTATACAACCATATCGTAATCTTGCTAAATACTGCCAAGTTAGGTTAGTTATAGATCTCGACGCATTATATAATATGAAAAAGAGTACAATGTTACGCATAAAAAGGCTATCGATCTTCACAGAGAGATCTAAATTTATATATATTCACTCCATTAAACGTCAGGTGTGCTATTAATTGACCTCAATGCCTCAATGCTTAATTCAGTTATTGAGCTCAGCAGTTTCTCGACTATTAAATAAATATTATAGTATATATAATATATAACAATTTAGGCAATTATCGCTAGATAAGAAGGTTGCAAACATATTCATGCTTTATATAAGCGAGCATGAGCGAGCCATCATTTCAGTTACATTTCTCGATATGATTGTTTTTTTTTTTTTTGTTTTTGTGCATTTAAGCCTTCGGGAAAAGTGGGAGTAAGTCTTTTAAAAACACTTTCCCCAACATAAATAAATAAAATAAATATATTAGGCCGACGGTTTTTTTTTTTTTTTTTTTTTTTGTTCTCTTCTTATTAAATTTCTTTTCAATTCTCGATGAACATCGATGAATGTATTCAAAATTCGACCCGTATTTAATACAGTCAATCTAACTATCATTGCTAATGTTTGCTTTATTGTGTTGTAAGTACATCACAGCTGTTTTAATCTCTCGCGTGGCTTCATGCCTGTGAACAGGTGTAGGCAGGTGTTTTTTTGTTTTGTTGTTCTATTCAATGCTATTGTTTTTAGGTGTCTTTTTTGTTTTTAATTTTTTGTTTCTTTTTCTCCTCGATAATCTTCATTATTATTGTTAATTGAAGTTTAACGTTCAGTGCAATGGGCATGTGCCATGTAAACAAAAATGATGATTGAAAGATGAAAATATGCGTATTATGTGCGTACGTTAATATAACATAATTTTTGTGTAATTAGGCCCTTGTGAAAATATATTCCATCTAGCAAAAGGAGAAGAAAGGAGAGGCAATCATTTTCTTAAACTTTCTTTTCACGGAAATATATTTCAGCCAAACTCTTTGCGCTTTTTATTAATGATATTTACTTCTTTACTTTTGTTCAATTATTTTATTTATTTATTTTGGTTTTCTTTACGTAGTTTGCATTGTAACAGCGGAAAACCCCATTTCAAGGAATTCCTAAGCTGAGTAAATTTTGCAAAAAAAAATTTCCATTACCCGTTTTTAAATGCCCAAGTCTTAGGTAATGGAAATATTGAATATATATATATATATATATATATGTTTGGAATGTTTTTTTTTCTTTTAGCTAAAATTTATTATTATTTTTTAAAATTTAAGTTATCTTTAACCGAGGGAAATTGTTAGTTACGTACTTTCATAAAATGCAAGTTTTCATAATATCAATATATATATATATTATATATATATATTTTTATATACTTATAATAAAACATATATTTATTTATATACTTAAATAAATATTTTTGCTGGTGATGACAAATTTCCGGACATTAATTCCAAGATTGTATATAAAATATTATATGGAAATTCATAATTATGTCCTGCAGGCCGTACTTTCCGCTAACTTGTAACCCTATATACGAAAAAATTTAAAATCGATCTACAATTTGTTATCTAGCATAACTATAAAGTATCGTAATCTCAACGAGTCTATCTCAACGTATTCGCTCGTCTGGTTAAAAATGCTTCCATCGTAATCTCTCTTGTAAGAACCCTTAAAAGACCTAGCAAATGCTTCTGAAACGCAAACGAAACTAGTTTATATCGAGAACTTTGGATAGCATAGCACCATTGAATCGATGTAGAAATCTTCTTATATTTGCTATATGCCTTTATCATATATAGTTCAAAGTTGAGGTTGTTCTCGCTTGGCCGCAAAATAGTTATTGCCTATTGGAGAATAAGTTTCGTCGATAACGAGATCACGTTTGCTAGTTTACTATATCTTGTTGTCTTGCGGTTGTTCGCTCGTTCAAAATATATTGGACTTGATCGAGTGCGGAGTTTCACAACTCCAATCACAGAGTTATGTTCAGTCGATACAGCTATTTTGGGAATAAATCGGAATCGTATTTAATCGCCTTTGCAGAATCTTGTTTGAGCGCTCGAGAAACTATATTAGCTTTGTAATAAAAACTTTTTAGATCGAGCTAGCACAGAAGATTACTTGACTAGGTATATATAAAAATTTGACAAAAATAATTTTTGTAATACATTGAAGAAAAGCGTATATTAATCCAATCCATCAATTTCTCCGATGTAATTTCGTAATTCGTCGCAACTAAAAGTTCAACGGGTCGTTACGAATTTTTTATTTACATATACAAATATTTTGTTATGCGTATATATTTATGCATATACAGATATACATTGTATTAACAATTGTGCTTAAGTCGTGTAGAAAACTCGAGCATCATTTAAACGCCGACAGCATGGGTACGATCGTTGCAAATGCTTTATAAAAACGGCACTAACGTTAAACTAACATAACTATCTTATGCTGATGATCATGAAATGATCATTATCATTATGAAAAAGCGTCTTAACGGCTGAACAATTACGAGACGCGACTAAGCGACATGTTGCAAAAACAATTCTTTAATACTTAGTCGCACTAAACCCATACATAGAGATGAAATATTTGCACCGGCAAACATACTCTCTCTCTCTCTCTCTTTCTCTCTCTTAATACTATGATCTATATGTGTGTGTGTGTGTGCTGACGAAGAAAAAAATTTAAAAAATTATAATAAAAAGAAAAAAAAAAAGAAAAAAAAAACACTAAAACACAGATGAGCCATTAAATGTGTATAAAAGATAAAAATCCAAAAGTTAATGTCCGTCTATCAAAATATAAGAATAACAAGCAATCCATTCAAACATCTGAACTGACAGTCCCATGCGCACGTATAAACGTGAACGTACTGGTTATATTTACGTTTGTATATAAGACTTATATAGATATATAACATAACTTATATATATATATATATATATATATATATAACTTATATATATATATATATATTTATATATAGAATAATATTACATGCAATTGGTTACGTTTTGTATATAAAATTTTTTATATGCATTTTTGTGTGTACCATAATATATCTGCTCGCACAGCAAGAGCAGATGAATTGGACGGATGACTGGTTACAGTTGGGCTAACTCGTCTAAGGGGCTATACACTGACTGTTGTACATAAGCATAATTATATTTATGTAGACACCTATATAGCCGCTCTCCTATAGATGCATCATGATGTTCGTGCCCGCGTTTTTGATAATCGGCGGGGGTATAGTGTCTCACTCTCTCTCTGTCCTTTGGTCTTTGATTTATACATGTCATGTATATATATATATATATATATATACTGTATATAATATATACATATACATATACTATACATCTCTGTCTCCGGCCAAAGCATGAGTTTCATTCAATGATCACTGAACCGTTTACGTTTTTGAACTGTTTCAAGGTCTGACCATAAAAACGACAACAGCACTACAGTCGTCACAGCAGCAAAAGATAATAATATTCAGGCAGACAAACCATAGAATTACGGCCATTATTCGAGAAAACAATTGAGTTTTGTTACTACTGCTGCGGCTGCGGCTGCTGCTGTTAATGATGTTGGTGATGGTGGTGGTACTGCTGCTGTTGTGGCTGGTAATACTGATTGTAGTGTTGTTGTTTACTTCTTCTTTTTCTTCTCTTCTTCTTCTTCTTCTTCTAGATTTTCATTTTCTTTTCTTCTTTTACTGAATGTTTGAATGAATGAATGAATGAATGAATGAATGCTATTTGCTCACCTTAATTTTTCTCCCTTTTTTAAATAAATTTTGTACTCCATCACTTTTGTACTCTACACTGCTCGTAAGCTAAAGCGTGCCCAATAAATCATATTCAGATGTTTGTAAACGTCAAAGAAGAAGAACAACTCAATATAAATCCATATTTTTCTATAGAAATTGATTCAGAAGTATTTCGTTAATCTAAACCATCAGTTTATCAGTTTAGTAATTCCAATCAGTAGTCAAAAAAAATTTAAAAAAAAATAAAAAAATACTCTTTCAAATATGTGATTACGATTCCAGACTATGATAATGTGACTCGAATTTTTATTTTTATTTTTATTTATTTTTTTTCACATTCTGGTATAAATTCATAATTTTTTACAAACTTACGATATTAAGTTAATTCCTATATTCAATTATTTTATCCATTATTTTATCCATTGAACTAACTGATATTCGTTAATTGATATAAAGGGTAATTCATTGTGATGATTATAGGTTTTTAGTTTTAGGTCAATTGTTGGGGGCCATAAGGCTCGATTGCACATTTAACAATTTTCTAAATAATTTCGCAAATGAATATCATGATAACTCATGATAGATACGAAAAGAGAAAACTTCACCTCTTATGCATAAGTAGAGTATGAAAGGTTTGTACTTCACCGACCGATGATTAGTGTCTTTTTTTTTTTTTTTTTCTTTTCTTTTCTTCAGTCTACTGTCTTTTACGGTTGTTGTTGCATTAATATAGCTTTTCATGCAACTTCATCAATGATCGTACGAATGTGTTTATGAATGAATATTAGATAAGTAAATGTGAAATGTCTGCATTACGTTTAAGTCAATTCTTCGTTCTTAGTGGTACTTAAGTGGAAATTGAAGAAAATTTTACATAATTTAAGTTAACCTTTTCTCTTTTCCGCTTACGGTATCTAAAAAAAAAAAAAAACAAAGAAAAGAGAAAGACAAATAAGAATAAGACTATTGGATACTCTGTACATAAAATTTGATATACATTATAGGCGTGTAGATAGATCGTTTGACACTCTCGACACGATTTTGAATATAAGAAATAGTTTGGGTAAGAGTACCTTCTACAGTTCCTACGATATATACGCTCTCGTAGATGATCTTGTGAAGGACGTTACAGATTTAGTCAAGCTTTAAATGTATGCGGAACCGTAAATCCTTCTCATGAGTGCTGCTGCGTTAAATTTTTAATAACTTCTAACCCAACAGTAAACATTTATTGATTTTAACTCAAGATTCGATTTTTTTGCTGCAAAATGCGGTTTTTTTTTTTTTCAATCTCCTTCATTGAAGGAGATCTGCTATTGTCTTGGATTACACTATCAGTATATCGCTACCATCTCTCGGCTGACTTCTAGCGCCGATTGTTTACCATAATCCTTCTCTAACCTCCTTGGAACAATTTAAATCTGTATATTCGTTTTCACAGTCAATAATTGTAAGAGAAATTCATAAATTTTTGAAAAAGTCCTTTGTAAATCAGATATTGGGTATATATAATTTTGATCAAACTGGCTTATATTCTATATAAAATAAAATTTTAAAATTCGCTCAACTTACAGTTTGAATTGCTAAGGACTATTTTATGCTCGGGATTTTCACACAGCTTCGGTTTATGCTTTTGCGCTCAGACCTATAAATTAATCATAAAAAAATATTTGCTTGACGAGTTTATGTTTATTGGACGGACAGAGAGATACTCCACTATAATCGGGTATGGACTACATTTTTCCAAATCTGCACTCCAATCTTTGTAGAAAGCCCAAACAGGCAATGATATTAGAGAAATACGCGATTACATTACGAAGTGTTTTTTTATTTTACTACCTAATACTTTGCAGTGGAATTAGTTTAATGGGAGGAGATGTATGAGTGATTTTTATGACTGCAGAGTTTTTTGTTCTTTTTTTAAACCCTACACCTCTTGTGATGCAGAGTCAATTAGGGCAATGCGGACGTAACATTAGCATCCAGAAAGGGATTAAGCGAAAATCCCATTTTAAACTTCTCTCTCCATCTGTCCTTTTCATGTCTGTCCATGAAATTTTGTTTTCAACCTGCAGCTCACAATTGTTGAAATATTTTAGTGAAACATGGTATTGGACTTACGTATTTGATCCACGAACGAATGCTATTCAAAATGGTACGGATCGGATCGCTTTTTCGATCACGTCCCGTATAGCCCTTAATATTGCGAAGTCGTTATAGGCAAAAAAATTGCAATTTTCAAAATTTTTCGACAAAACTCGCTAATTAATAGTACCCCAGCTATTTAAATTGATATTAAAAATTTGTTTCGATTAGGGTAAGATTGTGAACTCCTTCTCATATTACCCTTGTTCCGAAACTAAATTTTTATATGGTAGACGGATATAATTTGCAAGATTTTGTTATGAAATTTAGCTCATAATAGTAAATTGACAAAGAAATCAACCTTAACGGATTTGGTCCACATAAGTCAGTTTTTAGTATAACATCGCCTATAAGGATTGTCAGGAAATGTTAAGCCTTTGATGCCAAAAGAACCAAAAAAGCCAAAAAAGTTTATTTATAATAGCAATTTGATATAGAAATGAAGTGAAAAAAATTTGAACCACGTGGGTCTATTTCTTGCTCACCACTCCATATAAAATTTCTCGTCCCTCACCCTTCAAAAAATGATATAACTCTTAATGTTTTATGATGAAAATTGGTCCATAGTAACAATTTAGCAAAAAGATTATTAGTAAGAAATTTGAATCACATAGATGTATTTTTTGGACCCCTGCATATATAGGGGCTATAATGAAAAGCAAGACCTTATATGGAGACAAAGTCTACTCTCTATATTTTTATGATCGAAATTGAAGAAAATAAAATTTTTAGAAAGTGAATTAAGTTTGCAAAGTTTGGATCATGCCGTGTGATGTTTTTGGGCGTCCTCCAATCTGCGGGCTTCCATGAAAAATATACCTTTGCAGGGAAATAATGTGTAATTTTTGGTGTCTTATTACCAAGCCAAGTGCATAACTGTGCGAGGTGAATTGATGTAGGGTATTTAAGGACCCGCCTTGCCTGGCTATAACGTTCTTACTTCTTTTTGTTTTATTTTTTTTTTTTTTTTTTTGTATTTGCAGTATTTTTCTCTACTATTTATTATATATTAGGCATCCATACTCGTATGACAATCTATGTACAATATACAAAACAGATGCTTACTGTTGTTTGCACAATTACGGTTTTAAATAAAATTTATTGGTCCAATAGCTTGTGAAATGATGATGATTTCTCTTTTTTCATTCGGATGAAATTTTTTATATAAAAAGTCAACGAAAAGAAAAAAAAAATTCAATATAAAAAATTGACGTAAAATGAATTCATACTTTAACACAGAAAATTGGTGCATAAATATACATATATATATATATATATATATTAAGAGCTTCCCAATGATAGTTACTTTGGTTAATATCGAATAGTTGAGCCAGATGATGATCCGTTTGACACAGTCTAGCAAATGCTTCTAAATATCATATACTTACGTAAAAATATATTACGATAGCCAAGTTCCATGCATTTCTAACGAGCTCCTAGTAGTTGCGATAATTTACTTAATACCTTATTTTAAATTAAAACCCCTCTCCTCCCTCTCGGCCACAAGGCAGAAAGGCAAATCACTTGAGATTATTCATGTCACCGTATACTTACTTACTTATAAGATTCTAAAATCCCTATAGGTATATTTCTTCCTTTCACATACATATTGTAAAAACATCAAGGGGTATAGTGCAAAAAAATATTTTTTATAGAACAGATGTACAGCTTTTTCCAAAGATGATGAAAAAATTTATGAAATACTTTTGGTATGTGAATAAAAAGAAAAAGGAAGAAGAGAAGTACTTACGCTGCAAATAGCAGTAGATTTCTATGAAAAACTTATTTCCAGCACTAATCGGTAGTCTTCATAAGAGTAGCTACTTTAGTCTTTAAAGAAAACTCATTAGCAAATTACTTTGATCTTTTTTTCCAATTTTCATATCGTCTAGGTATTCCTACAACCTTTCTTATTAAAAGAGAACGAAATTCAATTCTCAAGCAACCCTGATACGGAGATGTATATAAGCTATTTCTTCTTTGGATGATTTCCTTACAATTTGTACGGCATATGTCAAACATAGGTCATAGTTTTGATAGCCTTTGGTGCAACATTGGGATCCAACTTTGACCCCATTATCTATTGATAAATTTAATTAATAGTTTTCTGTAACGAAATTTCCTTTGCTTCGCAATTAATTGACCTAACTCTATGATATCTTGCCCTTCTTATTACGAATCCATGTGACATTAAATATAGATCTGATCTATACTAATTTAACTTCTCGTACGAATTTCTTATTCAATTCTGAACAGATTTTGTAAAACTTTTTCTTTCACTTTTGATTTTTTTTGTTTTTTTGTACTTATTTTACTTTGCATACTTTCGTATTATTACTCTTGTTGTTATTTATTATTTGTAAAACTATGTTTCAGCCCTACAGGCCTATTTCTCCCCTTAAAATATTTTCAAATTCATCTATGGATTCATTCAGTTTAGCTTAATCTAAGCAAGGTTTTCCTTGTTAGTAAACTTTTCAAGCACGACGGTTATACTTCTGCTACAACATTGACTTTGATAGAAAAATATTCTACCTTGCATTGCGACCAATGCAGTTGTATGAAAAATAAAAGCAATTTTTATTTGCTTTACTTTTTGGATAACAAGTTTTATGTCGAACTAAACCATGATGGCTCTAAACATAGATAGAATTTTGCGAAATTCAATTTAAGCTTTGCTCAAGGCAGTCTTTTAAAGATAGATATGTTTGGGTAATTTCGTAATATCGTAATAGCGAATATCGAACCTATTTTCTACGATCAACCGAGAATTTTGAAAAAATTGAAAAAATTTTCCAAATCCGAAAATGATTGCGAAAGCGTCTACGTAAAGTAGGCTGTGCCTTTACAGGATCATACTCGCTACGTCCAAGTTGTAAAATTTCTGATCTTATGTGATAAATTGTTCAACCACTCATATCAAAGCAATCTCGCTGCTATAGTAAGATAATCGGAAGTATGAGGACTACTAAAGCCATCTCAATTTCATGCTCTTATTAACGGCAATTGATTGTATTCGTCGCTATGTTATATGTAGTCGCCAAGAACGAGTCATCTGCACATATGCCTGAATGAAATCATGAATGGTTGAGATTTTAAGAAAGTCTTTATCTTAGTTTAATTTTAAATAAAATCTAATACGGTATATAATTACGATATAAAATTCCTTAAAATCGATATTCTTCTTCTTTGCCAATATTCAATAATATTTACATGGCATCTCTAATGTTAATTAACATTCATTTTCAAAAGAAAAAAGAAAGAAGGAAAAAAAAAAACAAAAAACTTTTAACAAAAAAATTGATTTGTGATCAATCAATTAATCATCAATGAGTGCATACTGTCAAATAAAATAAAATGTGCGAATAAATAAATGACATGAACATCTCGGAACGATAAATTTCATTTTGATGAGCTTCATTTTGTTCACTGATCAGAAGCTAACAAAATTTATTCGTGATTGGTGAGACAACTTCCATAAAAGAAATATAGTAAAATATAGTAACAACAAAAACCAAACAACTTGAAATGTCATAATCATATCAAAACGAATCTTGCATACCCTCCATAGCCATAGGATAAGATAAATCTGGCAAACGATTATCTTAATATATGAGCAAATACCAAGCTTCAAATTTTATAAATGATATGTAATTGATATGTAAAGCGAACAAAGAGACATATATTTTAATTATTGTATTAATTACAATCACTTCGTCCCTTATTATCAAATTGTTCGAAATTAACTTAGTGAACCATCAGGCAATATATATATATATATTGTCAAAGTTATGAAAGTCAATAATTTAACTAAATATATTTTGCACGTTTCGATCATGGCGATGATATAGACGAAGAAATATTGCATTACGTTTAGAGAATCCTCACAGGCAGTCACAGACATATGGATAGAAAACTGAGGGTACAATGAAAATGAAAATATCATCTTAAACAATCAGCTTGAACAATGCGCAAAAGCCAAATAGAAGAAAATTATAAAATAAAAAAAAAAATGCATATAGGTTAAGTCGACTCGAACATATTATTACTCCAAAAATTTCAAATCTCTTCTCTTATCTCATCTCTAACGTAAACGTTTTGCAACGAATTATGGAGTGAGCGGCGCAGTTTTCTTGCAAATCCAAATAAGAAATCATTGTAACACAATTTATTAGTGGGGCCTTGCATTCTGGCATTCTACATATAATATGGCAGCATATATATATATATTTCTGCTTGATTATTGCTTTTGTTGCGATACGTTGCAAACCAAACGACTAACTATAGCATGCTTTCAATTTATGCGACAGTGGTTATAAAAATCACAGACTGTCTGTGTGACTCAGTGAAGTACAAATGAAGCACCCAAGCAATTATATACATACACACATACACGCAACAACAAAACATACACACAAAACAATTAATTGTTATGCTTGGTGCTGACTATTGAGATGATTACCGTGCAAATGATCATCAGCGCCATCACATCATTTCTTTTTTTTTTTTTTTTTTTGTGTTTTCTTCTGTTTTTGTTATCGAAGTGAACTCCCATGTCGTGCTGCTTATACATCGCTAACTTCGAGAAGATTTATATGATGCACGATCGAGAGACGTTCTTTTTAATTCAATGGCTCGTTGTGTGCATTTTCAGTGTATTGATGCGTGGGGCGTAGAGAATTGGCTTACGATGATGATGATGATGATGATGATGATGATGATGCATGTCGTTGGTATTTTTGCTGTATTATATAATGGTAAGAGCCATTATAGTTTTATATAGCAACGTCATATACATTTTGATTTTCAATATCATTTTCAATAATGAAAAAAAAAAAAAAGAAAAAAAAAAGAAACAACAAATTCATCGTCTTTTCAAAATACGCACATAAATCAGTAATAATCTAAGTCGTTGAGGATTCATTACTAATGACTAGAGAGACACTAATTTTTTTTTTTTTTTCGCTAAGTGCTTGGTCTCTCAAGTACGAAGAAATTTGTTGTTTTTTTTTTTTTTTTTGCTAACATTAACTATTTTCGACCGCAACAGTTGTTATGCAATATTCAACAACTGCCCGTTGTGGTAAAGTTTAAAAACTTTAGTTTAGCAAGTTAAGCGAAAATTTTATTATCTCGACTAATAGAAATATGGCACGACATCGGTAGTTTCTAATGTGGCAAGCGGTTTTCGGCAATCAATATAAAATGTATACGCTAGTAAACTACGACTTTGGTCAAATTCATTACTTCCATCATCACGAACGACGTCGATAATTATACCAAACTAACTCAAGAAACGTAGCCTACTGGCATGGAAAAGTTCAACAACACCCCTTCAATATACGCTATAAAATCAAAAAGTGTCAAAACTGTCTCATTCAGTTTGAGTCGGTTCCGCTACGCAAAACTGTATGCCCTGTTAACGTGAAACTATTACATGAGAATAATGCTTCTTCTCCTATTGCTCTCTGAAACTTTGTGATCAGAAGTTCAGTGCATAACATTTAGCGGGATCTGATCTCTGTCTACTCTCGAAATTTCGTAAGCTACACAGCGAATGTTATTTTAACTCGATTGACTGGATAAAGCTGATAATAGATGGAAAAAGTAAAAGCTTTATATGCTTTAGGGTAAGATATAAGATACCTATGGGGCTATTTCATAAATTAAGTTTAACAGACCCTTTGGCAAGATTTTTATACAAATTCATTTCAATAAATAAAAGGGATAGCAATTTTTTTCCGCAAATTAATAAAACCTTTTTGATGTTTTTTAAAACTCATTTTATATTTTATACTCTACACCAGTTGTTGTATACGATATATTAAGTTTATGTGGATATATGCAACAATAAGAAGGATTTCATATAGCCCCCCCGATCTATTATGCCGATCGATTCAGAATCACTTTCTGAATCAATCTAAGCGCGTCCGCCCGTGTGTCCGACGATCTATCTTCATGTATTCGCCTTAGAGGCCACAACTTTTAATGAAATAACTTTGATGTAATTTGAGATACTTACGTGCTTTAGCTTTCCCTGTAAAGCCTTATTTCGAAAAGTCGCTATATGAATATCTGAAGTGTGTTGTGTGTTTCCACTTGTTTTCATGAAATTATAATATAATGAAATTTGAATCTGTCGCGAGTATTTCACGAATCATTCATAATTCGCAAGTATCCCAACGAAGATAATGATAGTAGAACTTGAATATGCCAAACAGTAGATAAGTAACAATATCTAATTATCCCAAATTTTATACAGAATTTTAAAAAAAAAAACGCACACACACACACACACACACACACACAAACTCACACAAATAATAGAACTCATGACATATCCGCCCACGAGACAAATAGGTTAAAGTGTTTAAATTTTAAGGTATTATTTAAGAAATTATTATATATGTATATATGTGTGTGCATGTATATGTATACATATATAGAATTTGTTCATCTAGAGAATCAAGTTTGCTCTATTCGGACTTGTTGGCTTCGAATAATAAATGCTATGAGCTATGGCTACTACTAACTAGAACTAAGCCGTATACAATATAATAATAGATAAACTTGTACATATTATTACTGTTAGTAGTAGAAGAAATAATTTTTATAAAATACATTTCTTTTTTTTTTTAATTTCCTTTACGCTGAGAGCTAGCTAACTGTACGTTTATATAGGAGTAAAGCAATGTACATTTTCATGTATTTTATGCCAAACATTTGCTATCTACATTAATCCCATTTACTAAAAATGTATTATAGAACTCCAGAGGACATATAAAATTATGAATCCGAAGATGCACCGAATCCCAAACTATGCTACTGCATGAGGAATATATGAAGGCAAAAAAAAAAAAAAAAAACAAAATATATATATATATATATATAGATATATATATAAATAAATATGTAAACATTTTTACAATATATAAAAGAAAAAAGAAATCCATATAAGAAAAAAGGGGGAAAAATTATGAAAAGATTGAGTTTACTTGTAATACAATTAAATTTTATTCAAGTGAAATTTGAAAGCTTAACTGCAATTGCATTTTTGTTTTAAGTACGTCCGGACAAGCGTGATTCGAATCACACTTAACTTAAGATGCAGCTGACTCTAAACATTCAGAAGCAGCGGTTTGAACAATAATAGCCTGCTTCCCTCTTTCTTTACGCTTTCTAAGTCATGGTGTTGGTTTCGTGTGTTTGGCTTCTCAGTCCTCTACTTGATCACCTGACTAGAGCTTGTCAATGTGTCACTTCAGCCTGGCGTTGGAAACGACACCTGACAACAGTCAGGTTGTTGCCTGTGATTATGCTTTATATACAAAATTTCGTAAAATAATAATAAATATTGATGGCGTTGCATTGAGTCAATTAGCTGACCCATCGGAAGGTGAACACGTTCGAAACGCTAAATGCTAAATGCTCTCGATTTCATATTCAAATGCCTGAAGACCTCTGCCATATCGATGTTACATGTTACATATGAAATGAAAAATTTAGCACATCTTCATTCAACGGTTGTGTATAAAAAAATTAAATTCCAACAAAGAACACTGAATGATAGATGGTGAAAATGTAAAACAGCGTCCCTAAGCATTAAAATAACATGCAACACATATAGGTGTATGTACATGCATATTCAAGTAAAAGCATACAATAATAGCATATCGGTACAAACGCTATGTATATTATATAGTATATGGATATATTTATATGTATGTATATATATATATGTTTCATTGATATAACCACACTGATGCACATAAGCTTTATACATATATGTATAAATACAAATATGTATTTGATGATGGCGGTAAGGGCAACAAAAACTACGCGTTTGAGTAAAAAAGGATATTATTGTATATATATATGTAAGTGCAGCCATACACATATGTGGTATATAAGTCAGATAGTTTAAAAAGTATTAAGCCTGATGCTTACATGTTAGTGTTAATAACTTAAGTATTTATGGTAAACTGGGTGACTGGGGACAATTTCGATCGAATCTTATTTAAGGCAATTGGGATTTAAAGCTAAAATACGGACTGAGTAATGAAAATGAAAGGATTTTTCTTTTGTATTCAATTTTTCCTTCATTGAACGCCAAACAGATCCATGAAGAGCAATAGCGACTATAAAATGACGAATTTACTGGGATTTGTTTCTAAAAAAATTTCGAATTTTATTCACCTGCCTAGCTGAACCTGATTAATTACAAAAAGTATCAAAAAGAAAGAATTAACAATTCCCCGATAAAAAACCAAGCATGGCTGACTAACACCTACACATTCGCACTGTCACGGCTGTCGCCACTTTCAACTTGTAAAGAACATTTTACCTAAAATTGACTTAAGAGAGAAAAAGTGCAACATTTGCATCATTTGCACCGACTAGACTACTATGTGTTGTAATCTTTCTTTTCAAAATTGTCTGAAATCTAGAAAGAATTATTTCACTTTTCATAATTTACTTAACCAGAAAGCATATGATTTTGAGAAGGGCGGTCTTATCATGTTTTTAGAAACGCAAGATCAATTGAGAACAATATGGCGTATATAGCTATTTTATAACTGTTTCAATTTTAATCTCTAGAAGCTCAATACTATATATAAATTATATTATATATAGTATATATAAATCTATATATATATATATATATAGGTGTGTGTATGCATTTCTGTTACCGTATGTGCCTGTTGTACATATTTGGTTGCATTCACAAAAATAGTAAAAAAAAAGAAGAAAGATAGCTGTTTACTTTGTGAGGGAGGAAAATAAGTACACATACATGGATAGAGCAGAGTATACAAAGAGATATTTTTGTCCAACGATGAATTTCACCCTCATTGCAATGCGTTTGATGTAAAAATAAATCTCCATTATATTCATGTATTATAGAAATCACGATTTGTAGTATTGTAGAGTAAAAGCATTCTCTATAAATATATGGGTGTGGCGTTTTCCTAGATTTACACACTAGTGTAAGGCTCTAAATTTATGTAACCGTCTATTTGTGTGTGTGTATGTGTGTGTGTGTGTGTGCGTGATTTTATGCAAGTGTGTGTTTACGTGCGTTCAATTATATATATATATATATTTATTTTTTGTATTTATGTATTTACATTTGACGGCGTACCTTTGGCCAGTTAAACGTATGAAGAGAAAAGTGGTACATTTTTGTATTTTTCCTAAAAGGATTTCTTTATATCTGATACACACATATGAAATGCACCGGATGGCGATGGTGGTGGCGTTAAAGACAATGATGTTAATGGCAGGGATGGCATGTATTTTGGGGTGCGTAATGACATAAACGTCCTTTCGTACATCCGCTCCTCCCCCCTCTTAACTACGATATCTCTTAAATGTGTGTATAATCAAAGGCTTTTTCTTTTTTTTTGTGCTAAACGGGAAACGTATTAAATCCACGTTGCCGAGGCAACTGTTTAGGGGTAAACGAAACTGCCAAAAACAACAAAACTCTTCTTCATAATATGCCAGATAAACGTAGGAAACATATACAAGCACAGTTACGTTATGCAGTCTTACTTATGCCGGTGCTATAGTAAAAATGTAAGTTTTATGGTTTTGTCCTTGTTTCCAGACACACACACACACACACACACACACACAGGCACTTGTGCTTATACAGTTTCACCTTTGTCCACAGAAATAAGCAGCGTTTGCAATCCATAAGCGAGCCGCTAAAATTTCTGTTTGAGGCGCTTGCCAACTGCATACAAAACGTTATCCATATAACAGAAAAAAAACACAAAAAAAAAAAAAAAAAAAACAAAACAAAAATAAACCAAAAAAGGAGAACAGAAAACAAGAAATATATGCATACATACACACAGGCACAGCAACTCTTCTCAAAGTGAATTCTAAAAACTTTTTCTTAAAGCGGATATGCAACAACAACAACAACAACAACAATAAAAAATCCCCGACTATATACATAGGTAATGGAATTTGTTGTTGCGATTGTTGTTGGTAATGCAACCTGAATCCGAAATAAAAGGAAAAACTCAAAAAAGCAAAAAAACCAAAACAAAAAAAAAAAAAATCGCAAAAATAAAGTTTAAATTGTTATAGTGTAATGTTGTATGGTGCAGTGCACCAAATTGCATTTTAACATCATCATCATCGTCGTCGTCACCATCCTCATCATCATTATCAGTTTAACTGACGCCGCATGGGTTGCGTTGCCTTAACTACTGTAAAAAGGCGACTCTGCTACTTGCAGCTCAGTCGTTTACTTATGACTGCCGGGCAGGTTGACTGGCTGACTAACTGGGTAACTGGCTGATTGTCAGCCTATTGTTTGCTACGCTTTTCTTATCTTCCCTTTCCCTTTCTCCGTCACCATTTCTCTCTTGCTCTCACCCTCTCTCTCTCGCTCTCGCTTTTCCTCTCTTGCTCGCTTTCATTTTTTTTTTTTTCTCTATATTCTGTCTTTTTCTTCGTGCACACACACGCACACGCACACATCCATACATACCTATATACCTATATATATATATATACTTGCATACATATACACATACATTCAAAGATACATACATACATACATACATACATACATACATTAAGCCATAAAGTTCTAGAAATGGCAATTGAAACCGCGACAACATGAAATGCACATAAAAAACCAGGCACATCAACAATGCAAAACTTGTGAGTGAGATACACATACTTTTGTGAATTTATTGCTGCTGCAATTTCTATTTCTTGAAAAGTTTACCTTATAATACCTTAGAATACGTACGTACATGGCAAGATACATCAACTTACAAATATGCACACATACACGTGAATACACATGTCTATGTATACATATACATATATATGTATATACAAACACATCAAATTGCATTGTATTTAATTATTTAGTTTTTCATATCACTTGTAGTCGCTGCGCTCTCAAGCCAACCAAAGTAATATTAAATGTGGAAAAGGAATTGAGAATGACCGACCAATCGACCGTCTAACTAACTGACTGAAACTGTTAAAAATTTTGTCGTAGAAAATGTAAAATTTATAACCTCGCTGACAATTTTTTCTTATTTCTTTCTTTCTTGTTTAAATCCTTGCAGATAAAATGTTCACTTCCGCTATAATGCTTTCATTCTTTTTATTTCTTCTTGAATTTTTGCCAAATCCTTGAGTTTTACTTTTCTTCTTAGCACATTTCATCAGCAATGGCTTTTTTATTCAAAACAAAACAAATTCCATGCATTTCATATAATAGTTTTTTTTTTTTTTTTTTAACTTCTCCCTAAGAATTTCTATGTAAATAAGTTGAAAAAAATAAAAGGCGCTCAATATTTATAAATATAATAAAAACTATCTGTAGCTATAAATTATAAAATAAAAACTGGAGAAATTCGCAGGAGCAAGTTTCTCAAAAAGTTTCCAACACAATAACAGGAATCCGATTAACGAATTATTTATTATTATCGCAATAGATTCAAACATTTGAAGATCTTACTCATATTATATGAATCTTTGAAGATAGAATTCTCTCTCTTCTATTCATCTATTTATTGTTGAAATAAATTCATTTAGAAATGTAACAAAATCATGGATTGTGTGAAAAGCGTGTACCCATGTACCTGTAGATATATAAGATAACATGTCTATGATTGTAGTGAAAATCGGTTAATTCTAATATATAAATACAGCCTATAATTAAATATAATCTATTATTAGAGTAATAGAAATTTTTAAAAACATTACATTTTCAAGCCTCCACACCACATACTATACATAGGTTTTAATCTCACTACAATAAATTGACGTAAATATTTATTAAAAAGACTCAATACTCTCAGAGAGAGAAAGAGATAGAGAGAGAGAAAGAGTATTTACTTTTTCCCTCTATCAAGAAGCCACATATGTTAATCAATGTAAAATATATATGTATATATATATATATATATATATATATATATGTATATATATGTATATATAATTTTTTAATATAGGTCTATAATCGAACAACCCGATGTTTTATTTGAAATGCACTTTTACTCATTAAAACTCATGATGATGAGGAAAAGTAGACACTAGCAATTAAAGATAATCACTACCGCACGCACCATACTTGAGATATATCGAAAGAGTAGCTTTTCTAAATAATATACGAATACGAGCCACAGGAGATAAAATTGCGATGATATGAAAATCTTTGAAGATTTTTAAACTTCTAAGGCCTACAACAATTATTGAAACAATTATTTAAACAGACACCAGAATTTTATATTGCACGCTTTGTACTTAAAAATGTTAAACAAGTAAATCCTCTATAGTACCCTACACCATCTTGATGAATACACTTGTTGGCATAAGGACTTTTCAAAAATAACGTGTCAGATGGGATGTGTTGTCAACAGGATTCATCCTTGAACACAAGAAAACAAAACGGACAGACAGACAGATGAAAAGATGGAAAGATAAACTTATATAGATTCAGACACGATTGGTGTAACAATTTTCTCACTGATTCAAGCGGTATATCAAGTTTATTTGGTTATTGCATCGGCACATCTGCACAAACTTAATATACCCTATATACTAGTGTAGGGTATACGAGGTATAAGAAAGTAAAAAGGAGTAGAATATGAAAATAAAAAATTCTTGACCTAAAAAGAGCAAAACTGCAGAAAAAGAAAACGAAATAGTTATTATTCCGGGATATCGCTCTTGATCTGTAAGGGAAATTGCAATTCAGTTTGTCGAGAAAGCTATACCTCAAAATATTTCCCGCTAAGATGCTAGAATATAAAAACATGAATATATAAGTGGAAAGTATGTGAAGGCCAAGGAATTGACCGTATATTAGCGAATACAACATGTGCAATCGATATAATCAGCACATGAAAATTACGTAATTAAGTCTTAATCGTAGCTGAGAGCAAACGAATTTCATTTAAGGTAATTTTGTTGTAATTGTTGTTTGTAAAAGACTCAAATTTTATGAAAATATTAGTTAGAAAAAAAAAGTAAATAAGAAAATCGTTATATTTTTTCTTTTAAGACTCCTAGCTTCAGAATAATAAAAATAAATCCAATTAGAAATAACCACATGCACGCACGTTCTCATATACTATATATATATATATATATAAGCATATATACTAAGGGAAATTATCCACCTGTCGTTTGTAATTTTACTCATTTACTGACACGAGAACATATACACAACTCTCTAATATTCTAAAATATATTCATATACAAATACAAATATTAGGTCGTATATATATAGTTGTAGTTATATATTTGATCCTCTTGAAGGCGGTATACGCGGTTCAGCAAAGGGATGATTTGGTAGATTTGCTTGCTTTCTTTTTTTTTTTTTTGTTTTAATAAAAAAGCATTCAAAGCAGATGACAAGGTACACGTCATAAGGGGCAAAATCTGAACGCCATGTATTATGAGGGTGGAAAAGTAGAGATGACGCATCAAAAAGCATTTGTCAGGATTTAGTTTTTCATTGAAGTACACAATTACACTGTTGTCGCACTGTCGTACTTGTCCGATTGCATGCATACAATGGAGGTAAATTATAACCTCAACGTATCCAGGCTATGTATTGATTTTATAGGTTTCATAAGATGAATATATATATATATATATATATATAACATAACAAGGGCGTGCCATTGTGAATAAAATAAAATCAATTTACTATTATAAGCTAATCACGATATAATGCGTTATATTTTTAGATCAAATTTTTAGGTAGAAATGTGTGAATGAAAACTAAACATGTAGTAGTCCTTCCACACAATTCATCTTCTCAACGATGAAACAAATTATTTTAATATCTCTATATAACTCTCTCTTTCGGATAACATATTAAAGGCATTTTATTTTTTGATTATCTTCCGTTCGGTCATATAACTTCAGCATTAATTAATTAATAGGGGATGTCTTTTGAAATTTATAACGTAATTGCGTGAGCGATTGTTTCACGAGCTGTATACAGCAGGTGACATTTTTCTTACTAACACCAAACGTTGTTCATATCCGTAACAATTGCATTGAGATCAAAACAGTTACTCAACATTACTCGAAAAAAAATAATTCATTTACCGTAATAGTCGAAACAACAATCAATCCAAAAACCGCACCAAATTGTTACTCGTTATGCTTAGTTGGAGACATTGTTCGACTATCTAAATATCTTGAATCTTTGCAGGCTGAAATGGCACAGTTTTGCTTAATTCACGTACTCAGATAAATGAAAGGGACCTGCATCACCCAAGACAATTTGGTTTTGAAAATTCTCGATCTTGAATTTTTATTATTTCAATGCGTTGTACTGAGGTACATGTTTCAGTTCATAGCGTGAAAATCGCATGGCACTTGAACTTGATAACTCTCGTATTTCGCTTTCGGTTTATTTTGCTAACATACTAAGATTTTTATTTACTTAGATCGGCAAACTGAGTAAACTGGGCTGAAATTATATCACTCGACTAATGCGTACGCGAATTCGTAAAAGTACGCCTTATGCTTACCCAAAGTAAATTTGAATATTCTTTGGAATTCTTTCAAATTTTGTGGTTTCTGGCAAGCTGTAGATTAGCATACTCTCTCTCTCTCTCTCTATCTCTCTCTCTATCTCTCTATCTCTCTCTCTCTCATCTTTTAATAATAGACACGACGATACTATGCAAGTCAAGCAAATTTTCTAAATATTAAATATAAAATGGATGATGGTCGTGCAGATAGACAAATGGTGTGGAGAAAGCATACGGATGCCGATAGATAAACGGGCGATTATGATAGATGAACACTGCAAAGAAACGAAGAATATATCTAAGCAATTCTTATCAATCGAGGCAATAGGAGAAGGACTCGGAGGATGTCAGTTATTTGTGTAACACAATGACGGTCAGAACGAAGTGAATAAAGGGAAAGAGATGGAGAGGTGACCGTAATCTAATGAGGGCGTGCCTTTGCCAATTGATCGTCCATCATGGCTACAGACAAAGTAAACTCTCGAAGATAAAGATAAAAATAGAAAATGGATAAATGACCAGATGAACGGTGCCAACCAACAATGACGGTACAAAGAGGTTGACAGGCTGTATATGCGAAGTAAAATAAAGACGGACGCAGAATCAATAAATTTTTTCTTCAAATGCCAAGATTGAAGAGTTGGCGAAGGCACATGAACTTTATTAACGTATAGGCGGACATACAAAAAAGTCACTCTAGTAGTCGCTAAGGTAATTAACATCCAGTGTGTTTTCAAGGATGTTATAAAAACTATGATAACCTTAGTACAGTGTGCTTGGTGCGAAATCATGAAAAATCGTTCATGCATAAGATAATTACAAACATTTTACCCAAACCGAGTGTGGCTACGGATTTTATATAAAAACATATTTTTAAATGGTTTCTTATTAAGTTTTAATGACCGCAATTCCCTTTCTAAGATTGATGATAAATATTTTGGGTGGTTCAGGACTTTATAACCGAAGAATGTACATTTCTACTTAACCTAAGGTGTCATTTAAAAAAAAAAAAAAAAAAAAAAAAACAGTCTCATTGCTGTCTAGGCAACGTTCTATTTAGATTAAATATTTGACATACCCGCCCGAGTGGCCGCGTAAACAAAGGATCTCGGCTAAGAACTCAGTGATCATGGATTCAAATCTCAAGTGCGGTAAAGTTTTCAATAAAATCGATAGACGTCGATATGCTGATGCTTTAAGACTTTAATAATGTTAATAATAATAATAATAATAAGTATTGGATATCAGAAGTTTGAAATTGAAAATAAGTCCAAGCGTAAGAATAATATCGTTGCTAATGCTAAAGAATATGAGAGCAAATTTTATGTATTTGCAACCGATTTAGTTACTACAGCAAATTTTTCAATTTGCATTTCAATTTACTTATTTTATCACTACGGAGCTAATAAACATAAATTATAAAGGGAATAACTGTTTGGGGGTTTATTACTAGATCTGGGGATTTCTACTAGATCCGGGAATTGAATGCAAAGTCTACATTTGAGATAATCTTTAGATAAGAATTTTAAATTTTGAGTTAGTTGCACCATAAAAAGATGCACGAACTTTAAAACAGATATCGTAGAAAAAATGCCGCGATTTTATGGATAATGGATTGTTGCTTAGCAAGATGAAATCGAGGGTATTCAGTAAAAAAAAAAAAAAAACAAAAAAAACGAGTGTAAATTGCCCATCAGTAGATAATTTTTGAGAATAAATAAAATTGAATTTGATATCTGAAATTTAACGCGGACCACCTCGGTTAGGTAGTCAGGTGCTGGGTTGTAAATAGAGCGTGTAATCAGATAAGCGTTTGACACCACAATTTAACATAATTGCATAATTAATTTATTTAAATTTAGGTTGGGCGTCCCTTTCTTTAACCTGATTACTACTCTTCATCGTTGCTTATCGTTTCATTTCATTTTTGGGTGTTGTTTTGTTGATTTATTTACATTTGAAATGATAAGAAAAGGAAAAAAAAAAAGTTTTAGAAAAAAAAAAAGAAACAAAAACAAAAACAAAAGAATACAATTGATCTGAGTGATCGTCAAGTGTCGTTGCTGCCATATTGGTGCCAATATTTCCCATATATACGAGATACGAAAGCACACACAGATACACACACAATTCCATACATATATATATATATAAATATACAATTCTATCTTAAACAATGTACTGACATATGATTTGAAATCGTCAGAGATAAAATACCGGAGCGATTTTACAAACACATTAATAATAATAATATTTTTTTTTCCTTTTTTTTACAATTATTTGCAGAAATTTGAGGTGAACTAATCATATTTGCACAATTTATAGATTAATTGATACTATTGTGATCAACGTACAGAAATGAGTATACAATATATTTATATATATTATATATATATATATATATATATACGTTTAGACAACTACGTGCTTGCGAGTATTTCTAAAGACGATAATTACCCGATTGCAGAGATTGTAAAACATTACTTAACTTCAATAATATACTGAGAATAATATCATCGATATATATATATATATATATATATATATATATATGTATGTGCGTGTGTATATTATAAATAAACAGCAGCGTAAGTTCGGCGTCTATTCATTGTTGATGTTAGCTAAATAATGCTCATCATAAATTATCGATCCATAAAAGATAGGATTTTTTTTTTATTTTTTTTTTTATTTTTTTTTTTTACCGGCAACAAATTGTTACAATTAGCATTAGCTTGCACATTGAACAATAGATTCGTTTGAATTCGAATTTGGTCTTATCTGTTAACAATTTTCAAAATAGATCATGGACCTAATAAACAACGCTATTAACAACAGACAAATATGATGCATCGTAAAATGAGTTTACGACATTTCCAATTAAAAAAGTTGAAATAAACAATAGTCATAAGAGTAATAATATTAATAATAATAATAATAGTGTCAATAATATGATCAATACACAACAAATATCGATAATCTTGACGTTATTGATAAAAAGGAATGATTACCTCATCATGAGCAAAATGTTCCAATTTGAGAAAACTTCTGATGGCACTCAAACTTATACTCAAATACATTTTAAATATAATCAAGTTTTTAATTGCGATTATAAACTAAACAATAAAACCATGATCCGATTCGTTATCGGATAAATATAATTTTTAAAATTTTAATAATTATGTTGCCAGAAATGTGGACAGTCATACACATACACATAAATTGCATCAATTTCAGTACATGTATAAAATGTTTCTTAAAGAGAAGAAATGACTATCGTAGCCATAAGCAAAAAAGTTCTTCTAACAAGAGAGAAGTTAAGCTTGTAAGGCAAGCTAACAGCAATTAGTAATAACATATGAGAAAAGTATGAAGCGTTTATTTAAGGCAACACCACAGCTATTATCACGAAGCGTGCAAGCAACATACCGGCTCCAAATTTCATTCTTCAAATATAATAAATCAGTTAATGCGAGCGTCACCCGCTAAAAACACATTTAATTGGTATCGTGCTCTATTGAAACCGTGTTATACCCAACTTTCTTGTTTTTAAACTCTACAGCATACCCTGACACAAGGGCACATTAAGTTTGGATTTAGATGTAAGTCATGTTTGTCTGTCTATGTCTGTCTTGTTTTCTGTTCATAGCTCGCAATTTTTAACGTATATTTTGATGATATTTAGTACATCAATATGTTTCGGCCGAAAAGCCGAACGCTATTGAAAAATTATTCGGATCGGCGCACTTTTTATATAACACCTTCGATCGATATATGAATAAACGTATTAAGCATATGTAATGGTTTAGACTATTGAACCAGTGCACCATATATCGGTGCTATAAACATATCGATGTTTACATACTCGCCAAAGATATGAATGAAGTTTCGGCCAAAAGAATGGCAAACTTCTTATTAATAAAAAAGAATGTTTCGAAAATCTTATACGTATTGCACATGAGGATATTATTTTAAAAATATTGTGAAATTTTCATATGAAAAGAATGAAAATTGTAGGAATAAGAAAAATCAGATTTCTAGGCAAACACGCACATTTGAAGTTGCAAGTACACATATATCACTGTACAAATGTATTTGAATTATTTAAAATTTTAGCAAGCTCTCAATCACCTACTTATGTTATTCTTGACTATTTAAAGGATCATTTAGGAGAAAAGTAAAAAAAAAAATTGATTTTTTGAAAATTTTACACAGATTTCCCCTTTAATAGGGCTTATACTATCAAAATACTTACCTCTATTTTAAAACATAGTGCGATGATTTTCAAGAGGAAAAAATTACCATACTTGATGTTAAAAAACGCTACGTTGTTTGGGAAGCCATCAAAACTAAATGTTGTCAGTGCATTTTTAAAATTCTTTTATTCGAAAGCTCGAATTCTAATCACTATCGGAACGGTTTTTGGATTCTAATCTGGAATTGTCTGTTCATAAAAAAAAAAAATGTTAAATGTTGAAGTCTAACTAAGACTGAACAAGCTATCAAGAGCAACATGCCAATGGTGAATCAAATAAGATGACCAAGCCAGAAAGGATGGAAAAAAATCCGAACACAGTTTAAATAAAAGATGGATTACTACGTTTACTCCTAATGGAACGAACACAGGCATCGTGCGCTTCATAGCAATAAATCTGCATTTTTATGTTTGTTTATAATCGCTAATGAAGCATTAATGCAAAACTAAAATGCAAGAATAATGGACTCCCCAGAAAGCGAAGACATCACGTCTATGGCTTTTGTTTTGATGAGCCGAAAACAATTTTTACTGCTTACCATCAAAAAGAAGAAAACTATTATTATTATTATTATTATTATTATTATTATTATTATTATTAACATTAATTTAGCCAAGGAATAAATTATGAGAGTAAAGTGTTAAAGCACTAGCAACTAAAGGCTGTCGACTTTATTGAAAACTCTACCGCACTTGAGATTTGAATCCGTGACCATTGAGTTGCTAGTCGCGACTGTTTGTTTGCCTACTCGGCCAGTCAGCCGGATGAACGATGTAAACAGGAATAAAAAGCGAGCACATTTGATTGAAAAGAAAAGTCTCGTTAGTTAAAGACTATGCACGAAGCTCAAGATCAGGGAATAAAAGTTAAAATGTTTTCGTTGCATTCGCCAAAGTTTGTCCGTCTTGGCTTATTTTCGCTTTCTAAATTAGAAAAAAATAAAACGATTATGAAACATGCGCAAACAATAAAGCAGTGGTATTTAAGCTTGGCGGGCAGTTGTTTAAGGAACTCGACAAATCTCATTGTAGACTAGATATATATATATGTCCAAAGTATAGGGGATTATGTAAGAAATTATAACTTTAGAATGAATATATTATTTTCTTCAAATTATCTCTGAGACCGCTTGCGTATTGTTCCCGGAACCGGTCGAAATGTTTTAAAAACTAACGATTTTCGAAAGCCTCAAACTGATGATATCAATTTTTCGGAAATCGAAATTTTGAGTGACGAGTCTAAGGTTAATATTACACATTCGGATACGAAGATAAACATAGAGTAAGGGGGATACCTAACAGAGCGATGGTAATCCAAATTTTATTACCAACTGAAAAGCGTAGGATAGGTCTATCATGATTTTTGGATACATTTCTATGAGCGGTTATGGAAATCGTTGGGTCTTAAAACATTTTGCACGATTTCACGATGAATACTATTTGGCATATATTTTTTTTAGCTCTTTTGTTATATCATATTATTGTCTGATAACATATCGTTTTTCACGCTCTCTATGGTTGTTTGGTTGGCCTGATCGATGCTTACTTTCCAGTGGCATATTTGTCAATGTATTTCTTTGTAATAATTTGAATAGGAACGCGATTAATTCCAATTGCATTTGCATTGTTTTTCGCCGTACGATTTTCCCTCACTTCTTAACTTTTTAATCACATATCTGACTTCTTGAGAAATTGCTTTGCGTTTTTGGAAAGAAATCAATGAAGTCATCTTAATTGATAAATTATTATTTAAATGTGGGAAGTACGAGTACAAAAACCAAGCACAGTTAACTAAAGATATTGTTGTTTTCGCATCGGCTAGCGATATGTTTCCGCTTCACGTACATTTTCTTTTATGTTATATTTTTGAATTCAAGTATATTTTTTGTTTGTAACTTAAAAAATTAAATTAAAAAAAAAAAGAAGCTTGAATCTCTATTTAATATAAGCTTATGCTTAAGAAATACATTTTTTCACCCTCAATCCATAAATGGGGTCTTTAAGAGAAGAAATCTTAATTTTTTCGTACTGTATGTACTGACCTCTATTGGGCTTCTTTCTGTATATCAAACAAAACCAAATAAGATTAAAGTCTTTTAATTGCATATTTAAGAAATTTGGGTTAAAATTTCATTTTATATATATTCTATTGATCTAGCCATAGTCGGATATGCAATTGCTTAGCGCCCCTTGGTATTCTTTTTCTCCTTTGACGATTATATCATAAGATTTTTCTCAGAAAATTATATTCATTTAGTTTTCATCGTTCACATGTTTTAATATCAACTCCTATTTAGTGAGCAATTGAACTTATGACCAATTTTAGCAAAAGTGAGCAAAAGATGGCACTACGCCTAGTAGTAGTTAATAGTTTAAAAAAAAATAAATAAAAATAAAAATAAAAACAAATATATACGAGAAGCAAAAAAAGACTCCAAACTCCATCACCAAATCACCAGCTACTTATTTTTACCATCTTTTAAGTAATCTGTGGACAACTAATTTTGCTTCGGTTTGAAACGAACCACGCAAAGACTCAAGTTTTCATTACAACAATTTTCCTCTAAAATGAAAAGCTTTGGTGAATAAGTCAGGGCAGCTAACAATTCTCTTTAATAGGAAGCCATTCGATGAAACAACTTATGCTTTTCATTTTCACATTCATTTATAATCACAACCAAAATATGAAAACGCACTAGTTTTCTAATTTTGTTAGTAACTTCCAATCCTAGTCAACAAAGTGTCAATTGAAGAACAAATTATTAGAAATTTATATTAGAAAAGTCCGAGCAGAGATCAATGTGAGTACCGAGCAACAAATCAAATTTCTTATATCTTTAGGAAGGCATAGGTGTTTTCAATGTATATGTAAACGCGTCCTTCGACCGATTTGGCCCATTTTCAGCCTGCGTGCATGAACTTCCAATATTTGTATCGAATTTCCAGTCGACAGCTTTAGTTCTACGGCGAAGCGTTACATACACGGACATCAGACGGACGGACACACGGAAATGCTTAAATCGATTCAGAAAATATATACACGCTGCGCGATCTCTGAACTGGGTATAAAAAAACAATATTCGGCATTTAAGAGGTTTAGTTATTTGCAACTTATTGTATTTTACTAGAAATTTCTGGCTAATATATAGACTGATTACAAACATCTTTTAAATCAAAAAAAAAAAAAAATTAAATTAAATTAAATTTATTGAAAAATTACCTTTGAGTTTGTGTCGCTCTTCGATTATATTAATTTTGACGATGTAGGAGTAGCTACGTTATGCTACGATGATGCAGTAATGCATTCGCTTATTAGCAATGCGATCATGTTAGGAGTTATTGGGTTTCGTTTAAAGATAAGTTTAAATTTATTTCCTCTCTCTTCACAATATTGCTTTTCCGTTCCAATTTTACATGCAATTATGAAATACATGTGATATTTATTGAAGTATGTACCGAGTTATATCTGTAAGTTCTTCTTACACTTGCATGGTCATGCCAATATTTGACTGTTGTCGTCCAAGAACTAAGAAATTAAATTACTGCGCTTTTATTACATTCCTTGTACATTTTTATTTAAGAAAAAAGAAAAAAGACACGTAACCGGCTCTTGAATGATAATGAATTCGCCATTAAATGCCGGCATTTCTATCATAATTCTTCATAAGTTTTTTTTTTCTTTTCTTTCTTTTCTTTTTTTTTCTTTTATTATTATTTAATGTTCGTGTCTTCTGTTTTCCATATTAGGTCTTTACAGCAAAAAAAAAAAAAATAATAATAATAATAATAATAATAATAATAATAATAATATAATAATAATAATAATAAACGAAAACGAAAAGAAGCAACTTGTACAGCTTAACAAAATAATTATTGTGCCTTCACTGCTGCTTCATTTTCGAAATATTACGTAAGATTCAATTTAAAAACAACACGTTACAAATTCCTTTTCAATTTTTCGTTTTTTCTTTTTTTTTTTTTCAAATTATTCTTTTAGTTATAGTTAGTGTTACTCAAGTTAGTTACTCATAAAAGGCATGAAAATCTAAATGTGTGAATATCTGTAATCTTAACGCCAGAATGTATATAAAATGCAATCGCAATAACCGACTAATCGTGTAACAACAGTAAAATAAATACATATTGCGTTTGAAAGAATGCGCGAAAGATGCGGAAAACTAAATTTGATGGATTTTTGAAAACATTCGTAAAAATTACAATAAATATTAAGTAAAATAACGATAGTTGATAACAAGAATTAGACGAGAAAAATAATAGAATAATAGACATTATTTAAATTATATTTAGTTAACAACAGTAACAATTATATAACAGTTAACCATAGCCTTTTGCATTCAAATGCCATTAGAGAAAACGGTGTTTAGATTAAGGTCGCAAAACTCATATGTTATTGAAATAAACTCAACTAAGATATTTACTGAAAATCGTTAATATTCGATAAACAATTATTTTGTAAACAAAAAAAAAAAAATATAAAGAAAAAAAGTTGTAAGCTTCCGGATGAGCTTCATCATTCTTTCAAGTGTTTACCCTTGTCCATTGTCTATACATGCTACTCTTCTTCTTATTTTAAAACGAAATTCGAAAATTGCATCATGTCACTTCGTCTCATACATGCAGTCATTCACTCATTTTCGTAATAATATAGCGAAATTACAAATGCTACTTTGATGTAAAAGCATACTTTTCATGAAAGCACTCATATTGGAGTGCTCCATCAACGCCAACTGACGCGGTCCAATTTGAACAAACTTCTTTGCCTGTCAAAGATTTTATTATTTTTCAAGTGTTTCCGTTATAAAGAGTTTTTCATTTATTTTTCACGAGAGAGAAGTGAGGGAGAGAGAAGTAGGGTGGAACTTAGAAAAATAGATCTATCTGATCCAAATTAATTTTTATGCTACATTGCTCTTATCCAACAATTTTCATTAATAATAATATTGAAAATGAAATCTTTTCGCTAAAGAGCTTCTTCTTATTCTTGAAAATCGTTACATAGGCTGGCGTCCTATATGCCGTTTAAATTTAGTGCATTTTGAAAATATTAAAAATTACACTTCGCATAAGACATATAAGGAATTAGATTTCATGGTAATCCTTGTAGGCAATGATTTTTTTAAAAAATGGATCTGCTTGATCCGAATTCGATACAGTTCAATTTCATACCAAACTAAATTTACGAACCAACTTTCATCATAAAATTGAAATTTTTTTTTACGTAATTTTCATTAAAAACCCTATATGGAGTAGAATCTAAAGCATACACCTATTTGGTCCGAATTCGGTATTATTATGAATCAACTTTCACCAACAAGTTTTGAAAATTTGTCCGTTTTACCTTTGAAAAGATTCATTTTCCCCGAAAACTTTTATATGATGGGGCGTTCAAAAAAATTGCCCCATTCAGTCCAAATTTTACATATCGATTTAAAATGCCAAAGTACTATTATTATTTAGCCCCTTTTGCCGCGAAATTTTGAAAATTGCTATAGTTTTTCATATAATGGCTTTTCAAAGGAAGGCATTATACGGGAAATATTTAAAAATATAATCCGACCCAATCTATTTTAATGGTATTCAACCTTGAGCCAAAATTCGTCGATCATTAGACTGACAGGGTGATAGAAAAACTTAAATCGATTTAAAAAATTATTCATCTGATTGTTTTAGACATTGACACCAACATAACATATATCCTTGCAACAGAAGTTGTTGTTGGGTATGACATCAACAACTATAAAAGCCAAAAAAGTCGATATAATTTCAAAAAAATCAAATTTTGAAAATTTTTCTGCCCTCACCCCATGTATGATGTTATGTTGTTAAATTTAACATTTTTTTTTTTTTGCAGATTTCTATACATCATGTAAGCTTTCCATGTAGAGCAGCAAGTAGCTCGATTTTCATATATATTATATATCATGCATAAACAAAAAGCTTCGCAGACTCTTCTCGGAGTGGATTTTAATGAACTCCGATACCAGTTGTTAACTTAATCATTAAACGAATTATTGATGAAAATGTTGGAGACGATTCCGTGTTTTCACATTAAAGTTGAAATCTGTTAAGTTTAGGCAATGTGTCAATCATACGAAACACTTTGTAATGCTGTCCGTGTAATATATGAGAATTCTAGCGATGCTTTACAGTCGAACAACATGCCCCCTTGGATAAAGCTGTGATACAAAATAAATCAGATGCCGAGCTTATGAGTATTTGCTTTGACTGAAGCGTATTTATTTTTATGCCTGACACACACAGCTCATCTTGGATGCGTGAAGCGTTCTTCGTGTTCGAAATGCACACGTATTTTTTTCCTTTTAATGAAAATGAAATATAATTTGTCTTTTGTTGTCTTATATTATTGAATAAATTTCTCTCAACTTCATATATATTTCGGTTTTCGTTCTGGACCCAGTATTTCCAAGTTTTTGGTTGCTCTCATTGAACTTACCAAAGATAATCTTAACAAGAGAAATATGTTTGTGTTCTTGTCTCTCTTGATCGAATAAAAGCGTTTTGACAGAGTCCCACACTTATCAGTAAAATGTAATATATGATAGTTTCGTATGATAATCACATGTGATCATGCAAACAATTTATTTCATGGACTTGCTCGGCTCACGCAATATCTGGCGTATAGCAAGTTTTCATTTTGGATGCCTTCCTGAACACAGTCATATTCGTGGATGATTTTTTCGAACTCCTACGCGATAATTGTAAAGTTCTCGCCTATGCAGAATAATAATTTCTTGCGATCGCAATGACACTCGCCCATTCGAGACTGCGATTAACCAATCGCTAGCACGCATTTATATTAAATGCCTTTTTAGCTTTTTTAGGTCCGCGCGGACTTGAGTATTAGATTAAATGAAGGACTAATTGAGCGGATGAAAGCTATGTCATATCTGGGCGTAATTCTAGATCACGAACTGAACTTTTATGTGTACTTGCGTAATATCTTTGTGAAAATGCTACTTTGCCAGTTCGAGTTAAATATATCATTGTGCTTGTTCTTCTTAAGTCGCAGATTAACTACTGTACTGTACTGTGTTTTTTTGGGGCAACCCAAAGTTTCCAATAGTTTGGATAGACATAAACTGATTGTTAACCGAATTACACGAATTGCACATAAGGTGACACTTAGAGATCATGTTTCGTCTTTCGTTCATGCTTTCTTAAAATTCTCTTCCTATGACTACTTAAATTTCATGATTATTAAATTACTTACATATATAATAACCTTCAACGACAAGCGCCCAAACTCCTGATCGAACGAATATATTTTTTCTAGGTCGAGTAGCAAATCTTTTATATTAATACCGCGCCGATTGATTTATTTAATTATTCAGTTATATATGAAAAATTACCAGCCGATATAACGATAAAGTAAAGATAAACTATTCAATAAATGATAAGGGGAGTAAAGTAATAGATACATTGCTAGAGAAGTCAAAAAATAAGCAAATAAAATATTTTATCGATTTCAGTATTAAATTCATGTACGACCGGCAAGAGAGAAAGCCGTAATAGGCAGAATCAAATGGCTTTGATAATAAGAATCAGCTAAACTTAAATCTATGCCAATTCGAATTGCAATTATCCAAGCCTTTGGCTTTGGCTAAAACATTCGTTTATTTCCCTGTTTAGCTCGATACTGGAATGCGCTGCCTTTGGCTTTGAGATCCTTTGACAAATCCTCGAGCGATTTTAATAGAAAATCTGGCCTCATAATGAGGGCAGTTAACGATTACAATAGCTAGTTATCGCTCTATCGAGCAATCTGATCATTTGAAAAGTCTTTAGTTCTTTCTCATTTATACTAACGCAACGGAATATAGGAGCCTATGACTTTATAGTTGCAAAAACAATATAAATAAATAAATAAATTATCTTTTAAGCTTAATATTCGGCTGATGATATATTTCTATCGCAGAATAGCGTCAAATAAATGTAAGGAATGTAAATGTAATCTCTTAGCATATGCGAATAAGTTAATCTTCAAATTAATGAAAAATGAATGAAAGAAATGAATTATTTAATGATTATAAAATTAAAGCAAAAATTTCATTTCTTTCTGTAAACATTCCCTCCACCCTTCCTTTATGCGTTTTGGATCACCCCATGCGATAACTTATCGATCTTTTCGTTTATTACTCAACAACAAATTTGCAAGTTCGGCACTTTATAACCTCGAAGCATAAACTATCAAAATTCATGTTTATCTTTTGTTACGTTTACGAAAACAATGATTAAACAAAGTAGAAGAATGCTTAACCTAAACATACTCGCATACTCAAATTTTATGTTTTCATTGAGAACGATTTTTTTTTTTTAATATTAAGTCAATTTTGAAACAGTATGTAAAACTTATCTATTCGAACTCCACATGACGCCAACTTCATTGCGAAAAATCCATTTTGCTTGTGTACGTACGTATTATTGCGATACAAGCGAATGCAAATATATCCATGTTTAAGTGCATATGCGGTGAAAAACACATTCAACCGTGAGGTCACCTAAACTGCTCACATTTTAAAGATAGCAATAAAAGTTTCGATGCCAAGTACGCTATTATCGTTGTCGAGTACTTAAAAATAATAGATGCGCTTGCTTTGCAACCAACAACAAAAACAATTTCATCATAATTCTGAATTTAGTTTTCTAACTTAACTATAGATGACTAATTGTAAATTGAATTATATTAAAAGAAATTGTTTTTCCAATTCGTAAATATTTTTGAAAAAATCTAACCTATCGGTCATCATTTATGTAAACAAAAGACACAGAGACGCAATATCCGAGGCAATTGTTCGATTTGTTTTATCTAAGAGACGTAGTTCGTCAATATTATTGCGATATTTGCATTGAAATGTTTCTTAGTCATAAATACCCAAAATTGAAATCAGATTGTCATGTCTCGTACATCATATTTGCTTTAAAAAAAAAAAAAAAAAAAAAAAAAACGTACTTTAACGTATCTTATCTAAAGAATTTTGTGACAATGATTGACTAAGAATTTTTTTTCTCTTTTTTTTTTTTTTTCTTGTTTTTTTCACGCTAAATATTTATTTATACACAATAATCTTATATCTAACACTAACGAGTTTATAGAGTTTGTTTCCTTTTTGTTTGTTTTTTTTTTTTTTTTTTTTTCTTTTAAAAAAGAAAACCAGATGAAAATGTTATTGTAAATGAGTTCTCGATAATAATATAAATAATAAGATCATAACAATTCAATCAATCGAATGGAAAAAAAAAAAAAAAAAAACAAAAAGAAAAAAAAAAGTAAAGATAACATAAATGTATATACATAGGCAGGCAGAAGCTATGTATGCTTGTACCTACATATGTAGGAAATCAAGTAAAGGAAAAATTTCATACTGAGTATAAATGTATAAATCACACAGTAGCAAATACCACTCGCCGCCCGTTCAAATACTGCTTCCGAAAACATTTGCAATTTAATAGTTGTTCCTCTATCTCTCTCTCACTCTCTCACTCTCTCACTCTTCGCCTTCAAAGAAGATAAATAAATAAAAAAAATAATTTATAAAATTATTGCCGACAAAACTCTATCTCTAAAAGAGCACTCACTTATAGTTTTATAGAAATTTGAAAGAAAAAAACTTCTTCTTATATATCATTGAGAGAAAAAAAAAAAGAAAAGAAAAGAAAAACACCGCTTCTGACAAATAACATAAAACCCAAATACATCTCCCGTTCACCTAACCGCTCTTCTCCCCTGATAACTGCTCTATGGCGTTCCTGATGCGTTCGTTAATAAACACATTTTCAAACTTTCATTTTTATATACATTGTGCTCATCAAACGTATCTACCTATGTTCGATAAGGCATTTTCAAATTTTATCTATGCTAATAAATTCAAAAATATTCGAGGCAAATTTCAATGCTTGATGTAGTTGTACATTTCAAGCAAAATTATGCAAATTTAAAAAAAAGGAAAACTTACCGAATACAACAAATCAATTTCTAAATATCTAGCGATATATAGGGACTTTGAGTAAATTTGTAATATATATGGGGTTGCCTGCATGTATTTTAATCATTTTATCGCACTTGACAAAGGCGTTTATTAAGAAACGTTGATACCAATCTATGTATAATCAAAACATTTTCATACACCATTTTGTACAACATTTTCCGATCTTTCCCATTTTCGCTTTTCTTCAGCATTGCGAAACCGCATGCCAGCCAACCTATCCTGCATCGATCTGAACAAGTTGTAATCAGAAGATGTTATGTCTGTTGAGTAAGCTGAGAGCTGCGACAGCCTATGTCCACGACAACTCTTGCTATGTATAGGCGAGCGTCCGATACAAGAGGATATGACCTTGCATCTGTTAATCGGTGTATTGCTCACCTTTCTTGCAGCAATACATTGTTAAATTTGTTCAATTCATCGTCGGTAGCCATCCACAGGAACAGCACTTGTCAGTCACAATACGCCACAAAAAACTCATCTTCTTTTGCCTGGCGAAGCCATGAAACCGCGACGTTGCAACAGGTCGAATTAGCATTTTCAATCAATTCGAATGGTGAGCATTTTCCCTCCTTTTGGATCTTTCCCATCGCATGTAAACATCTAGAAATGGGTAAGCGGTTCGAAAATTCTTTGAGAATTTGAGCTTAGTCTTGTCCGATCGTTCTATTGTAACGTAACGAATTAAATCTCTTTCGTAACTTAAGATATTTTGTATTGTACAAGGTACGTTAAGTTCATGCGTATATATGTAACACCCATAATGGCCTATTATTATTATTATTATTATTATTATTTATTAATTTCTGCAGAGAAATAAATTCTAAGACGAAACTCTTAAAGCACTAGCGGCATTTGGCTATCGGCTTTCATTAGAAAAACTCTACCGCACTTGGGATTCGAACCCACGACCGTTGGGTTGCTAGTCGAGATTCCTCGCCTTTGGCCACTTAAACGAATTCCAGAATGGCCTAAAATAGATTTAAGCTGATGGATTCAAGATCGCTTGATAAATCGCAATTTGTTAGATATATTCAGAAATTTGACGTGTTTTGACATAAATACGAATACTATTGAAAATGCATTGGATTGGAAAATTTTTAAAAATCCTATACAAAACCCGGTTTTATTAAAAAAAGTTAATATAGAAAATCCGTCTTTAATAAGCCAATGTTTCAACGACCTCCTCTATAATCGTTCCTGCGAAATGTAACCTTTCATATGCTAAAGAGAGATCTCAATTTTAATCCTGAAAATTAAGTTCATCTTTCTGAAGCCCATCCTATACGGTATTTATACGTCAACAAAAATTAATTTTTAATAGACATCTACGTTCACGTTTAGAGCCTACTAGAGCCTTGAACCTGGATAAGAAATTTTCTATTACATGAAGTCGCGTAGCCATGTAGGATATTAAATGACCGATCTTCGCCGATTGTAAGGTTTTTACTTGCTTTCTCTTACTTTTTCTTGTTGTTAAATTTTTCTTATGTCGTTTCATTTTCATATATAATATCACGATTAAGTGGATATGTCTAGACTCCAGATTCTATAGAAAGAAGCTGCACTATAGTGCTGTATTAATATAAACTGATAATCATTTAGAAATATCTTCCGACATTATGTTTTTCAATTTTAATACTTGAACGACATAACAACTAAGTAAGATTAGATGTATTCGATTAACAATTTTAATGGATTCCTTTTTTTTTTAATTTATCAATAAGATCAATATGATCTTGAGTATGATAATCACTAAAATACGATCGTTAATTTCAAAAATAAATCTATATTGACAGTCCTTCAATTCGGTGGCCACGTCTTACCTATAGTAAGACACATTGTAATATTTCCGTTAACCAAAGATCTACCTATTTTCAGCCTGGTAACAGCGATAGTGTTCCCTAGTACTCAATTTTAGCTCAGACTGCGCATGTATTGGGGTTATTAGGGTTATTGGGATATGTGAATTTATTGGGGTTTTCACGAAGGACGTTACTTGTCCTATTGCGTCCGTAATAGCTTGACTAGTTCGATTTTATTGCAATCATATAAATAATCGATATTCATTCCTGCAATTTATATCGAAAGTGTGTCAACAACTATTCTCAGAGTATAGTCGCAATCATTATCTACGGCGTCCGTACATTCGTTCTTCACTTCTTGGAATTCTTCGGCGTTCTGGCACGAGAAAATCATAAAATAATCAAATCTGTTTCGGATATGTATACTGTGTGTGAATATGTATACTGTGACATAATTAACACTCAACTAATGTAAATGTTGGCAAGTTAACACTTCAAAAAAACATGAAAGCAAACTCCTCGCTGCAATCTCAAAATAAGCGAAACAGAGTGCGACGATGCTTTAAGAAAAACTCTGGATGTGAAGCTTTATTTAAAACTTTAACATGTTCGAGCTTAACGCCACTGTCACTTCCTGAATGGTTTATGCAATATATATTTCACATATAATCGGGTCGTTTGCCGCCTTCGCCTGTGACATTTTTCTATTAGCAATTGACTCGGTTGCCTCCGTTGCGGGCACTCGCACTTTGTTAGCCCGTGCTTTCGTTGAATTGAAACAAATTCGGCCTACCATCGATATCAATAATTCTTCTGACCCTCACATGAGAGATTAGGGTGCTTTCTGCTCGGCGAGATAATTTATACTGTAATGTTAAGTTTAAAGTATTATGCGTATATGAAGTAGTGTCGATTGTGGCCTCTCTTGGGAATGGCTAGATACTTAACAATATACCCATTATTAAGCCGACGGGCCCGACGACAGACGTTCTACGTTAAATGCATGGAAAGAAAAGAAAGTTGTTCTTGTAAATGTATGTGTATGTATTACTTGGATGCAAAAAGATTGTCATTAATTTCAATCAGTCCTATTGCCATACTGCTTCACGGTGAGGCGTGAATTCGCAAATGCGTAAATAAAGCAAGTGAAAAATCATCTCAATAAGGCGCCGAAAATGCAATAAAATTTCCAACAAAATTCGAAAATGAAAACTGTTTCTAAGATCAAATAACAGAAAACCAATTTATTATAAATAAAACATTGCACGACTAACTCTGAAATTAAGCGCAAAACCACTTCTCATATGGCAATGATATCATGCACTTTTTTTAAGACTTAACAAAACATATGTTCATTAACCGCTTAATCTCAATCAATTCTTGAGACTTTCCGATCAAACTTTATTTAAACATTTCTCTTATCAGCATTCAATATCTGATGTGAAGTGCAAGCAACCCGTTCTCATCTTATCATATATCGTGCATATATATATATATATAAGTACATATGATATATATATATATATATATATGAATTTTCGTTTTCTCATTTTCAGTTACATAGAATTACATTATATAATGTGTTTCCATAAAAAAATACCTCTGCTAGGCATTATAATGATATGATAATCACTGCCCGGTACATCTACTCATTTTTCAAATAAACATAAGAGGAGAATATGAGGTAAATATTTTTTTCTTTTTCTCATATATAAATTCGCAAGAATACGTATACATATACCTATGTATATATATATTTGTTTATTTATTTTTTTTTTTTTTTTGGTGTCTTCATCTATTCTTATAGGACAGAAAGAAATGCAATTACAAGTCTTTCTGTTAATGCAAATAGACTTGCGCTTACACACAGTCATAGATAATTGCAATGCAATCTTGTGCAACTATCTCAGGCCAGGCAGGCATCACAATCGATCGATATTTGAACGACAGTTGCTGCTCTGTTATAATTTATTATCCATTTCATTCATTCTCATTAGTTATTCTTCCATATTTTTTTTTTTTTTTTCATTTTTGTGTTTTCAACTGCTAGTGCATACATATATATATATATATAATACAATGTGCGCATCTCTATTACAATGATGACTAAATTTACTCAGCAGTCAAATTGTATTCTTATTTATATGCACGTTTTTTTTTTTTTTTCTCTGTTTGTATACACTTTTCTTTTCTTCTTTTCTTCTTTTACTCTTGCGTATATATGTAGTATGTCATGAAATGTCAATATCGTCATATCTGCTGTGTGGTTGCGTCTATCTATTTGTCTGGCTGTTTGCCTGTCTCTTACATGAGTACAAAAGCCGCCAAAAACAATAATTACAAATTGTTATTGCTTCAGCGCTCTTCATTTCTTTTTTCTTCTTTTTTCTTTTTTTTTTTTCTTTTTGTTTTTCATAAGCTCTTCATGGTGGTCGTTGGCGTTGGTGTATTATTTTTTATTTTTTTTTATTTTTTGTTTTTGCTGTTATTACTTAATACATTTTTTGTGCTGCAACAAGTTTATTCCGTTTCTGATAAGAATATTTGCAAAAGGTTCGTAATTATTTATTTAAACACGGATGGTATTCATCGTATATCTCTCTCTGTGCCTAGATTTTGTATATCATTGAATGCGGCCAACGTAGAGGCAACATAATGGGTGTATATACAACATATGCATATCATATATATTTGTTTATTTGGTAATCTATTTCAAATAACAAAAATTAAAAAAAAAATTAAAAAAAAAAAAATTGAGAAAAATCTCATTACGGCTGCATGTAATAAAATCAATAAAAAGCAACTAACTTTGATTAGAAAACTTAATCAGCTTCAAACATATGGTACCAATGATATTTTAATTAACGAACGATATTCATTTAGTTAGCTACAAAGAGATTGCATCTTAAGCATAATAGATAGGCTTAGTCTCAAATCGACAAACTAAATATCTAATAAACATCTCTAATACATTCGGATAGATATGAACATAGTAAAAGAGGAAAATAAAAGCTTCCTCTTCATCTTAATCATAATAAAATATACTGCTTTCACGAAAAGGATATCTCGATAAAGTCAGTGCGGAGAAATGAGAAAATTATATTCGTATTAGGATACCATTGCTAAGTAATTGTGTTTGTTTATTTTGTTTTGGTCCTATGATCAAAGCAATCGAGTCAGTTGAATCGAATTCCAAAGAATATATTTATTCAAATTTGTCGCCTTTTTTTCACATTTTTTTTTTTTTTTTTTTTTTTTTTTTTAAAGCTTGCGATTCAATTTTGAGTATTCCTGTTGCAAGTGACTGAAAATTTCCATCAACTGAAGTGGAATAAATTCATCTTAAAGAATGCAAATAGAAATTGAATAAATAAAATGAATAGTAAATCATCGATTCTGAAGGGTCAGGTCAGTTATTTTTAGAGTTTGTGAAATTTCAATATCAACAAATGAAAGTACTAAAGTCATTCACAATCCACCGTTAAGGGCTTCACATCGTTTCGCTTAATATAAATCAAGATAACGCTTTATATACGAAATGGCTGGAGAAGGTATTCGATCCGCGCCATTTTGAATAGCATTCGTCCTTGGGCCAAGAATTGTCAGTGTATCAAATTTCACCAAATCATATCAGAACTTTTTTGCCTATGGGATGAAGATGGGCGGACATACAGATGGACACAGAAGGTTACCCAAGAGCGATCGGCATAATAAAAACTCTATCTATCTCAAGTCCTTCTGCTTGTTGTATACGTGCGCACCCTTATACTTACCCTTACACCATATACACAGGGGATGTAGAGACTTGTAATGATTCGGAAACGTTTTGGCAAAATAAAAAACGCCTCAACTTAATGTACCCTCACTTGAATCGTTATTGTGGAGCAATATTTTATGCATAAAAATCTCTCCATAGCCAAGCAAAACTTTATAAATTTGACAAACAAACAAAAAAAAAAAAAAGAAAAAAAGACGAATAGGTAAGCAATTTGCGCAAAAAGCACAAATTTTGTTATAGGCTCGCATGTCTGCATCATTTATGACAATTTTCAGATTTATGAAACATCCATCTGTGATTTGACTATTATTAATGTTGTTGTTATTATTACTGTTGTTGTTTTTGATGGTTGCTGTTCATTGTTTTGTTAGTTTGTCAAAGTTGCTACAACCGTTGGATTTATTTTTTACTTAATTGTTAATTTGTTTCGGTTCGTTGTTATATATTTTCGTTATACTAGTCATTGTTGTTGTTGTTATGCAGTTTTATGGTTGACAATTGCCTCTATGTTGTCATTATTTAATAGCTAAAAGGTATCTTCATTTTTGCAACTCTTTTGTAACACGCAATCAAAACATATATATTAACATATATTTAATCGTATTCGTCTATATAATCAAAAATCGATCAATTAAATTTATAATCGATTACTCGCTAAATTTAAATCTGTTTAACTGAACTTCTAATTGTCTTCAAATCCAATTGATATATGGATGCTTTACTTGCCAAATCGATTAACTTCATAAAACAAAGAAATTGTGAAAAAAGTATAAAAAATGTATTATATAAATGAATTATTTATTATTATTCAGTGGCCAAAAACGACTTTGTCATATTTATGTGGTGTTAATACTTATTTGTTAGAGAAATTCGTTTTGAATATGTACAGTTAGGAGGAGCTAATCAAGTGCTTTAATATTAAAATTTAATAAAATTCCAAAAATGAAGTTAATCGATTTGATAAGTGAATCCATCCATATGTCTGTCCCGTTGTCAATTTACTTTCATTTCATTTCATTTCATTTCATTCATATATTTAACATGATTTGTTCTTGGACGGTTTGTTGAGTCGCACGACCATTTTAACACTCGTCAATAATAATAATAATTTTCTTCCATTGAAACATGAAATAATGCCTTTCTCTCTCACAAATTTAGGGCATTGAAATGGAAAAATTCTTTGTTTTATTTCAGATTCACATCTGAAGATAGTTAAATGTCAAACACACAAATCATATCCAAGTAAACTTTGCAACAGATGCAACTATGGACCCAATCGGTCATTACGTGGCGGGTACTAAAAATTCGCTTTAACCTAAATAAATACATAGCCCTCTTATATTTTCAATCATCTTTGTCTTTTTTTCTTTTTTTTTTTTGTTATTCTTAAAATGTTTAAACAAAATAGTATGAAAACTAATAAAAAAAAAAAAAAAATTAAATAACAAGAGATGAACGAACAATTTGGTTTATTTAAGTTTGTTGATGTTACTATTATTGTTATTATATTGCCGTTTTTATTATTCATGTCAGCGTTATCATCATCATCATCATCATTATCATCGTCATCGTCATCATTATAGACGCGCATTAACAATAGTTTAGAGAAAGAGGAAATTAAGGCAAAAATGCTGTTTATTCAAGTGTAATTGCAATCGTAGACAATATTCATGTTCGTGAATATGTTCGCCTATATCTACATATACATATTTATATCTATACGCAAAGCGATATATATATATATATTTATATATATGTTTGCACTGACTGATATAATTGATTTTTAAGTAATTTCTCGTATTTGCATAGCAGCGAATAGTAATAAATGTCACGCTTTATGAAAAAAGAAAAGCTTCTCAGCAAACATGCCCCTAACGCGGCCTAAAACGGTTGTTGCCCTTATAAAGGGAAATTAAGATTTTCACGATACTTATGGCTATATATACATACATATATAATCTTGAGCATAACATATCATTAAAAACGTTCATTGTTTCCTATTGTAAGGCATTTGTGCGTTTGTGCAAATATAGATTGGATTTGAATTAGTTTAATGCTAATGCCCCTCCATTGTGGTAAGATGGGTAGCTACCCAAACGATTCACTACAAACGAACGAACGAACGAACGAGCTCACTAACAAAATTTATATGCATATTATATGAGCATCTGTATAATAATCGGAGAAATAGGCCACGCCTACGAAATAGTATAGTGTATCAAAATTTAATTTTCTTTTTCAATACTTTTATATATCGCGCAGAAACAAGCTTCAAACACTCCAACACTAACGTATACAAATTCTGAAGAATGTCGGTCGTCCGTTCGTCTGCCCGACTGCCCGAAATGCAGATTCCGCCTACAAATTTGCAAAAGAATTTTAAACTGACCTAAACTATTCAAAGGCCACGTCTATAACGCCCATGCACCGATGCGACAAAAACTTCTATTTTGAAAATAAACAAAAAAAATAAAAAATCAGCATTGATTGATTAACAGATCCGTCACATTGCTTAGAGAGCTCTTCTCGTATCAATTCTAATGTATGTGTAGCATTGCATAAACGATGCGACGTAAAGCGTCCTTTATGGATTATGCTTATTTCTGGTTTAATCGAATATCAATCAATTGTGATTTTTTCACATATTCACGTATTTTAGGTTAACGATTTTTAGATAACGCCTTTCGAATTTGTGAAAGTTGTTTTGTGGGGGAACTTATATTTCCGATGCTTCTTCTGACGCGACTAAGTACATCTTTCACAAATATTTTGCTTATATATTTACTTCTACAACCACGTTACCAATAAGAAATATTCATGGCCTTTATACTTGTGTGAAATGTTCAGCAAATTGTTCTTAATTTCTCTCACCTCGTCATTCGTTAATTGCGTCGCTAGGGAAGAGCGCTATAAAAATGTATTTAGTGTATTCCTAGAAAATCCGTTAGTTTTCACGCACAGTCATTTCATCAATTATGTGACTTTCATAACAATATATTATATTATACTATAGATTTTTTTTATATGACGTCATTGAGGTTACACTTGCAAGTTAGGCATCAAGAGATTCGGTATAAGCCGTATTGCAATATCTTTTGTATATTACTTTCATATCACTTGCACTTGCCTTTACGTCTAATAAACATTTCATTTTCATTATGTAAGAAAACATAAAATTAACTAAAGTGTATTATGCGTTTGCCTCTTCATAAGCACCTCAGATTACAGTGACGTGCCTTTCCTTAAGAAAAAATATGAGAATACGAATAGGCGAAGATGAACGTGTTCCAAAAAAAAATAAATAAAAAAAATGAATCATCTTGCATTAAAGACTTACTTTACTATTTTTTTTTTTTTTTTTTTTTTTTTTTTTATTCTTAAACAAAGCACCAGTACACACAGATATGTATGTATGCGGGGAGGGCTCTACAAGTTTAGTTTGTTCGAGATGAGCCAAAGTAATCTCACAATATGCTACCCAAGCTGCGTAAACGAAGAGAAGAGATTTGAATAATTTGCGGAAAGGCTAAGTCAATCACAAAAATATTAATGTAATTCACTTGAGTAATTCGTCAAATTTAAATCGGAATGAAGAATAAATGGTAAAAAGTGCATAAAAAAAATTTATTTTAATTTCCGCATTCAGATATGATATGTTATTATTATCTAATCTAAAAAAGCTAATTTGTTAATTAATTTTGAGATCAAAATCATTTTGAACTCATCGTAAATAATGACAGATTTTATATTAAGTAAATGCTAATAACACATTTATTATTCATCACAAATATTCATCACAGATGAATATACGTTCAGTTTATTAAACTTTTTTTGCAATGACCTTCAATTGCCAATCACTAATTTCACCATTTTTTTTTTTTTTTTTGTGAACTCAATTTCTATTGAAAAGTTCAATCCAATTTTAGACACCTGATGTATATAGTTTTCCGTCTTGCTAAATGAGGGTTTACCTAATAGAGCATTGTAAGCTGCACTTATCTATCATAATGCAGGAGAATGAGTCTGGATTATTAAAATTAGTGTTTGTGAGAAAAGCAAGATATTATGGAAAAACACATCGTATCTGGAAAATAAGATCACCTCTTCCATGTATTATTTACCTGTGAATTTAGATTAAATATTAGGGCCATAAAAAAAAAAAAGCCATGGAAAATATGAAATTTTCCCTGCAAATAATTTCGTTTTAATGACGCCGCTAATAAGTCCGCTTAATGCAAGAAACAAAAAAGAACGAAAAACACCTGAGACAACGGAGTATTTCATTAAAAAGGATACAATTGCTTACAATCAACAGTTATTTATATAGAGATTTGTTTGTATCAAGAAAAACCCAGCCAAAAACCCCGATATAGACTTTCTGGCAAAAATGTTGTGTTTTTAAGTCCGTGTATTTCAGATTAAGTTCTCCTGTTAATGTTAACGAAATGAATTCTTCAAGTAAATGGTATAAGTAATAAGAATACGAAGTAGTTGTGGTGAGAGTCAAGGTTCAATAAAGGGACTGCCGCTATAATGACTGTTTGATCGATAAAAAAAAAAAAAAAAAGGCTTTACTTACTTACCGATCGGGTACACAATTTCCAAGCTGCATTATCCCCCCTATATTTATTTATTTTTTTTCTCGCTCTTCCTCACGTTTCACCAACGTGTTTGTGCCCCTATAGGGAATATCTTTCGACTGACTGGTCAAATGAAAAGAGGGATATCCGTACAGATGTTCAAACAAATCGAAATATAGGTATGAAACCGATAGCATTGCATCGGCACTACCAATAAGGGAGATGAATGTAAAAGTATCAGAATTTATTCACGTCAACCAATGGTTTGAAATTTCAGTTATGGACTAACCTGTAAATCATTAAAAGAAGATATTTTAAAACTTGTGATACAAGAGTATATATTAAGTTCACGTGAACGTAGAACGCAAAAGGAATTGAGATAGACCAAACACCCATTATACCGATCTCAGCTTGTGCGTTTCATTTCAATCTATAGACCATAATTTTTACGATTTTTTTGATGATGATTTTTTACTCCATCATTCGGATCGGATCACTTTGTCAAATACTTCCTCGATAAGTTGGAAAGTCGTTATATGAATAACGGTATTATCCAATTGATGTAAGGTATTTATTGATGGGCCGTATGCGTCTACAATGCTTTTACTTCTTCGTTCTTACTGTTGACTTGGCCATAGTTCAATCGGAACTAAGACAAACTTGAAAAATATTTCAATAAAATTGCGAATTTCGTGCACATATTTAAGTGGAAGTTTAAACAATCTGGCAAAAGATGGCATCTACATCTACATCCATCATAAATGGAGATAAATTGAAATATGTTGCATGCAAGCGGTATAAATAGTAATGATAGGTAAGGTATGAAAAGTTAAGTAATTAAAATGCATCTGGTTTTTAGCTCCAAACAAACTTCTCTTTTGTCCACGCCACTGAATCTTAATTAATTTAATAACTCTTTAATCTACAAAGGAAAAAAAAAAAAAAGAAAAAAACTAATGTACGCCTTCAAATTGTTAACTTCACTTGAACCTGACACACGTGTGTTTGTGATTTGATATGTATTAAGAAAACAACAATGTATAAAAAGAAATAACAACCACAACAAAAACAACAATAACAACAATAATAATAATAATAAATAATAATAATAACAACAATAGCAACAACAATAATAACACGAAAAACATAACTAAACAATAATAAGAAAAATTCACTTATTTTTCTTACATTTGATTCGACAACAACAACAACAACACAGAAGCAGAATCCTTGCCGGCAATCCGCCAATAAACCCCACCGTTTTATCTTTTATTTCTTTTTTTTTTTTTATTTTTTTTTATTTTTTTTTTTTTAATAAAAAACAAAATACAACAAATGTCGGTTAAGTTTACTGTTTAATTTTGCGCGCAAAAAAAGTTTCACTCTTATACGAAAATGTATGTTAGACTGGGTTCACTTTTAAGGTCGCCGATTAATGCAACGTACAAATATGATTACATATAAACGTATATGTTTTCCTTTTTTTTTCTTTTAAATAAAATTTAATTATTTAGTTTTTTATTTTATTTAATTGTGTTTACAAATGTATTGATTTCTATAGAATAATTATGTCAATGTTGATATTGTTGTTTGCAAACATATAAAAATCGTATCATAATCATTCTCTTAAAAATGAAAAATTCTCCGCATTAATCTTAAGAAAAATATTAAGTCCTTTTATAAAATTTCCTCTCATAGTTTTAAACATAATAATAATTTTTTCCTTTTTTTCAAAGTGTTCATGTGTTCATTTCCTTACACACATAATTATATTTATATATACATATATATATATGAAATTTGTTACATTGATATACTCTCAATAAAAAATTGCAACTCTCTTAAAGTAAGGAACCGTAACATTAGCTGAATGTGAAATCAATGAAACTGTCTCGCTTATTAGGGCTAAGGGATCCAATTTTTAGTTGTTTTTTTTTTTTTTGTTAAAAAATCCCGTCTGTCAAAAACGCAATCAAACAAAGTATTAATATGCCTACGAAGGACGCAGTCTTCATTTAATAACTGATATAATGACGCCTACGTTAGTAGCAAGCGTTTGATATATGATGTGATTAAAAAATATAAGCATATATATAGAATGGGCGTATGGGCGATTTTAATAGGTTGCAGTACAATGATTTAAAGGCAATTCGTTTTAGCTTTTTGCATCAACCAAAGTCATCAGCTTTTCGCTGCAGCATTCTCGAAGGTGTTATTATCAAGAAATTCAAAAAGCATTCAGACTTTTCTCAGACATAAGAACTAAAACCACTATCACGGGCTACGTTCAATTATTAAATACCTCACACCACTCTATACGTACACATGTAATGGCTTTTTAAAACAATGCGTTATATGGGAAATGGTCGAAAAAGTACTCCAATCCGAAAGACAAACAATAGCGGTCATCCTTTTGTCAAAACATATTGGGGGACGAAAATTCATTAAAATATCAAAAAAAATTAAGACATGCAGGTTGAACACAAAAAAAAAAAACACGACGATCATGGGAGCGGACAATTTTAAATTGATTTGAAAAGTGATTGTGTAACGATCGGCATAATAAAAGGTGGGTCTATTACAAATCCTTCTAGGTATTACACACAACTGTACAAACTTAATATATTTTTGTACCAGAAATGGTATAAAGTATAATGATTTTTTGATTTATTTGACTTTATAACTTTTACCCCTATACCACTTGTCGTATACGGTATATTAAGTGTGTGCGGACGTATGGACCATGTCATATCGATCGATTCAGGATCAGTTTCTAAGCTAATTTTTCAGTTTATCAGAATCATTTCCTGAATCGATTTAAACCTGCCTTTCCTCTGTCTTTCCGTCCGTCCGTTCTCTTCAAACTATAGGTGGCAATTTTTAAGCTATGTTGAAGAAATTTGGTACGCTGATATATTTTGACACAAAAACGAGAGATATTGAAAATATTTTGAATCCAATAATTTTTTGTATTACTCTCTATGTGGTGCTGTGGTTGCAATTATTAAAATTGTTCGACAAAAGTGACTAAGTAACAATATTTAGGCATTCTATGTTAGTGTGAAAACTTTCGGCCGGCTGGGGAAATTTTTGAAACACTCTCTCATATAATGATAATTAAAGTGCATATGATAAAAATGCATTTTCTTTCCGCTGAAGGGCAATGATTCTTATCAACGAGACCATTTGAATGAATATGAACTTCATCCCATATACTCGAAACTTCATCATGTATTCCTTGTTTTCACAGTAGGCTTTAACAATATCTATGCGTTTCATCATTAGGTATACATTGTATTGTACCGTCGGAATGGGATGAGCCAAACTATATATTGAGAAAAAATCTGATCCAAATCTCAATCAGAGTGTGCTTGATTTAGATTTATTTTCGGAACAGCAAAATAAGTGACGTACATATTTTTGAGATTTTCCAAAGTTATCTCTATTTCTACATTCAATATTTTGAAGACTTTCCATTATGTTGTCAAGTGAAGAAAGTCTTAGTTTTTCGGTAATAATAGCGAAAAATATACGAAAAGTATATGCATTAAAAGAACTTAATTATAAAAACTTTGGAAAAATGTTTCATAAAAACCAACAAAGAGAAAATTCTCGAAAATATGATCGTAATAATCATACGTTACGTCAACAATGGCAACAATAAGTAATACGTTATGTACCTATAAAAAAATAAGCATTAAAAAAAAAAAAAATTAAAACAAGAACATATTAAAACGATCGCCAAGAAGACGCGTCACAGTTGACCGACAATATACATTTGGCGGTCACGACACGACAAGGTGCGCATCATCTTTATATTAAATGAACGCACACAGTAAGTACGTGTCTAAGAAGAAGACCCTACAAGTTCATGAGGGTCAACCCTTAGAAAAAGCAATAAACAGCAACAACAACATATCTACTTACATATATTACTAGTGAGGCCTGCAAACTTCTCCCTAACATCAGTCAAGAAAATGGAAATATCTATAGACATGACGAAGGCATACGAAGGTTTACTATTCCTCAACTAATTATCTTTGTGTTCAGTCTACGAAATTGCTTTGAAGCGTTTTTATCTGCTAACGCATTACTACTGTCAGCTGGTTTTGACCGTTTTCACTCCAATTGATTACGTCAAGATGCAAATTAGTTGCATGCAGATAAAAGATGGGTTTCGTCTTTACTTTTGCTTTGTCGTTCTTACTTTTCTATACACCTTCGAAGCTTAAAAGTATATTCATTTTCACATATTGTTTGCAACATTCACATTCACATGCGTAAGAATGAATTTCCCCGAATCAAATTGCCTCACGTATACATACAATCGCATTTAATTTGCTTACAATTCAGCTAAAGATTGAAAATTATTCCAGAAACAAGCGAAACGATTCTAGTGGACTTCCGTCCAATATAAAATACCTCACATCACCCCACACCGTTATACATGAAACGATATTTCAAAGTGAAACGTTTTTATGGGAAGTTGTAAAAAAAGTGATGCAATCCGAACTGTGTTCAGTAGTGAACGTACTTGGGCCAAAACACGTGAGTGTACCAAATTTAATCAAAATTTTTACAGTCTGTGCGTTGAATATAAGAAAGCAAGACAGTCGGACGGACAGACGGACTGGCGGACACGTAAGCTTAGCTTCATGGAATAAATGTTGAATATATCTCAAGACCATATGGGTTGTTGCTGGCGTTGTGGATTATAACGAAAAAATAGCTAACAGATATCGACTTGAAATTTATTTTTAATTTTTTTTATTACATAATACGATAATGTTCATTTAGAGGAAGTCTCATCCGATTGGCGGGTGATTTCTCAACAAAACTTATTTACAAAACTGCAGAAAGCGTGTTTTCATATTCTTACCTCACAGTTAAGAGTGGTGAGTACTTAGAATTCGTCTTAAAACAAAAATGTTTTTCTTTTTTCATTATTTCATTTTATACGATTTTCTTTTCCTCTATATATATATATATATATATACATTTTTTTTTTTTTTTTAATTTTATGCGCACATTTTGTTGTGGGATAAGCGGAAGTGGTTGCAACTTTGTGGTCAAAATACGTTATTTTGAAAATTTTTCAATATTCTTAGGTAGTCTTCTTATTGCACCACGAGGAAAATATCTTAAAATACATTTTCTATAGAAATTCCTGAATTATTTCTATTTATGTAATTTTATTCGCTACTCTTCATAAGTAATAAAATTATATTCGCGCTCTTAAGTGAAGCATTCATCATTTTATGCTGATAAAAAATACGAATTTGTTTTGTTTTTTTTTTTTTTTTTGATCGGAATCACCTTTATATCGAGTTTTTAGATGATTCTGACAAATGCTTGAAGGAAAGTTTTTGAATATCATAATATTATCAATTTCCAGGGAAATAAATTAAATAAAAACAAGTAAAAATACTACAATGGACTGAGGCTCACCATTAAACACTCTACACCACTATGCTTAATGCAGCTACTCACATAAAAACATTTCTAAATAAAGCGATCAAAATATGTGATCCGATTCGATTCGATTCATTTGCAATAGTTTTCGTTGTTGAGCTAAAACACGTGGCTCTACTAAATTTCATGGAAATATGTTAAGGTTGAGCACAAAAGAATAAGATGAGCAGACAGACGGACAAATGGGCAGACATGCTTAGAAGAAATGTTTGATGATGTTGTATACATCCGCACATACCGCTGAACGTACCCTTGCATCACAAGAAGGTCTAAAGCTAATAGTAAGAGGGTGGCAACTACAAACCTTATTAGCATCACGAAAATATCGTACGGCTTAACATAAGCGATTTTGAACAACTTTTTCAATATCAGACACTTCTCGCAATGCTGAGGCTTCGCATGCTACATTATTCCTTCGGAAATTTCTCGCTAGAAATTCAACAAACTACTCTTACTTACCTGGTTTAAGTGCATTTGTCTTTTGTCTGTCGTTTATCAAAAAGCTAATAAAAATAAACAAACGCTTAGTTAGGATGACAGCAACCCAAGAGATAAGGCTGCGCAATTTGAATGAAGAAGTCTTCCACTGACTGACTTTAAATTCCAGTAGCGCAGATGCGCTTAACATTTTGTCCAGTGCACAAACTTTCCGCCATTTCATCTAACTCTGTTAATTTGCATCTGTTCCCAATATAACACTATTTCCGGACACTTACATCGTACGTGATGTTAGATGCTAGATAGATAGATGGGATTTTTATCTATTTACAAGGTGTTAACATGAAACCGGAATTTTTCTTTAAAAACATACGTATATAGTATGAAAATCATGACAAATTTTCATTCGAATTCTTTGCATTGTCCTTCGTTAGTTCTATATTTTCCCAATTTGTCTGATAATTTGTGCATCCCAAGCCAAAAAGGGCTATTAGTCTTTTTAAGGCAAACTAACCAACAAACAAACCATTTTCATAAGACTTGAAGTGCTGCCTAATAAGTCCGCGTTTCATCCATGTAAACAAGTACCAATCGAAAGGACTCGAATTTTTTCACTTATCCGCACGGTGTGGCACTTCTCAATGTGGTGGTTCCACCGTAGCACAGACAACAGATGAACGAATACGATGTAAAATATAAACTTGTGTTGCCCTTTTCCATATTTTGCCCATTCTTTTAAATAGCAAACGATGTCGTTTGATGTTAACTGTTTTACCGGATCTTAGCAGGTAATAGCACACCACACTTTTCCGGTCCCACCAAACGTAGGGTATCGTTTTCCTGCCGAAATAAATCAATCTCGCATTCGATGGGGCTGGTACGCATCGATTTATTCATGATATTTAAAACAAAGAATTCTCAACATAGATCTATTGTTCATCTCCAGCTAGGATACGATGCGGAAGAGCCGGTCAAGAATGCAGCAGCCTTTCTTGTTTCTTATCTCTTCATTTGTCTTTCCCTTCATTACTAATAATAATGGCATTGTGAAGCACTTGAGGAGGCTTTTTTTTTTATCTCCCGATCCACAAATTAAGAAAACCTGTCCTGTTTGACAGAAGTGCGATTAATTTGCTAATTAATTTAACAAAGAAAAAGCAATAAATCTGAAGAATATCTTATTTAAAAATATTCTATGCTTTTATGAAAAATTTCAGTAGGCACTCAGAAGGTGCACATAAATCAACAGAGCGAGAGAACATAGAAGACGATAAAGGGAAACTTTTTAGCAAAATATTTTTTATATGGCAGTGAGTGAGTGATAAGAATAAAATCGTTTAGTTAAATATATAATTGAAGAAATTTATTAAATTTCTTACTCTTGATAGTTGTAAATAATTCTTATTAAAAATAGAAACAATAATAGAAACATTATAAAACAATATATAATACAATCACTATAATTGAACATAGTCCACCTTTAAATATCCTATACTACTTCGCTTCACCCATTTATTCATAAAACGACCTTTGCGATACAAGGGTATATTAAGTGTATGCGGATGTATGCAGCATCCCGAAGAACTTGAGATAGACGTAACTACTGTTATATCGAGCGATTGCGAGTCGCTTTACGAATTGTTTTAAGCTTGTCTATCTGTTTGTCCGTCCGTCTTGTTTTCTTATGTTCAACTTACAGCCCGCAATTATTGACTTATTTCAAAGATATATGATATAAAACGAAATGATTTGGCCCACGTACGTATGCCCACGAATATGGTCCACTTTCAAAGTAACGACTTACCGTGAAAAGACGTTTTATGAATAACTGTATTATTAAACGATTCGGTGTAGAGTTTTGAATGGTGGGCCGTGCCTCGCCCAAATATATATATATATATAGATACTCTCACACAAAAATTTTATATTGATGCTATTTATAATTTCATTGCATTTCTTTTTATCTTACTCTTCCACAAAACTTTTTAAAGTCAAATAGCGAAATACTGGCCTTGTTAACATTTCATGTCTTAGGAACTTCAAAAAAAAAATAAATTTTTGCTTAACTTTAAACGATTAATATAATAATATTCACATCCTTTCCACACTTATGTAGACATTGTATTATATTTGTTACCGATATAGAGTCGACATTATATTATTTGAAAAGGAATTAGTTCTAGGAAAAAAAAAAATTGAAAATTTAAATAATAATAATAATAATAATAATGATAATTAAGAATGCAAAGTATTAAGTTTTGTTAAAATTCATATATTAGTTTTAATGAATGAATTTACATATCAAGAAAATATAACACACATCTGGCACAATTGAGTTTGTAACCAAATAAAGTTTTTCAACTGCCTATTAAAAATAAATTCGAATTGACGGTTGCTTAGATCAACGCTGGACAATATAGGAAAATGCTAGAAATGAAAAATATGAAATTCTTTTTGATCTTATCAAGAATCGCTATCGAATTCTATATTGATGGAAAAAAAAACAAAAGTAACAAATAAGGCAACGTAAACAGTACCTTTAAGCTTTTTGTTTGTTTTCTTCAATTGTTTCGAAGCAAATCCCATCTGTGCTTTACGCCACCATCATCCCACTACCACTCATACATTAAACAATGACAAACACTGACAAACATACTCGTAACCAATGGTTACCACAAAATGGTGCATAAGTACACATGCACATATACATACATACATGCATACATATATATATATATATATATATATATATGCATGCAATACTTACCAATTATTGTTCTTCTGTTTGTGCTTCTTTCTGGTTTTCCTTTCACATCATCATCATCATCATCATCGTCATCATCATCATCGCCATCATCATCATCATCGCCGTCATCATCAGCAACGATAACAATAATAACGAGAATGTATAGCCTTTTCTCATAGATACAGTAAAAAATTTCTATACAAATCATATTCTAGCAGTAATACAACATAGTCGATGGCCTTGTATTACAAGGGGAAATATGTAAGAAAATACAACAAGAACTATTTATACATTACATTACATTGCAGAGAGTAATAGTAATATGCCCAAATAGTAATAAAAATCAACGTTCCTCTTCATTAATTGTGTTTTCTCTCGTTCTATCTTACGAGATTTATGTATATTCCATCTGTGGTTGTCTGTCAGGCGAAGACTTTGGTGAATAATCAATATAACAGCGCACTATGGTGCACACATACTGAACAGGTTTTTCCAAGTTAGCTGCAATAAAAGGTTGAAGAGATTTAAATGCATATACAAATGTATGTATATGCATAGTTTTGTGTTTGCGCCTGTATGCGTGTATATGTGTATATATTTGTGTTTATACATTTGTATATATGCAAGAGTATTTATTATATGTAAAAACATCCTCCTCCTTCTTCGTCTTCTTCTTCTTCTTCATCGGTTTTCTTCTTTTTTTTTTTTTCTTCTTCTCTTTTTCATCTGTCTGGGTACTGCCCTTAAATCGTATTTGTATTTAAGTATGTATATGATTAAGCATAAGCATGTAAGTGTTTGTGTTTGTTATATGTATGTATGCCTACTACTTTGGGAAAATACTGAGAATCTGTTAGACCCATAATACGCATTAGAACCAACGAGACATGCGTTGATCGAAATAGAGACACAATTACAAGCTCATCTCAAATACACACCCATCACACACTCACACACCATACAAACAATCATTTCTTTGAGGATGTACTTTTATTTATTTTTTTTATTTTTTATTTTTTTTTGCCTAAGTATCTTCCAGATACTTCTTGGCTTAGTATGTGTTAGTTAAGTACGTACGAGAGTATTATAATATATATATAAATATATATGTATTCATATATATATATATATATATATATATATATATGCATACATACAAACATACATACATATTTGCTTATCGCATCAAAAATGTATACTTACTTAACCACCACCATTCTCTACAAACACATGCATAAAACAGCCAATGTATCTCGTTATATATTTGTGTTTCATTTAAACGAAACGCTGAGAAATGCAGAGGGTACTGAGAGTTAGAGTGGACTTGAGACTTTGCTTTTTTTTTTTTTTTTTTTTAAATAAAAAAAAATTTTAAATTAATTTGTGGGTGTTTTAACTTTGTCACTCATTTGAATAAAACTTCTCAGAATATATTTGTGCTCGTATTCGTGAATTGTGAGAGAGTAAGCGATTAAATATACGAATAATTGAGCTCTATCTGCAGATAATTGAATACGTGGTGAATGCAAAGACGTACAAATACATAGAGGAAAACGTTTATACATTATACATTAAACCAAACGACTGACTGCTACTGCTGCTGTTTGATGAGGTTGCTGGTAATGCTTTTAATGCTGTTATAGGTTTTGTTGTTGTAGCTGCTGCTGCTGCTCCTGGTGGTTTTTTTTATTTTCTTTTAGTTATTGTTTGTGTTTTTTTGGGATTAGATTGAATATTGTGGTACGACGACGATGTATACGTGAGATTGGCTATGAAATTTTCTTTAAATACAACTCCCTTCAAGCAGACGCGCTTCAGTCGAGTTTCATCTGCCAACGATAAAGGATAACTTACGGCATATAGCGGTTTGACCGTAAGAGAAGTTATAAGTTTTACTCACATTAATGGATACTCGCACGTAACCATTTCTAAAGAGATACCAAACATATAAACAAATCGTACTCAAATACTTACTCTATTTTATTATCGTTGGTCTGTAACTTGGAGATTTTTGAAAACGGAAACTATTGTATATGCATATAAATATATTTACCCATCTATCTATGCACGTATATGTATATATGTATATATAAATTTATATATATATATATATATATATATATATATAAATACATATTTAAATATGCGTATGTACATATATACATATATATTAATAGCGAGAAGAAAAAAAATACTTGGAACTAAAAAAGTGTAGTAAAGCAGAGAAAACTAAGAACTCTTTAGAAGACGAATCAATACAAACGTGTAACGGATACGCTATATACAAGAAAAAGAACAACAAAAACAATCAGTTTATTTTTTTTATTCTGCTTTTTTTGGAAAACTCGACGTCTTTCTTAATTTTGTGTTTTCTCCGAAACAGTAGAAGCAAGAAGAAAAAAAAAAAAGTGCACAGTTTGTGAGATAACAACGACTTGAATGCGTTTTATGAATTCAACGTATCATTACGTGTGTGCTCGCGAACGTGGTTACATCTAAAATTCACGCAAAACCAGGTAAAATATAACAACTAATGAAGCAGAAATATCTTAAAATTTCAAAAACAGGAAAATTATTAAATGAGCTCGCGAATATAATGAAAACAGTTGTTTAAAAAAAAAAAAAAAAAAAAAACAACAATTTATTTTAACTACCAAAATATTATATGAAAATATAAAAAAAAAAATAACTAAATAAATAAGAAACAATAATGTTGGCTACAGTTTCGAGTGAAAAAAAAAGAAAAAAAAATTAAATTTTTTAATTTAATATTAATTAAAAAAAATCCATGTGTATTTCTCTACCTCAATCTTAGTGGATTACTTGAAAAAGAAATGATCCAAATCAAAGTGTTTTCAAATATTTCATAAAAGTGTCTTTCTATCTTTAAATAACAATAAAATGCAATCAATAAAATTTTACGTGAGACTTAAGCAAATAATTTAATAAAAGGTAATTATTTACTTAAAATACGAAAAAAAAAAAAAATAATTTTTTTTTTTTTCTCTTTCTACTTTTAATTACAACCTAAGCTACTAAGTAATTTCTAAATAGCCATTGCTATCATTATTGCTATCATATATATTCGGAATAAATCTTATTAAATCTCCCCCCATTTTAGCATCAATTTGTAAATGTATTTAAAAAAAAAATTGCTTTTAATTATATGAATATTGCTGAAAATGTTCTTTAATTAATTAAATATATATAGCAAAGAATTTTTTTATATGGGTTTTAAGCAAAATATTTCTACAAACAATCAAAATTCATATCATTTGAAGGCTATATTTGAATAATCGTAACATTTTTTATTTTTTTTTTATTTTTAGCACTTTCAATACGCTTAAGTGTTATTGCTTTAAAGCTTAGCGTATGTAAAATAATTAAGAGTACATCCGCTAAGTTTTAGATGTCGTTGAAGTTTTTTTTTTTTTTTTTTTTTTTTTTTGCTTTCTCGGGATTTATCTATTACTTTCTTACCGCTCATTCTTAATGCATCGATCTTGAATAGATCAGGTTGCGATCCTCTATATTTTACAATTTTCTCATAAGGTATAAACGTCGTATCGTTTTTCTTTTTTTTTTTTTTTTTCTGGAATATTTTCAATTCTTTCACTTTTCTCCCGACCTAACGAAATGGGTTACGCCCACATTCAAATTGACTGAATTCAATTTTTTTAAAGTGTCCCCCAGTGTATATGGAAAGTTCAGTAACAATGTCAAGGGGTCATACAAATAGACATTTGTCCCACGCTATGCATATATACAGAGGAATTTTTCTTCAATTTTTTTTTTTTCTTTTATTATCCAAGTATTAATATGTTTTATCACTTTGTCTACTTACTTTCGATGATGCAATCTCTTCAAGTTGACCATGGTTAAGAACTTAAGTGACTTACCGATTGTTATATTTAAAGATTTCACATCATTACATAAATTGTGAGATGTGCCCTAGCAGGTATTCCTGCATCCGCCGATCTAAATATGATTTTTATTCGCAGAAACATAACAATTATTATGTTTTTAGTCAAGCATATCTTGCACGTGTGTGAATATGAGAAGAAATTGTATTGAATTACCCGTAATAGGTTAGTTTCAGTTAAATAAAACTCTTTTTTTCCATTTAACTCGCATAATGTTAAAGCATTTTATGCGAAGCGCGCACAATAATAGCAAGTAACTGAATACTCATAGCTAAGAAACTTGCACAACTCTTCAATATGTATTAGTGTGAGGGAAAGATTTTCGATATTCTTCTTTTAATAAGTACATGGTCCATATTATCATTATTCAGGATCTCTGACCGCTAAGAGTAAATAAAAAAAAAAATATCTCACAACCCTTTTGAGATATTACAAGGAAAGCGTATATATGACTGCGTTTTAATTCTAAAAATAGAAAATTTAATAGAAGCGAGATCAACGGAAACAGTTACATATCGAAATTGTCTATTAGCAGGTAATTTTCGTAAAAAAAAAATTAAATCTTTGTACTTGATCCAAGCAAAAATATTGATTTAAAATAAATATGTATATATCGGCCGATATTATGCTTAATAGATGCTTTTATTACTTCTCGTAATTATCGATTTGACCTGCAGCAGCCCATAATTGAGCGCCAAGTCTTAACACGTTATTCTTTTTTTTTTTATTATTTCTCTGATACGTAACGAATATTCTCATGCTTTGACGGTGATGATAAAAATAATTTTTTTTTTTTTTTTGTTTTTTTTTTTCTAATAAATAAACAGGTCAAGTTATTATCATTCTAAAAATCGTAGATAAAATTTTTCAAAAGCATTAATAGATGTAAAAAGCTTAGATGGAATTCGAAGGAAATTTTCTTTTAAAATCTCATAATTGATTAGCACGTTAAAGGATACATCCTTTAAAAGGTATTTGAATAAAATTTCTTAATCTTTTATGTAAACCTTTCTATGCATATATAAAATGAAAAATATTTCTGTCAATTTTCTCAAAATTTTGACGATATGCTAAAATTCATCTAACTTCACTTTCAGTTTAACTGAATGCAAAATTAGTTGAAATTCATCGTTCATTTAACAGACATAAAATTTCTATTAACAAGTAATAAAATTAATTGTTGTTTTCTTTGCTTCATGCGATTTTAAGATTTAAAAATTAATAATTAATTCCTGAAAATTAAATGGTTGCTTGAACTAAATATAGGTATGTAGATAATGCCCCATCCCATTATGATAATATATATAATAATTCGTACACACAATTTATGTTGACGTAAAGTAAATGTCTCTCGTATGCGATCAATTTGCACGAATTCGAAGAATTTGCGAAAAGAAAAAGCACAGTTCACGCTAACATATAATGACAGTTACGATCGCACTAATGCGGATTCTATTATCAAACAACGATATCTCCATGATTCCTGTAAAGTCAACTAAACTTCATTGGCTTTGGAAATGTGCAATTTATCGTAAAAGTCACAAGGATTGATATAAAAAGAGCTTAAAGTTGATAAATATATTTTTTTCCTACAATGCCGTAGATTATTTATTTTACAAATTTTTATCATTGACTGAGAAGCACACGATCAATAATTGCAATGTCGGATATTTTAACAAAATTTTGAGAAATATATGCACTTATACGATCTGCAATATTCGACAATGTATAAATTAGTTCTAATTAGCTAGATGATCGAACGCATTTGAATTCCACTTGCAGATTGGACAAGACGACTTCTTTAGCATCCATTGGTGGATAGCGATTATATAGCCAAAGCAAATGTTTCGATCTTGACTTTATCCAGCTGAGCGAGAATTAACAAATAAGTAGCGCTGATGATAGTATGGTGGATACGCTTCTATAATGTTCTCTTTAATTTTCCTTGCATATCGTCCGTCATTACAGATGCAAAAGGGTTCAGAACCCTGCTGCTCGATCAGTTTGCTCGTGACTAAGCTACCCAAAGTTTTGTTTTAATCGTATACTACCACATACCATCACATGTATTCCTTTATCCGCTAATGGTGCTCCAGGTCGAAGATGAGAGAATGCGTATAGCTTCTGACAGTTACAGAAATATACTGAGTAAAAATGATTTCAAACAACTATCCTATGACAATGTTTTGCAAAGAAACGAATCGACGGAATCAGTTCAGAATCAAGCCTCGCAATAAATATGGGTACACATCAATTTTAAAGTTATCAAAAAGTTGAATGCAAAAGCATTGTTAATTAACCACAACAACCATTAATTTATTTTTATGAAAGATTATTTAAGTTTATATATATATATATATATATACATGTATATATTGTTTCCATGCTTTTAATAAGACGAACATGGCTCGGATTTATCAAAATTTAATTTCCAAAAATTTCCGCCATAAACTTTTAAAAATGTGAATCGTGTTATGTAACAAGACCCAGCAAATTAGACCTACTTGCTCCATATTTTGCGCAATTAACTTTTGGGTCGAATAACTATTGGAGAGAAATTTACAACGCAAACTGTTTATATGGGAGAATGGTTCACATAATTAGTTCATCTTTACACTTACACCAATAAACAGAATGATTCTCAATCGATCGGTGGTATAATGAAAACGAAGATATTAAAAATCTCCAAATCCTTTTGCCTGTTATATGCATCCGCTTAAGTTTAACAAACGACGTATCGCAAGGGTGGAGGTGTGCTTTAAGTAATGGATTCACAACATTTTGTCTTTAGATTAACTTTTTATAACGATTATCCCTTGGAAATATTGCACAACGTGTTTCAATTGTTGTGTTGAGTTCAAAGTTTTGCCAAGCTTGAGAGCATGCCGTAAGAGTCGCATAACCTTTAATCTAACGCTAAAGTACTCTGGATAGAGTTGAAAATTTGCTATTCCTTTATGCTATGCTAAGGGATGAATGCGTTAACATTGAAGTATGTGCGTCAAAGAGCAAAGATTTTGACTTTGAACTTTAACCGGATTGTTATATAAAATGGAAAGAAAATTACGCATCTATGTGCTTTTTAATTGTTATTTGCAACAATAACAAGAACAGCCCGTTGTAAATAGTTTCTCTTAAAAGGGATATTACGATCTTTGATTTAAATTTCTTTGATGATACCATAGGCGGCACGTTAAAGTCGCAAGATGTGGCAGTGATTTGAGTATTTAAACAGAGAACATGTCCAAACCTATTCATTTCTAAGGAAAACGTTAAAGAATTTTGTATATATATATATATGCTTGAAAGAAATTACATAGGATGCTCCAAGATTAATATCAAACCGTTTGTGGCCGACTCGTTTTCAAAAATTATTATAAATCATTTAAGATAGCGGTTAACAACATTGCAATGACGAATTGAACTTTTTCCCTATATCTATATACATGTATGTATGTATATACATGTGCAGATAATAGCTTACTTTATTGTAATTGATGCATGATTGACTTTCCATTAGATATTCGATTTTATTGCAATGCAGATCCTTTGCAAAATTTGCATAAGGAATTAAATGGCCTGTATCCCTGAAAAGCTACCGCTTTAAACGAAACTTGACTTTATCCATCTTAAAAGCCCAACCTGAATAAATACAATTGAATATCTTTCCCCGTCAATTTACACCAAATACCAATCTATCTAATCAACTTTGTATAAGAGAAAGAGTTGTAAAGACTTATCTGTTATATTGATAACTAACTAATCTATAGAATCTAATTTGATTAAATGGAAGCCGTAATGTTAAGAAGGATACCAAGAGGTAAAAAAAGCAACAACTAAATAAGAAAACAAGTAAAAGCGCAATAGTGGGATTGCGCTCACTATTAAATACCTTACGCCCACTACGTTTAATGCAAATTATCCATACAAAAATAAGATGTTATGTTATGAGAAGCGGGCCGGACCGAATCATTTTCAATAGTGTTCCAAAGGATGCATCTAACCGTAGGTTGCATATAAGAAAACCCGACAGACGGACAAGCTTCGACAAAATGTTAGTCTATTTTAAATTCTTCTGAGTGTTGCGTACACCCGCACTAACTTAATATATGCTTATACCGCATGTGATGTAGGATATAATTATCCAAGTGTTGGATGGATAGATAATACGATCGATCAACTTAAATAAACATGTGTAAATATATATTATAGAAAGACTTCTTCTGCAAATCGTTGACATCAAAATGCGTAAACCGATGAGGACCCTGTTTGCATCAGCATTCTCGAACCATTATTGCAGTAAAGTCATAAATCTCAATAGTCAATTTTACACATTAACTGTGTTAACCGCCCAAGCCGTAAGAATTGCAAAAGTGTAACGCAGACGTGTGAATAGGTCGACTATTCGAAGTTAAACCAAAAAAATTGTAAATAATATACAAAGACCCCGACGCGTTTTGATTCGTGTTGCGAACAGGATGACAAATCAAGCATAATAAATATATATGAAATACAAAAAGGCAACTTTGTTAAAAAAATCTACTTCGTGAAGACAATAGAATCATTTGAGAAATCTATCTCAATAACAAAAAAAAAAATAAATAAAATCTAAGCAGCTTAATTCAAAATATTTTTTCACTTTTTCAGACAAACGAGAAACCGGCGCAACGATATAATTGCTTTTCGATTTTAACGCTTATGATAGACGTGAATAATTAAACGGATCTCAGAATTGAATAAGAAAAATTTCAATTATAACAACGAAGATGCTGGCCAACCAACTTCCAACTACTGCGGCAGCAACAACCACGAGCACAAATGCCAGTTTAATCGCTAATAGCGGTAGCAACGTAACCGCTAACGATGATAATGCAAACATTAAAATGGAGCGACGTGACTCTTCAACGTCCGAGTCGTCTTTGGAGCATTTGGATTTGGGAAGAACACCAAAAAAACGTAATACGGGCACATCGACACCCGTTATAACAAACGAAAGGAACATAGCGACCGATACGATGACAGTCGGTGTGTGTGCACAAATTCCAATGGGCCGCAACTTGCAGCAGCGTTTGCATGAGTCCGATGATGCTAATGATTACGATGACGACGAGTCGGCCGATGAGAAACACTTACGGTCATCTCAATTGCAGCCTCAACAGCAACAACAGCAACCACAACAGTCGCAGCGTCAATTTCATTACAAACGTCGTTCGAGTAGCCGTAATCTATTAGATAAACGTACAAGCGTGCAACTGGAGTTCAATAACGACAATCCAAGCTCGTTGCGGAAGAAATTTCGTTTCAACCGTAGCTCCTCGGACAATGTAACATGTTCTAATGAGTCTGGTTTTGTGGAAGGCAGTAGCAGTCAACTAATAAATAATTCAAACTCAGTTAATAACAGTAAGTCGAATACCTCATCGGCTTCTTCCACTCCCCCTCATAATGGACAAAATGGAATTTCTAGTCCTGAGTTAGGCGGTGGGGATCGCGAGGATATGAAATATGTTTGTCCCATTTGTGAAGTAGTATCAGCCACACCACATGAGTTTACTAATCACATTCGCTGCCACAATTATGCTTCAGGTGATACCGAGAATTTCACTTGTCGTATTTGCTCAAAGGTAGGTTTCATTTTCTCAAAGAAACTCAATTATCTCTCTTCTCAATTTTCGCATAAAATACTTATGCATCGCGTTCACTTAATTCTATTTTATTTGCTCAGGTACTCTCATCTGCCTCTTCATTGGATCGTCATGTACTCGTGCATACGGGAGAGAGGCCTTTTAATTGTAAATATTGCCATCTCACCTTTACAACGAACGGTAATATGCATCGTCATATGCGTACTCATAAGCAACATCAGCATACTCACCATCGACGCAACTCAAATGGTAGCAAGCACAACAACACTAATAATAACAATACAAGCAGTAGCAGTAACAATAACAATAATAATAATAATAATAATAATAATAATAATAATAATTCTATTAATTCCCATATATCAGCAGCTCCAAACATTGCTAGTACTACGATAAATACTACTAATGTGTCTTCATCTCCCTCATCCGCCCCGTATCATCTGTTAAGCAATGGACAGCTAACTGAAGGCTTCAAATTATCATCGGCAACCCTTAACAACAACAGTAAATCTAACAATAGTATTAATAGCAATAGTCATATAAATTCCAGCATTGCCTTGCCAACAGGTGTGAATGGAAATTTTTTAAACGGTATCGCAGCTGCAGAAAGTTACGAGAGCGATGGCGGTTGTTCATCAGATATATCCACCGCACATAGTCAGAGCTCTAATCACAATAATAACAGCAACAATAATAACGATATAAAAATTGATAACAACAACTACAAACGGAAACTGGAGGACAGTCAACTTCATATGGAAAATGTAAATGACGAACTAAAGCGTCGAATTAAAAGCATTATTAATAACAATGATTTAACCGCCGTGCCTGTCGCAACATCTAGAATATCTCACGATTCCGCCGTATTGGTGTGTCCAGTTTGTAATGAAAATGATTTTTCCAATGTTTTAGCTTTGGATAATCATATGGATCTTAAACATTCTGAGATACCAGCTAAGTGCAAAAATTGCGAAGTCATATTTCGCACACATTATCAACTTAACATTCATCCTTGCTCGGCGGAACGAAAAATACAATCGGATATCATAAATCAAATTTCTGAACCGGAAAACATGATCAATTCAGATAAAGTAGCCAATGACAATTCCACTGTGATTGCTGCGGACAACGAGGATGACTTAACAGAGAAAGATGAGCAGTTTAAACAAAAGGAATTTTTCCGGCAACTCTATTTGAAAAATGCTATGGGGAACGTATCGCCTTCACAAGTTCAGCACGCAACAAATGAAAATTTAGAGGATGACATTAAAGATTTAGCTGACATACAATCGATTTTAAATATGACATCATCGTCAAGCACTTCGAATTTTCTTAAAAATTTCGAACAAACTGTTAATACTCCATCTTCTCAGTGCAGTTACGACAAGGACGAGGAAGAAGCTCAAGATGCTTTTACGGCAGAGTTCAGAAAGATGAAATTGCGCGGCGAATTTCCCTGTAAACTCTGCACAGCAGTGTTCCCCAATTTAAGAGCTCTGAAAGGCCATAATCGCATTCATCTCACTGAAGCCGGCCCAACGGGCCCATTTCGTTGCAATATGTGTCCATATTCCATTTGCGATAAAGCAGCTTTAGTTCGGCACATGCGTACACATAATGGAGATCGACCCTATGAGTGCGCCGTATGTAATTACGCATTCACGACAAAAGCAAACTGCGAGCGGCATCTACGCAATCGCCATGCAAAAACTACACGTGAAGAGGTCAAACGTGCCATTATTTATCATCCGTCGGAAGATTCTTCTTGCGATGATCCAACTAAAAAATTGTACATGTTTTCTTCGCCTGAGTTTGACGATGATAGTGAGGTGTTTGCCTACCATCAGCATCAACCAAAAGACCGTTCCACTCCTGTCTCTCATTTAAAAGAAATACTCACTGCCAGTGAAATTCCTTCATCGAAACCAGTAAAAATTCAAGTAAAAAGTTTAGAACAATTACTGGACAAGTCCTCGTCTACTTCATCTGGCTATCACGATAATTATGATCTTAACAGCCGAAATGTGGAAACGGCAGCACCTATTGACATGACTATGGATGTATTGGACTTAAGCAAAAAGCAAACGAATATAATAGAGAAGGAAAGTGAAAACTTCAATCATCCCGAGCTATCTATTGCCGCTACACCTTCATCCGACGAACCAAAAAATTTATCTATAACCAATGGCTCAATTAACGTAGAGGACCCAAAATTAGAATTGTCTGCGTTAGAGAAGCAGCAACAACAATTGTATTTAGCTCAACAACAAATACTTTCTGATCCTACTCAGTATCTTCAGCAACTATATCGCAATCTTATATTTCCACAGTTAAATCCGTTCTTCTTACCGAATTCATTCTTACCCAATACGAATTTGAGCGATCTTCAAAAATTTGCTCCCTTTTTAAGTCGCATGTTCGGAGCAACAGGCATTCCTCCTCCAGTAATACCCACTAACAATGAAATGGAAAAGACTTCGCTTGCTGGACCATCGAATCCTGCAACACCTGCAACAATTTTGCCACAAGTTAGCCCATTAATATCTGACAAATCAAGTCCAATGTCAGTTAATTCGCTTTCATCGCCGAAGTCTATGCTGTCACCAAATGCGGCTTCCCTTTCTATGCCTAGACATCCACCGCCTCCGCCATCCCACTTGCCACCAGCGATGCTCTCAAATGGCCCAGTTAAGATGGTACTTAAAAATGGCGTATTTATGCCAAAACAAAAACAAAGGCGTTATCGTACAGAGCGGCCATTTGCTTGTGAGCATTGTTCGGCTCGGTTCACTTTACGTTCAAATATGGAACGTCACGTGAAACAACAGCACCCCCAGTTTTATGCTCAACGTCAACGTAGCGGTCACCATGTAATGCGTGGTCGGGCTGCGAATAACACTACGAGCATTAATAATATTACAAATCTTCAAGCAGCCTTCGCCCAAGCCCACCATGATTCGAATTCCGGCATAAGTTCACCCATTTCAGATCAAGTCAAGTACGCCATCTTAGCGCAACAGCTCAAAGCTCGTAAGGATACCGATTTATTACACCAAGCCCTGGCTCATGGTTCCAGCAGTGTAGCCAATAGTCAAATACTCTCTGCTAGTCTTAATAGTAATCACTCACCACTAAATTTTTCGCACATGAATGGTAATGGTACACCCAACGGTTCTATGGAAGACGATGAACCCAAGTTAATAATTGACGAAGATGAAGATGAGGAGGACGATGTAGAGGAAATTCTTGATGAGAACGAAAATGAAAACGACGATGACCTAATGCCAACAGAGGATGAAAGCTGTGTTAAAACTGTTTTACAGCAATCGGTGGTATCAATAAATAATGCTAAGTCTAAGCAAGAGGGATCTAAGGACGCAGCTAAAAAAGTAGCCGAATCAATACTTGAACAGGCGATCAAAGCAGGTCAAACTAATGCATCATTGATCAAACCTGACCCACCCATGGTACCTTCGGCTAATACAATGAATTCCATGATCGCACAAGCGCCTGCTGTAGGTAAATTTCTAAAAGAAGTTGCCAGTTCTCCGTTCAAAGATGAATCTCAAGATCTAGTACCAGTTTCCAAATTAGTTGATAATGCGACTTCTAACTCGATGTCCTTTAATAGTTACTTTCGTCCTAGCGATCTGGCAAATCATATGGAGCAAAGCGACGAAGAAGGCTTAGTCGCTTCTGGTAGTGCCAGTGAAAGCAACAATTCTGGTGCCGAAGATGTTGTAACGACAGTGCAGCCTAAAAAGAAATCTGCTTACAGTTTGGCCCCGAATCGTGTATCATGTCCTTATTGTCAGCGAATGTTTCCTTGGTCCAGCTCCCTTAGACGACATATTCTCACACATACCGGTCAAAAACCGTTCAAGTGCTCACACTGTCCACTTCTTTTCACAACCAAAAGCAATTGTGATCGCCACTTGTTACGTAAGCACGGCAACATTGAGTCTGCGACTTCGGTATATGTACCTACCGAGGATGTTACTGAGCCCATACCATTACCAAAGTCAGTCGAAGAAATTGAAAAAATGCAACGTCAACGTGAAGAAGAAGACCGCAAACGAAAAGCTGATGAGGCTCGGGAGCAGGAGCGCGAACGCATTGAAAAAGAGCAGCGTGATAAACATAAACAAGAACAGGAACAGCAGCAAGCTTTTTTCAAACAACTGGCTGCCGCCCAATTTCAACAGTATACTACAAAAACTGAATCCAGCCAATTTTCAACATCGGAGCTGCCGTTTAAGTGTCACCTCTGTGAGAGTTCATTTGCCGAGCGTACACAATGTCTAGAACACATAAAATGCATGCATGCTCAAGACTTTGCTTTATTGTTAGCCAAAGGTGCGATTGACAGTGATGTCGAAGCAGCCCAACACCTAAACTCTGCCGAAGATGAAGAACGTGTACGCATCAATGAAGAGAGCAGCAAAGGCGGCAAATACCCAGATTATAGTAATCGGAAGGTTATTTGCGCCTTTTGCATGAGACGTTTCTGGTCTACCGAAGACCTACGTCGTCACATGCGTACGCATTCAGGTGAAAGACCGTTCCAATGTGAAATTTGCTTAAGAAAGTTTACATTGAAACATAGTATGCTGCGTCACATGAAAAAACATAATGGCCTGCATACCAGCGGTAATCAATCGGGCGGTGACTTATCAGCTAACGGCAATAGTGGTTCAGATTATTCTGATGACGAACAAACGCCAGTAGCCGCGGCACTAACAACTACTCAACAGTCAACACAACCAAATATCAGTGCCTTGTTCATGGGCTCAAAAATTCAGGAGTTACTTAATAAAGCTAATGAATGGCGAACGAGTGGCTTAAATACATTGGGAGACCATAAGGAAAATATTGCAGAAGAGAGTAATAATGGTCAACAATCTGATTTAATAGGCAATTTACTTGGCATTAGTGATCAGGGCATACTTAATAAGTTGATGTCATCGCCCGATGAGGCAGCCAAACTATTAGGAGTTGAAAAATGAATTTCCAACTTAATATAAAAACTCTCAGCTTCTAGTCAAGCTCCTAAATATTCAAATGTTTATATATTTTTGGTCTCTTCTGCGTTCCACTTGGCAGATAATAAGGCTACTATTTGCCAATACCCAAATTTATTGCACATTTCATGCTAAGATATTTTTTAAATAAATTTTTAAAAACTTTAAATTAAAGTTTTATAAACGCTAACAATTCCAACAAAAAGACAAGATTTAAACCAAAGCATTTTTTTTTTCAATTTATTGTATATTTTTTTATTTTTTTTCTTTTATATATATATATATATGTAATATTTTAAGATTAGTTTAGAGAAAAAAGAGTGCTTGTGAACAAAACGTAAAGAATTTTTAACAGGATAACAAGGATCGAGGAAGCTATGTAAACATATTGTCAAAATAAATAAAAAGAATACAAGAAAGTTAGTACACTATTTTTCACTTAACGACATCCGCCTGCGCCTACAAACAAATGCTTTGCAACTGCAATAATTTTGTCTCGAGCTGGTATATAATGAAACAGATCTACTAATCATTTAGAATTTTTAAGCTCATTCGGTAAAGAATTGTATAAAACCAAGGTACATATATATATAATTATCCCACGTAAATTAAACGTCAAGTATTTCAAAAATTTACTTATTAAGTTAACGGAATAATTCAGTCTGATAATCTCCTAATAGATAGGATGTTTGGAAAATTATGCACATGTATGCTCTTCACACCAATGCTGGCTAGATGATTAAGTCAAATGCTGATTTAGATGAAACAGTATAAAATCGGGCAAGTAATCAAATCATTCAGCTGCTAATCACAGCAGCCACAGTATTCAATTCTTACAATCTTAATAAAATATTATTGATAAAATAGTAATGAAAAGCTATCGTTTATATATATGCAAAAGACTTCTCAAACTGTTTTCATCTATTTGCTCGATAAGATAAGTGAAAAGTACTGTACTGAATAGTATTCAATTTTGATATTTTTTATTGGGAAGATCCGAACCATATATGAATATATCTCATATATAAAAATATATATCTATAAAACTAAATATATATATATATAAATAAAGACTTTCTATACCAATGTACTTAAACTATGAATGAATGCCTTTAATAAAGAACTACTTAAATGTTCGTTAAACTACCCCTGTCCCCCTTTAGGCCTTAGATGATTAAATAAGTAAATAAAAAAAAAAAATTAAATAAATAAATAATTATTAATAAATAGTTAATATTTTAATAAAATATAGCTGTAAACCTTATCTTAAATAATATAGTTTAATTACAAATAAAAAATAATAATAATAATAATATTAATAATAATAATTTATGTACAAGTATTTTGTAGATTTACATGATGAGGCCTTTGATTACCATTATGTGGCTTAAACGTAGTGACATGAGTTGCCTAAGCGTATACAAATGTTCTAGGACTATATATGTATGTAAAATGCATATTAAAATAACGACATAATCATATAAATTTATGTATGTAATTTTGTAATTTTTAAGAATTTTTTTTTTTTTTAGATTTTTATTATTATCATTGTTGTCTTTTATGTACAACAATATAATAAAAAATCTATCATTATTTTCGGTTAGTAAACCGAATATTTTGAAGTCCACCACCAAAAATGTGTGTCTATCCGAGGAGCCAATTGTCTTAAAAATATAAAAAACCATCTTCATCTCTTATTTTAATAAAATTTAAACCGACGAGTACATGTATTTATGTATATGTTGTGAAAGTATTTTTTTTTTGTTTTTTTTTTTTTTTTATATAAAATTATTTATATATACTTTTTATTTAGAAAGTGTAAATCGATGTCAACATTCATTCGATAGCTTGTACGGTGTAGCTTATTTTGAAAGCAATATTTTGAAATTTAATTTTCTCCTCTCGCTATTATCAATCTAAGAGTGTATGTGCCAATTATCAGCTTTCCATCTTAATAGACGTAAAAAAAAGAAAGAATTGCGAATAAACGGGAAACAGAAAGAAAAAAAAGCACAGGATTTGGTTGTATATCTTGAAAAAATCTTCACCTAATCGCAAGGAAGGATATATATATATATATATATATATAAAAAAATAAAATTATATATATATATATATATATATATATATTAGATGGGATAGTTGGTCTTTATTTTTGCATCTAACGAAATCATCAATTTAACTGTAATTCTGTCTTTATATAATTGATAAAAAAAAAAAAAACAGAAAAGTTCTAATTAGTTCATTATTGGTTGTCTACGAGAAGGGAATAAAATATGCTGGCGATAGTGATAGCAGTGTGGTGGTCTTAAAATATATAACAAAACAAAATTATACAGCAATAACCAAAGCATTTTTAATAAATTTTTTTTCTCCCTCTATCTATATCTCCCTCTCTATCTATCTATCTTTCTATCTCTCTATCTCTCTCTCTCTCTGTTCTCTATTCTCCTCTATTATGAATTTGTATTTCTGCTATAAATGTGTATTTGTGAAACGTAAATATAAAAATTTATATAAAAAATACTTTACATCCTATGTATGTATGTATCTAGTTATAATTAATAAAATTGCAACAGGCCGAAAATTAAATTAGAAATTTTAGAATTAAATTCACTTTCATTTATCAAAAAGAAAAACGTATAAATCAATAAATATTCCAATAGTATCAATTAAGAATTTTTCTGGCGCTTTTTTTTTTTTTTTTTTTTTTGTTATTTTTTCTCCATTAGATTTTACAAATCGGAAGAATGCATTGCAATGCTTGCAATGAATATTACGATTACGCTAATTGGAGGATAATTTTGCATATATTCATGATATTGATATGAAAATTAGATGATCTGACGATAGGATTTTGCGTCGATATGACCGTCTCATAGGATTGATTAATTAACGTTCCACACTTAATGTCGAAAAGTAAAAGCAAATTTTTAAAAAAATTTACACATTTTATAGATTTACGACAGACTTACGACTCCCCTCAAACTTATATAGCCACGATAACTTTAGATGTTGTTAATTAAACTTTAATCATATAATGCAGTAAATATATGTAAAATCTATATGTTTACGCTTTTTATCCAAAGACACTTTCTCTTTGAAAATCCTTTCATTTGACCGGTAAGTTTTTGTGAATCGTCATAATCGCAAAGATGTAAATATGAAACTGAAATTTGACCCAAAAAAATTCCTTGATCGATTAGGAAGACAAGATTAGAAATACGATATCTTTTAAGAAACTAAAACCATCTTGGAAAACGCGGACAAGTTTTTTAAATTTTCATCTTTCAACTTTTGATCCCGCGAATGTAATTTGCGAAAAAGCACTACCTAAATATTCGTCAAAAACACCTACATGTGTGCGGTATAAAAATGGTCTCGATCGATTTCCTAATACGTTTTAATTTCACCTTATTTCCCATTTATTCTAATGGACATTGGATCGAATTTTATTGTTATTTGCGGAGATGTTAGTAAAGCGATTGACACCATTTTTAGACTGAACATGAAAATAGTTCTACTAAATATCTGAGTCATAGCAAAATAGCTTCGTGGGATCGGAAGTTGTAAACGAAAATATCAAAAAAATTGTCGGTGTTTATGGGGATTATTTTAGTCTCCTCTATATTGAGGCTTTGCCTGTTAACAAATCGCGCCCATTTTTCAACCTCATACCCTTAATCGATCAAATTTCAATCGTCTATCTCCATTTTCGCCACTTTGACGATTCACAAAATTGTAAATAATAAGAACTTATATGGACTTCTTCGCAATTGTGTCCCAGGCAATTGGTTAGTCCCTGCAGCACATTTCAATTGAGTATAACGATTGCATGTTTCCAACTTTTTTGGGGATAATATTCAAATTGATTAATCTACAGTTTAATTAAACATATCTTTTAAGACGAACACCATATTTAAATTCACCCATTATTCAAAAATATGATCTCGGTACCTAGTAACTTACCAAGAACATACTCTAGTTCATTTTTATATTCACTTTAAAGTATTTGCTTATAGCCGTACGTTGAACAACATCACAGTGCCGTCACAAGCCAGAAGGCGTTTTTTTCTATGTGTTTTACGGGACTTAATAATTCTATTTTATATAAAAACATTACTTACATTAGTATTTCTTCGGAGTACAAAAATTGATGAACAATCAAAACAACTACACCAAAAACACATTGTTTTCCTTTATAACTGATAACCGATATCCCCTTAAATACCTCCAAATATACCCTGTCCAAGCTAGGTTCTTAAGGTGTAATTTAGCTGCTAATCATTGACATTATTTACCTCGAACCTTGAAAAATCGCGATCTGAAAGTTTTCCTTAGTGCAGAAATTAGCAAAAGCGATCGCAGATCGACTTGCCAAGCAGTTTTAGTTTAAAATGCCAAGTTTATAATATTAAATGTGCAAATATATCACTTAAAATATAGGACTGCAAGGAGATCAAATTTTTTTTAAATAACTTGAATGTGCATTGCAAAAAAAAAAAAAACAAAGAGAAGTCTATTCAATAATTCTCCCAAAAAATTTCGAGAATATAAAAAACAAAACCCCTTTCTCCCAACAAACCCATTTTCCACACAAGAAGAAGAACACTTACTTTTTCTGCAAAAACTCTTCTCTCTACAAACAAAACCACTTTCTCCCAACAAACCCATTTCCCACACAAGAAGAAGAACACTTACTTTTTCTGCAAAAAATCTTCTCTCTACTCAAAGAAGGACTTATTCTTCATCCAGATGAGAACTTTCTCTTTCGATTCCTACGTGGAGGAAGAAGACACTGTGATATAACCTATTGCGTCCACCATACATACATACATGCATACATACATATGTATGTATATATACTTTTATATAATTAATAAATGTGGTCGCGCCTGCCAAACGTTAACGGGTAAATATAAATCGCTTTTGCATCATTTAGATTTCATAAAATACCTACGGAATTTTCAACGTTGAATGTTAGCGAATAAGGAAAAATAATACTAATTTGTGCCGTATTTATACGTAATTTTACAACCATGTACATATGACATGTTTTTATAAGATTTGTGAAGGAAATAGAAATATATAGAGAACGTTTTTGCCGGTAAACAAAAAAGAATTTATCGCCCAGGAATTCAACCATCTGATGCTGAAAGGTGGTTTTCAAATTAAACAAGTGGCTAAGTACTTCTGCACTATGACCACTGGAGTATCATTATCACGGATAATTTCATTACTAGAAGCATTTGCACCCATCAAATACGCCGAAAGTTGGGACAATGTTGGCCTGCTTATAGAGCCGTACCGTAAACCATTGTAAGTTTCAAAATTCACACTAAATTCGCTCAAAGTCTTAGTACATTGTTTCGCAATTCAGGAATGTAAACAAAATCCTACTGACCAATGACTTAACGGAACCGGTGATGCAGGAAGCAATTGAAAAATCAACTAATATGATAATAGCTTATCATCCCCCGATCTTTGCACCTTTAAAACGAATCATACAAACGTAAGTAATGAAACTATTTCCAATTATTTATTTTCTAATTGGATGGTATTTCATGAAAAGGCAGCGATTGGAAACAACGGATTGTGTCAATGTGTTTAGCAGAATCGATTGCCGTTTATTCGCCACACACAGCTTGGGACGTAGTACCAGGTGGAGTCAATGAGTGGCTTGCTCGTGCTCTACCGTATGAAAATATGACACCTATTAGGGTAAGGTTACCAAAACGATCAATTATTTTCTCTTCGTTACCCGAACAAATATTAATATTCCAACGGTTAAATTTAATATTCTTGTATTAGTTAGAGTTGTGATCGGCTTTATTCAATTTAATGTTAATCGATATAATATAACGAGTAAAGCGAAAAGCAGAGGTTTAGTCACGATACATGTGAATGAGGAAATTCGTAAAGGTATCAATTTCAATCATAAAAAAGTAATCAAGATCTTAGAAAGGTATGGTAAGAACCTCAATGCCATCTATACACTTAATACTACAAATTTGTATTGCCAAACATATTCCATATTTTGAGACAATTATTATTTTTGTTTACTTTTAAGGAGAATAATAAAACAACGTTTTCCGGACTACTATCACGTAAAAAATTAATGCAATAATCTCTATTGCAAAATAGCTTCAATTTCATGATCTTTCATTTCATCCATTTGTGGTTTTTTTTCAACTTCGTATTCATTGCCACAACTGTACATCTTACGGCAAATATAAATCAATAGTAGTGGCAATGGTGTCATCAACGAGTTCGCCACTGGCACAGCATTTGTGATATCTGCTAGTGGTTGTTCAAGAGTAAAGTTAACCATAAATATTGCAATACCAGTATTTTGTATGCCTGTCTCGATAGCTATTGTTAAACAATCCTTTGATGATTGCTTGCATAGTTTCGCCATTACCCAACCTATTGCATAGCCAATCCATGGTAATGCACTGCTGGCAAAAATTATCTGTAAATTATACCAATTAATTGTTACATTAAAGAGAATTGCCAAGATATTCGTTTACCTTCCACGAGAACAATTTAAACATAAATGTGTTGACAGCAAAAGCGAAAATTATGATTGAAATCATCAGAATTAATGAAATAGGCTTCAAAAATCGAGTCATTCTTTTACTTATCAAAGGAGAACATTTCTGCAACACTGCGCCAATAGTTAGGGGTAACAGCAGCGAAAATGATAGATAGGCAATTGTTTTATAAGGCACATCCAGATTACCATCTTTAAAAATCAGAACGCCTAATGTAAAAATCCATATCGGCATCATGCCAAAAGCTGCCAAATTACTTATTGCCGTCATTGCAACTGAAAGGTTTAAATTACCGTCTAAAAGGACGGTAAGTACATTGGAAACCCCGCCACCCGGTGTTGTGCCGATAAGAAATAGACCCAAGCGTAATGCAATCATATCGGGAAACAGAAAATAACCAATCAAATAACTAAGTACAGGCATAATTAAATACTGGCCAATGAAACCAATGGCGGGGCCCACTGGTTTAACCAAAATATGCTTTAAATCAATCAAATCCAAAGCAGCCCCATAACTTATATATATCACTGAAACGAATGCACCAACAATAGCTTTGAATACAATGTCTGAAGCACCCACATTACGTAAGACTGTAACGCGAACGAATTCACGGGCGCGCTCAACTTTCATATGAGGACGATATAGGTCTACGTGCACCATTGCATGGCCAAGAAATATGGCGTCAATCGTAAAATTGTGCTTCCACTGTGTAAGATTCTGTGCAATGTTTGAACCAAATATTTTACGATTTTCGATTTTTATCAAATCTTTGCGCGTGGGCAATATATGAAATTCATAATTGTTGTTCCAAGCAGGATCTATGTTGTTTATCGTTAATTCTATAGTCTTCGTTTGAGACATAGTAATATTTAGCAATTGCGGCTCAAATATTACTGACCAAAGTGTTTGGGTAGTTTTTGGATTGATTGAAGCAATTGATAGAGCCGTTGTTTCTATAGCTAACAACTTTTTCATGAGACAGAACACGATTAACGCAAAAAAACTATTATCTAAAAACATTGTCTGCTTCTTTGTAAGAGAATTCAAAGAGCAACAAAATTTTCTAAATAAAATTTATTAGGATTTTTTTATTTCAAATTCAAAAATCTGCGCAAAATTATACCGAATAATATCACAAATTTGAACCGTTCAGTGCAATATCCATTTCCTTTTATTTTTATGCATTAAATTTTTTTTAAAATCCGATATCTTCTTTAATTGTGAACATTTTCAATCGATTCGTCAATATTTTTTTTTATCTCTTATATTCCGACCACTACGATCGACTGTCTATAAAAGTACAGCAAAAATATGCACGATATAAGAGCTATTGGCAGTTAAATACCAACGAAATCTTGAAAAAATTCTTGCTAAAATTTATTTATTAATCTTAATTGAAAGCTTACAAAATAGTACGTATTTTCAAATAAGTTAAGCAATTTGATTGAATTGAAGCGAAAAGTCAAGTTTAAATACATTTACAAGCACATCGCTGATACGTTCTAGTTGCGGAACCGAACACTAATCTCATACACTGAACTAAAAATGCATTTATTTATTTTTAATACAGTTTCGGAATAATATTGAACATATTTCGTCATAATGCACTAAGATTTTAAGATTGTTATAAAACCAAACCCGACTCAAAATGCCTGACAGAATAACGGAAAACATTTGATTTAATTCTTAAAAGTACTATACGACTTGGCTGTACCTGGTAAATTTGAAGGGTAAAGTAGTAAAAATTCACCACTATGCTGATATCTTACGTATCAATATAACTATTGTAAAAAAAAAAAGAAAAAAAATTTTTGAGATCAAAAAAATGTAAAGTTTTTTCCCTGAATTTATATTTACTTAGGCCGAAAGGAAGAGTGCAAGCCACCTGTAGGAATGAGGAAACATTTTCAGCTATTTGGTTGCTCTTGTAAATTAAGCGAACATTACATCCACAAAAGGTTTTCTTTGAAAATAAAAGTACAGACATCTATGTAAAGCAATCGGCGATAGGACAAACCTTATTCTTGCAATAACACATTTTTATCTATTCTTAAAATATTTAAACTGTAAAGTTGACATGGAAAATATTCCAAGTATATTTTTAGCTAATTGCTAGAAATATAGTCTAAAAATAAACATTGTTCACCTACCTATAGAAGATAAAAGCGGATATTTATATATATATATCTGTTATAAACGATTGTGTTAACATATCACAGTTGGTATCAACATAAAATGTGACTGTGGAAGCATTTTTAGATCCCGTTAGCAAATAGTTTTCAGATGTTTGGCTCAAATCGTGAGTTATCAAAATTCACCCAAAATCGGTTGTAGTACTATTACAAAGTTGACAGTATGATAAAAACAATATATATATATATTAAAAAGCAGCTACCGTTCGCGTGATGAAAAAAGCCATTAAATTACAATCGTAAAAATTTCGTATAAACATTAGCGCGTTTTTGTTTTTGTATTTCATAAAAGAGACATCGATTCTGCTTTGTTATCTATTTCATAGTCCAAATTCTGATCAATTTCAAGGTTTTAGTATTTAGTAAGATATTCGCATTATAAGCAACACTTTACTTCTGTATCCTTTTCCAATATCCATAAATGTAGTTAAACCAATGGTCAAATTTCATATTATATTACATTTATATATTTTGATTTATGTTCTAAATAAATCGTTACGCAATGTCTAATAAGATAACAATTTTATGTTAACTTGACATATGTCAATATGTATAGAGTCTTCAAACTTCAATTTCAATATTAAAGATAAATCGGCGAATCGAATACTTACTTTCACTTCCGATAGGAATAGTAGTTCATGGAGTTCTTCTATCAAAATTTAAACTTCATTAAGTACGTGTATGTGGCATCTTGATCGATAATTTTTTGCAATTTGCCAATGCAAAGCTGTAGCATATAATACTTAATATAAATGCATAGGATGGCTACTAACGAGTCCCTATAATTTTCAAATAATGCTTACTGCCAAACGAAACCACTAGTTTGCGTGTTATAGTTGTTTTAGTGACATCACTTTTGTGATTCGTATGAATCCGTGAATAGTGGCGACACATATATGTTATCCTACGAACTTATTGAATGCTCTGTTAAATATGTAAATATTGATTGGCTTCTTTTGAAGTCACACTCTCTTACAAGAGTTCTGCAGATAAAGAAACAAATGGCATTCAAGCTCTTTCACATTTTTTCCGAGCCATTAAAGATTCGTATAATCTGCCATTGTTATGATGGAACAGAACACGCTTTCTATTGTTCAGTTGTGAACGATTCGAACGTTCGACGGTATTAAACTAACTCACCATATATCATTTCATTTCAATCTGACGTGACCGCATCTTAGTCACCTCACTTTTTCACATACGATTCTCATTTTTGAACCGATTCGCAACGCCAGTTATCAAAATCTCTTAAAAAATGATCCGATTTCCTTTGTTTCCTTAACCATTCAGAAATAGATATTCTGGCCATTAAATTGTTAACAATTAATTCTTGTTCGAGGCTATAATCTTATGCAAATAATAATTTCCCGATTCTCCCCCTAAAATTTTTTAAAAGATTTGATCGATTTTACAAGGACTTTGTAATTTTTAGAGCCCAATGAAGGAATTCATTTACAGATTGCTTCCTTTGATAATAAATCTTAACTATAAAGTGCGCGAATCTGTACCCAAGTCTGAGGGGCGTTATCGCATTAATAGCGAAATTGCAATATATATAGCATATGTTTTTTAAATGTTCACTAACATTCCAAAATCGAATTACTTGAGACTAAAGTAGCAAATGTCATAATGTTAGTTTTTTTCTTAATCATTTCTTCCCAACCCTACGAACCAATATTTTATCCAATATAAACGTAATATATATATATGTAGGTAGGTGTATAGGTAGTCTTATAAATTGTTACTTTGAAGTAAATACAAAACGACATATAATATCGATATGATATTGTATACCCTTCACACACAAGGATATATTAAGTTTATGCGGATGCAAGAAATAGATAGAAAAACATGAGATAGACCCAACTTTTGTTATACCGAGCGATTTAGAATCACTTTCTGTAGTGGGCCGTGGCACACTTTCAATTCATATCCGCATTTTCGGAACTTGGACGACTATTGATTTTTTCTCTCAATAACGCGATCACGTCAGGAGATGTATGACAGGTAGCTGTCTGCAACATTCTCCATTAACGTTGATTGCAATGTCATTTTCATTTTCAAAGATGACATTTTCGGATCATAAAACACATAAAAGACTTTCAGAGAGAGTTTGTGGCGTTTTGTCGTCTACCCCAACTGTGTGATAGTGCAAGTGTATATTAAGTTTGTGGGGATGTATTCAACAGCCCAGGGAGATTTAAGATAGACCCACCTTTTATTATGTCGATCGATACAAAATTATTTTCTGAATCAATCCAAGCTTGTCTGTCTCTCTGTCTGTCTGTCTATCTGTCTTGTTTTCTTATGTTCAGCCTAAATGCCGCAATTTATTTGAGATATTTTGATGAAATTTAATACACTCAGGTGCTTTTGTCCAAGGACGAACGCTTGACCACTTCCCATCATCAGTTTCGTAATAAGTTTTTACCATTTTCTATATGCTGTTTTTAAAAAGAAAAGCTTGCTAATATTTTCTTTTCATAATTTTGCAGCTCTTATCGAATTGCTCCGAACCAAATGTCGGACTTGGTCGTATATTCTCGACCAGTCTTACGTTAAAAGAAGCTATAGCAGCCGTACAACTGCACATTGGTCTCGATGTACACGTGGCTTTCGGTAATCGACATACATTGAAAACTAAAATTATTACCGTCGCCGTGTGTGCGGGATCAGGTTCTTCATTGCTGAGAGGTGTCAAAGCGGATTTGTATATAACCGGCGAAATGTCACATCATGAATTAATTGAAGCCAACCAAAACAATGTATCGGTCATATTGTGTAATCATAGCAATTCTGAAAGAGGTTTTCTTAAAAGCTTTCAACCTAAATTGCAAGAGACCTTGAAAAATGACTGCGAAATCATCATTTCCGATAAGGATGCTGATCCTTTAGTAACATTTCACAAAGCTGAATCAAAATGTCAAATTGAAATATCGTGAAGTCATAAAAATTGTTAAGCGTTTTTCAAAAAGCAAATTCAATTTAAATATGCAAGATGCATTTATCCAATAAATTCATTCAAATCTACAACGGGAACATTTGATAGAACTTTGCTTTATAAAAGCAAAGTATTTGTAAAGTGTTTACCGATAATGGCAATAGAAGACTTAACCTCAATTTCAATACAGCGGAAAGTCAAAGTTATCATTACGCATGCATTCATCCACATGTACTTGTTCAATAGCAAAAAAAAATAAAAATTCAACAAGGATCAAAGGATAAACTGTGGTACCATGCTTCAAATAAAATCTAATCTAAATCTATTTTATTTGGGTTAAAATTGTGACATTTGCGTAATGGAATTGTTCACGTTCGTTGAATTCGCGGATTTTGAAATACGAGTTAAGAACTTCGCTTCAAATATTAATAACCTTTTTAGCTAATAAAATTTACTTAAAGAAGAAAACGTGAAAGAGTTGTAGTGGGCTACGGCCCACCGTTAAATACCTTACGCGACTTACTATTATTCTAATGCTCGGGTTAAAGTAGAAGCCGATGTCTTCATGTTTGCAATCAAGCGCATGCTTACACAGCCATCCCACAGACAGACGGACAGGGATGCTTAACACATTGCTGATCAAAAATATATATACACTTTATGTGAATTCTGAAGCTCCCCTCGGAATGTTGCAAAAATTTTCACAAATATCCTTCCCTTCGATGGTGGGTATGAAAATGAGACGGTTGACATGTATATATTTATAGATTTTCGCTTCAATGCGATTTTAATAGAGTAAACTTCAACTCTAATCCCCTGAGCAAAACAGAAAAAAACCACCAACAGAAAATACGAAATAAGATCAAATTCATTCTGAGATTAAAAAGTCGATAGCGAATGGACATTAAGACTCTTCTGCACCGCCCAAGGATATATGTATATATTTAGTGCTTACATAACATCATACATTCCTTTATTTTTCACTTCAACCAAATAATTTCTCTCTTTTAACCCATTAACTGTATATGACGAATACAAATGTCATGATCCGTCCATCTTTCCTTGTCGGATTTCCTCATCAAGTTAAATCATTATGAATGTGTATTTGCCATAATAGAGTATCTTAGATAGCGCGTATGTCATTTGATCAAGTTACTTCATTGCAATCTAATTTCGTATTACGTATATTTCAGTTTATGTATGACGAGTACGCTCGCCATAGGCGAAATTCTGCAACGCAAATTAAATGCACATTTTCCAAAGATGTTAATACAACTGATTAAGTAGAAGCTCGAGTGTGAGTCGATATTTAAAATAAAATTTTGAACACATGAAAGCAAGGGAACGGATATTTTCGATACATTTCGGTTTTCTTATTTCCGAAAATGCAAATTTCAATTGGCTTTAAGTAAGCAGCACGAGAATGTGTACCAAAAATAGTATGCAATGGTATTAGTTACGAAATCGCTTTTCATTTTGATCTGCTGAGCTCATTCAAATCAATGTGAATCGGACTGCGATCGAAATTCAACGACTACAAAACTCGAACAAATGCTTTAACAACGATGCAATATTTGATGACCTCATCAATGCGTATATGTGTGTCCTGCTGCAATATCCTGTAGGTGCAAATAATAGGCATTTATAGACAGTTCAATAATATCAGCTTCTATATTTTGAAATGAAAACAAATCTTTTGATTAAGATTTATTCAAAAGAATATAAAATACTTTAGCGATAATATAATCAAACAAAATATAAAACTTAAAGAGAAAAATAAACTACTAATGCAAAACATAAAAAAAAAAAGAAAAAAAAAAAAACAAACAAACAATATCGATAGCCATGATTTTATATATATAAATGCATTTTTTTACTTAAGAAAACGAAAAAAAAAAAAAATTTAAATATGAAAAAGAAAAACCAATGAAACGACAGACACAGATTGTAATAAATTACATAAAAAAAAAAAAAAAAATGTTCTAAAAATTGATCAAAACCGACCGAAGTAGTTTAGATGGATTGGAAAGTTTAGTTCAGTTTATTTTTCAGCTTTCTATGACTTTGTAATTGACTTTTCTCAGGCGGTATTTTTTTGCAATTTTTGTAAAACTTTAATACCCTGCTCCTGATATTCTTGTTTGGACATCCAATAAGCGTCGCGATCTTTTGTAACCTCAGCTAGAACTGCACCCCCGATAAACACCATATCCTTCCGTCGAGGAGGATCTTCAATACGAATTTTAAATTTCTATAAATAAAAATAATATTAATATAATTAGTGGAATTCATTTCTATTTATGATGATTTATCGTATACCTCCAATTTATCGCTATCGTTTTTTAGTACACGTTCTAAATATAATTGTTTAATTTCCCTTTCTAAACGACTTGGTAGACCTGGATACATGGTGGAGCCGCCTGATAATACTATATGTTTGTACAATTCGGGCCGCATATCTATATCGGCTGCCTGTATCGTGTTAAACACTAATTCGGCTATGCCTTGACCCTCCACATTGATAAGATGCGGTTGGAATAAGGCTTCAGGAGCTTCAAAACGTTCACCGCCCACTTTTATTACACGTCCATCAGGCAATGTATAAGATTCTACTAGCACTGTCGTTTCCAAAGCTAGTCTCTGTTCCATTTCAATATTGTAACCAATGTAACAAAGTTTCTCTTTCATCATGCGGACAGTTTCAAAATCTGCGGAATGATTAAAAGCGTAGCCACGCAGCAGTAATAACTGTAGTAGAATTGAATCTTATAATAATAAAAAAAAGAAAATACAAGCAAGAAAAGCATATTCACCTTAATTAAATATCTCGTTATATCACGGCCGGCAATATCCAATCGCCGCGTTAAATGTGGCAAAGCAAATTCTTCATAAACAGGACATATATGCGTTACACCATCACCGGAATCAATCACCACGCCCGATATTAGACCTTGCGCATATAATGTCAACATGGCTTGTATCGCAATATAAGTTGAATCGAAGCCATATTTCTCAAACATAATCTAATGCATTTTATATGGGAACTCAAATCATTATTTATTTATTTCAAGTTTCTACTCATCAATCTCTAAGTACCTCAATCATTTTCTCACGATTTTTTAAGGGATTCATTGGTGCTTCCGTTAGCAATATTTTAGAATTTGTTGGATCGATATTCATTTTCTTGGGCCCGAATGTATAATCCCACACGTGGCACATATCTTCCCAATTTCGCACCACACCGTTTTCCATGGGATATGATACCTCAAGCAATGAACGCAATTGTGAAGCTTCATCGCCAACCATCAAATCCTGTAATAGCGTTTTTTTTTTTTTTGTTCTTTTTCTTTTTTTTTTCTCTTTTCTTTATTTTTTTTTTTGGGCCCCCGCCCCCCCGACATAAAATATTTTTGACTGTTGTTGAGATCGTTGAAATAATTGATCTGTTAGGTCTTTTAGGAAATTAAAACCCCATCAAAATTACAACAAGTAATAAAAACAACAACAGCAATGATTTCGTATGTGCAAGAAGAAAAATTGATTTTAATTTTTTTTGCAATGATAAAGAATTTTTCGTTCGCAAAAATCTGCATCTGTATATGAATTAGCAAATAAAACGAACCATTCATTGAGCTTCGATGTGAATAGTAAACAACCTTATAAAGTATTGGAATAGTCGAAAAAGTCATGACACAAATTTTGTTTTTTGTTTCAGTTTCAAGCCACCTATTTCCTATTAATCTACTCAGTTCTCAACACTTTCACGTAACAACATCCAATGAAGTTCGCCAAAATTATAAGATATAATTATAAGAAATCGCTTCTAATTGATATGCAAGCGTTTATAGAGCATTAGCACGACATTTATTGATGATACTCCGCTTGATTAGTTGAATGAGTTACTAATTGCCATTACCCGTTCAATGTTCGCGGATGCAAACTTCAATTCTGTAGAGTTTTCATCGCTCGTAGCTGCAATGTATGCTCAGTTGGTAAAGGCATAACACTTATGGCTTGATCATATACGCCTTAGGCTGTCTTCAATCACCTTCCTATCTCTCTCTCTCTATTTCCTTGGACAGACATGGATAAATCAACTCAGAATTTCACTCTGATCAATATCTTACAGTGATGGATACAATAATAATTATTAATGACAATACAAGTCATATAATAATAATCGTTGCTATAATTAAGATTGATGTGCCAATACGACTGTAGACTCTCTTATGAAACGATTGCAAACCCAGTAATATCGTATATGAATGCCATAACTGTAATACATTATACAATGTGCAAGCCAAGCATAGATGCGGTATAGATAGATTAAAGGGCCTAACAATCATTTCGATAGTGAGCTTTGATAGTAATAGTGTTAATAAAAAATAGTCTTAAAATTGATAAATGTTTATGGTCAGGCAGGATTAGATACATTGGCCGAATAGAATTTTTCTCATATAAATATTCTGGCGACAGCGTATAAGCTTGTTCAAGAAATACTTTGGATATTAAGGTACGTGGAAAGAGCGGAATCAAAGATCTTAAGCTTTTGGAAGCTTTATGGTGATGCTGTTCCGCTATATCCCAATTGGCGGTTTTGATTTCAAGGGTTTAAATACGGTGACTTTGATCTCCATAGAAAAGAACATCTCGGATGATCAAAAAAGTTCGAAGACTTGTTAGACGAACAGCTTACCAGTTGATGAATCAGCCGGAAAGATCCAAAAGGAGGGAAAATGGCTGCCATACGAATTGGCTGAAAATGCCAATTCGAACCATTTCACGTCGCGGTTCCATTGCGTGCCAGACAAAAAAAGACGAGATTTCTGTAGCGTATTGTGACTGACGATGCTTTCATAGTCCATCATCTTTGTAAGGGTCTACCACGACAATTTCTATCCCAAAAAGTCAATTAGTCCAGGAGACCCGTGCGCATCGATACCGAACCGAACCATACAGTTTTGTCGTGCATATGGTGGGATCAACAAAGTATAATGTATTACGAGCTGCTATAACTGAATGAAACTGTTACTGTAGATGTCTGGAAGGCGGTTACCAGACGCATAATCATCCTCTTGCATGACAAAGTTCAGCCACACGTTGCAAGAGTTGTCAAGAATACATCGTGACTACTCGAATGGGGCGTTCTTATATAGGTAGCGTATTCAACAAACAGAGCGCGTTCTGACTACCACTTATTCAAATCGATGCACCATGCCTTGATTGGGTTTAATGATTGGATCGCTGCCAAACTAATAACCGTTCTTTCGACACGGTACCGCCATGGTGCCAGAGAAATGGGCAAAAAATTGTAGAAAATGATGGAAAATATTTTCTTTGATATATATTATATAAAAATGATCAAAGTACATGCAAGCACCTAATAATAATAATACGGCGCCATAAGCCGCATATCCGATAAAGGAACGGTTTTTTTGAAAGTATATCTTATTAAGCATAATTCTAATCGAAAATAGACAGTCGTGTAAATTGTGTAACTTTTTTTTTTTTATTTTCTTCTAATCTTTTAAAATCAATTTTCCGCATTTAGACAGAGATGAGAAGGCAATATTCATCTTATAATTGAGAATAAAGTAAGATGATGTCATGACTTCTTCTATAACCCAATAATATATAATATATGTTGCCTTCACGATACGCTATGCTTATGTAAAAAAACATATATATTTATATATAAAATATCTGTTGTAAGAGTTTAAGAAAAATTTGGATACAAATGAATTTATTTTTAATGAATAAATATAAAAAAGGAATACCCGCATTCTGGCACCGTCCAACGAAATTCTTGGTTCTAAATTTTTTACTAATTAACTGAACGCTCCTCAGATATATGCATAAAATCAAATGTGATCCTATCGATGAGGCCCGTGAGGATCTTCTGATCCCTGCCAGAATAGGAGTATCAACTTTAAAATATTGGAAAAAATTTTTATAACAAACATTCTATTAAAATAAATGAAAAAAAAAAAAAAAACCGTTTAAAATCTTAATTATTTATTAAGGAAATTCCAACATTTTGAAACATGATCTTTTTATAACGAGAACCAAACGTACGAATTTTATATATATATATATATATATATATTTAAAAAAAAAATAAAAATAATAATAATAATAAAAAGAACTAAGAAAGCCAAATTCGGCTTAAATCAAGCCTTGAATGACCATCACTTAAAGCTAATAATATAAAATATTAGCTATTTATTTCTTATCTGTGGACCGTTCAATTTCAAATGCATTAAGATTTGTATTTTTTATTTATTGAAATCTTTACGTAATCCTGATAAATACTCCAAAGATTGAGGTATACTCAGTCGTTTTGCCTTTTGCAAATAAGTTTATACTTTCAAACTTGATCTGATCAACTTGACGGTAAATTAAATAAAGATTAGAGCGCTTTTACATAAGAGCGCCTCATGTCGTTTTATATCCTAACCTTTAAACATGGAACGGTAAGGGACCATTGTAAATGTTTCGATAAATGATCGACAGAATGCTTTGCTTATGTAATCAATAGTACGCCAATACGTAAAGCGCAAGGAATGGAGAGAATATTCAGGTTTTAGATGAAAACAATTGCGTATGAACGGATTGCTGCACAGATTATGGAGTTTTTTTTCCCGATTGGATACTTTTATGACCGGTTTTTTTCATTTTTTGTTCAAAAATTTGCTTGCGATTACGGAAACTAGAATTTTGTGTTATTCTAAAAACGGATAAAACTTTTCGGTAGATCTATTATATATAGTCAGCGAGTTTAAATTGATCTTGATTGAGGGTCAAACTGATATAAGGCACCAGACTGACTTTTAATGAATATTTATTTAAATGAATTTCCTCTGTGTTTTTGTTGGTGTTTGAATTTTTTTTACCGTTCGTTGCAAGCTAACAATTAACATTTTCGTAATTGATTTGGATAACAGTTAAACCCAAGATAAACCTAAGAAACATATATGAATCTTTCGATAGGAATTTTTTTTTTTTGGGCTTCACAAACGCAACCATCTCACTGATATAATCGAGAATGTCTAAGTGATGGGCATTAAAATTTATTCAAAAATAACATCAAAATATATTACAAGTATTTACATGCAAATTAAAAGCATAGTAAAAGTTTAAATCAAACTAACTTTTGGAAACAAATTGAAAAAAAAAAAAAAAAAAAATATTGATACAAAACTCATAGCAAAGTGAAAAGAATGCAACAAAACAATGGCAGCAACGATTAAAATAGCAAAAAACTAATAAAAGATTATTCTCTTTAAAGAGAAAAACGAATAATAATTAAAAAATTCAAAACGATAACTAGTTTGCCGTAAAGAAATGATGAAACGAAAACTAAAAACATTTCTTATTATCAAAATCAAAAACAAAATGAACAAATATTTAGCGGACTTTAAAGACTTACATCGACGTGTAAATCCTGTAAAATATTCAAAAACGAATCCAAAAAATATACATATAAATAAAAAGAGAACAAAATATACAATCATGTAAGAGTTAAGTATATATATAAAATTGTTTTTTTTTTTTTTCTACTTATTTTTTATTTATTTATTTATTTTTTTTTTTTTGTGTTTCAATTAATATGAACTAATTTGATTAAGGAAACGAATCCCTTAGAAATGAACGTAGAAAGGGATTAACTTACCTTAACTTCAATGTCACCGATTTTATTTACCGCACGTATAATTGGCCTGCCAACCATTGAAGGGAATATATGCGCTGGAAAATTACTGCCAGCATAACCGCATTTTACAAACTGGAAACAAAAAAAGAGTAAAAAGGAAGTAAATAAGCAAATAGTAAACATCCCTATATACGTAAGTACATACACAAATAATGCATATTTTTAAGCAGAAAGATTTGTTGAAATATTAAGACAATTTCTTTAAGCACCTTTACGAACTTCAATACACCTAATGGGAGGTCTTCAAATCATGCTATCTGTGATTGAAAAGTACTACTAAAATTTCTATAATGAGAGCAATTCTCCTTTGCTCTTTTATTGTAATAATTATCTAATGTATATCAAATGTTTATTAATTAACTAACAACAGTTTCTTTTGTGAGATTTTCTGCATAGCACAACTATGGAAGATAGCAAAGCATATATATTAATGCTTAAGCTATGAGTAATATGTACATAAATGCAAGTATATGAATATATGAAAATTACTACATATATTGCAATGGGTGGGTGCAAGAAGCCTGTGGAAAAGCAACATTGAAAATAAAAAACACCATAGGATCGTTCATCGCCACTGCCTTACCCTAACCCTAACCCGTAAAGAAATCGAAACGTATCAAGTGTCATCACCCGAAACGAATATATGTCACTAGTGTATGAGTTTTATTTTACATTCGTTTTCCTCCGTTTGCTTTCTATTAAAACTTAACAGAAAAAAAAAGGTTAACAAACTAAAATCCATGCATTTATTACTTACCCCGGTTCCATTGTCGCAAACAATTACATTACGTCCCTTACTATCCATATTTTTTTCTTTCTTGTTCAGTCTTTTTAAGGCGTGGATGATCTTATTTTATTATTTCAAGATACTAAACATAAACAATTGCAAAACTTTATGCTTAATCACTAATTGAATATCTATCGCAATTCAATTATCATTTAATTATCTATATTTACGTTCGAAGATAATGTTAAACTAAAAAAAATATTTTATTTTCACAACTCTCATCGATGAATAATAATATCAGAAATCTGCGGGTGACATTTCTTAGAACTACACCTGTCAGCAGAGTACACAGCCGCTAGCCTTAATATAAAAGACGTTAATAAGACGGGGATGTCAAATAAATGTTGAAAAAATATGTTACAGAGCGTTGCAAAATGTTGTATAACTTAATACTATGTTTAAAATTAGAAAATTAATTATTATAGACAAATATCAATGCAAAATTGTCATAGTGGATAAAGTATTTTGTCGTTGTAATAAGTTTGTTCACTCAATCGTTACGTTTGTTACGGAGTAGTAGCTGTATTCGTTACAACTAGTTATATTTAAAAGTAGACAAAGAACAAAACTAACAAAGGAGAAGGTGTTCTCATTTTCCTATTTAAGTTTAGGCGGCAGATACAATTGAAATCCTGTCGCAATCAACTACTGGCAGCATATATTTTTAATAGGAAAACACCAATTTTTGCAAAATATATACCGCTTTTTGCTTAGCCACTCCAAAATCATATAAAACCTTGTCAGTATCTTTTTTTCTTGCTTTGTAAGTGTGAGTGGTTTTTTTTTATTGTCTCCTTACAAAATAAACATGCTTTGATAATTATCCAAATAAACAGTTTAAGATCAAAATATCAGTCGATTGAAGTATCAATCATATGATTTTATTTTGTCACATTAATAACATTGTTTCGATTTTTCATGCGCGCAAGTGTGGTAAGAGTTGGCAATCTAAATGCATTGCCGCAATGAAGCATGCAAACTATTTTCTATGCTGTACGCACAATGCACAAAGCATACGCAGGCATCATGTTTAGCTCTTAATGCTTTATATAGATTTGTGCTACTACATATGCACATATGCATATATGCACTATACAAAAATTCATTTATTTATTATTGGAAATTCACTCTCGTATAGAGAGAAGAATAGCTTTTCATTCAGTTACAAAAGCTTTTATTGCCGGCTTTCCTAATTGTTTGGTAAATAAGTTAATAATATTTTCTCACTTATGCTAAATTCACTTTGCTTTCTTTTCTTGTGAACGTTGGTTTTTGACTTTTCTGAGAGTAAAAACCATTGGAATTTGACTCTGGCAATTATTTCGCTAAACAATTCAATACCGTTTAGGGCGGTTACATTTTAAAGCATTCTATGTTAAAAGGATTAATTAATATAATGCAAGTATTTCCTTCTAATCTTCTATATTAAAATTCAAAGGTTTTTATTAGCGTACCAGTAGTAAATTTAGCTTAATTTCAATTTAAAGCTTATTAGTAACTATTGTGTAAACGTAGTGACTTTATTAAGTAAAGGCGATAGGCATATGAAAAATATTTAGTGCTAACTATTTAGATTTAGTTAATAAGCAAAAATGCTTCTAAAAAACTTAAATAAGTGACAAATATAATTGATTTATTTGTAGTCTTAACTTTAGGTTTTTCAAAATTATGAGCAGCAAGTGATCGAATAAGAAATAATCTCTTTTACATCCTAAAGAAGGCCTTTTTCCGATCCTTTTTTTCAAATAATCACTCTTTGAGTATGGTAACCATATTCTATAATCTAATCAGATCTTTATATCTGGCAATACTACATTGCACGAAAAATAAGATTTTGTCGATTTAATTGCAAAAAAATTGTGTACTTTTTCCTGAAAAAAACAGAAAACTATTGGAAAAAAGACTCTTGAAAAAAAATTAAGTGATATAAATATATGCACGAAAATGTTTTAAAAGCGACGAGATTAGGGAATCATTTGATGAATAATTAGCATATTTAATTAAACAAAACTAACAACAGAATTTTTCTGGTAAAAGTCATTTCCAAAGCGAGAAGGACAAAAATTGTAGAGAATTTTTTTGTAATTTGATTATTTTCGAGGAGAACGTTTCTGTCGGTTTTGGAAAGGTGCTTAGGGAACTTACACAATACGACGAGAATTTCAGTGTTTTGCTTCTTTATTTTGTTCAAAGAAAAACCCGCAAAATTAGTTTTCGCAAAGCAATTCTATGATAAATACAGAATTGCCTTGAAGTGTAAGTAAAAATAAGTGCGTGTGAGCATTGCGCGTACAAAAAGAATAATAGAAACGAAAACCTCGATTCAGTGGAATTCAGTAGTGTATTGTGTATCGTTTAAAAATAAATAAATAAACCAAATATAATTTGGTGTAAAATGTCGGCAACTCAGACAGCAACTACGCAAGGCAATCAGTCGGCTGGTGGCGGTGATCAGCAACAATCTTCTTCAGTCATCACACCAGATAGTCCCACACGTAACTTGAGATCCACTTTGAATACCACGGAACGTGTTATTGATAGTGTGCCATTTCCACCCAGTCACAAATTAACGATGCCTGAGGTGTTTTCGGATCAACGTACAGGCAAACCGAATCATGATTTACTGAAGCAACACTTTATTTTGGAAGGGCGCATTGAAGAAGCTCCAGCTTTACGGATTATACAGGAGGGTGCTGCCTTGTTACGTCAAGAGAAAACTATGATCGATATAGAAGCTCCGGTGACAGTGTGCGGTGATATACATGGCCAATTTTACGACCTGATGAAACTTTTCGAGGTTGGTGGATCTCCAGCAACAACTAAGTACCTCTTCTTAGGTGATTATGTTGATCGAGGTTACTTTAGCATTGAATGTGTTTTGTACCTATGGTCTTTGAAAATTACCTATCCGAACACGTTGTTTCTGTTGCGTGGTAATCACGAGTGCCGTCATCTGACTGAATATTTCACTTTCAAACAGGAATGCAAAATAAAATACTCGGAGCGTGTGTACGATGCCTGTATGGAAGCTTTCGATTGTTTACCGCTGGCGGCCCTTATGAATCAACAGTTTTTGTGCGTACACGGTGGCCTTTCGCCCGAAATACATGAATTGGAGGACATACGACGGTTAGACCGTTTTAAAGAGCCCCCTGCTTTTGGACCAATGTGCGATTTGCTGTGGTCTGATCCATTGGAGGACTTTGGCAATGAGAAAAACTCCGATTTTTACACACATAACTCCGTACGCGGCTGTTCGTATTTTTACAGCTATGCCGCTTGTTGTGACTTCCTGCAAAATAATAACCTTTTATCGATTATACGGGCCCATGAAGCACAAGATGCTGGATATCGCATGTATCGTAAAAGTCAAACCACCGGTTTCCCTTCCCTTATCACCATTTTCTCGGCTCCTAATTATCTAGATGTGTATAACAATAAGGCTGCCGTGCTTAAATATGAAAATAATGTTATGAATATACGACAGTTTAATTGTTCGCCTCACCCTTATTGGCTTCCGAATTTCATGGATGTGTTTACTTGGTCGTTACCATTTGTAGGCGAAAAGGTGACCGAAATGCTAGTTAATGTATTGAATATATGCTCGGATGATGAGCTAATGACGGAAGAAAGTGAAGAGCCTTTATCCGACGATGAGGCTGCAATACGTAAAGAAGTCATTCGCAATAAGATACGGGCTATCGGCAAGATGGCACGTGTTTTCTCTGTGTTACGTGAAGAATCCGAATCTGTGTTGCAACTTAAAGGACTTACACCCACCGGAGCCTTGCCATTGGGTGCACTGTCGGGTGGCAAGCAATCACTTAAGAATGCCATGCAAGGCTTCTCACCCAATCACAAAATCACCTCATTTGCCGAAGCTAAAGGATTGGATGCAGTCAATGAAAGAATGCCACCGAGACGTGACCAACCACCAACGCCCACCAGTGAGGAACAAAATAATCTGGCCGGCGGCGGAAATGATAATATCAATAGCAATACAAACAACAATGCCTCTCATAATGGGTAATTAGTAGGCCAGTAAGCAATATTTAGAATGAAAAAAGGAGAAATATATATAAATACATATATATATATATAAATACATATATATATATATATATAAATATAATATATATATGTGTATATATATATATTTCCCATAAAAGATTTTTTTCTTGAAATTTTTTTGGAATTTTCTGAAATCGGTTATATAATGTATGAAGCGTTTACCTATTTTTTAATTTTTATTTTAATTTTTTTTTTTTTCCTTTTTTTTTTTGCGTATTTGATGAAAAGAAATTTTACTATTTATATGTAAAAGCAAGGGAGATTGTTTTTAAAATAAATTTCAACACCTCGAAAAGCAATGGGAATATAAAGCCCGATGAAATTCATCTTATAGCCTATTATATTTTAAAGCACTAAACAAAAGTTAACTTTAAACGCGACTTATCTTGCTTCTAGGTATATATGATAAGTTCACTTTTTATCAAATGCTTCAGAAAAAGCCAAGTGCTTCTCAGATTGTATCGTCAATTCCAGAAATTACCAGAAAATTCTGAGAAAAATATTTATTCATGACAAACGTATTGTACTTGTATCAAAAACATCATATAATTACAGAGCATTGTACATTTAGCAAAGGATTTCCGATTGAAAATCGGAAAATAACTCTCGTAAATTTTCAATGGTTCTTAGTTTCTTCTAATAAATCTATCGAATCAAATATTATGAGAAAAAAATTTAATAGCGGAGTTTAAATAGTTCAAGATTAACCCGTCAAATAATTATCGTATTGAAAATGTACTTTCAAACGATTTATAAATACCGTTTGCGTATATAAATTTAAATTTATATTCAAAGAATGAACTCATTTAATAAGCACATATTTTTCACATACAATGATTAAGCGGAAAGGCGAATTGCTTTTGTATACAATTTCTTCTACGGTCAAATTTAAAATTCAGAATTTCAAGTTTTTAAATAAATTGTTAATATTAAGTTAAGGACTGATAAAGTCATCTTGATTCCGTCATGATTCCTATTTAAATTTTTATATATTAATTATTTATCTGCTTTTACGTTCATTTTCTTTAATGAACAACATTACCAAATCGAGGAATACTATACAGTTTAGGTTTTATAAATATAACCTTGTGTCAGTTTTGTTTTACTTAAAATTGCATTTAACTAAACTGAAGGGGTAAAAAAGCAAACTGCATTTTCAAAAGAAGTTTCTTATTTCTTTGCGCAATCTGTTGGTAAATATATTTTATTGTTTACAACACACACACACACACACACACACACACACACTACAAATGCAATCCAATGTTCGTTTAAAATTTTCAGTTACCCTACAAGTTGCTTAATTCAATATAATGGGATAACTACGCCTAGAGGGATAATGAGCAAACACCTAACGTAACGTTTAGCTAATGTTTTATGATAATTAATCGGAAAGTCTGTCTATCAGAAACTTAGCAGCAACAGATTATAACTGCATTTAATGTTTAATATTAAAAGCTACTTAAGGTATCAATTGCCTTGATATTAATAAATGTTAGATTTATAAATAGCATTCTTTCCGTCTATGCATAAATATGTAACGTAAAACGATTGATTTTAAACAAAAAAAACATCTCGTAATTAATTGCTGAATGGGCCTTGGTTATCTTTGAAGTTGGCAACTGCCGGTTGGCGACTATTAAAAATTTCATTGACGTGACGACATTAATCGAACCAGGGCCGAAAGTTGAGATCATGATGTGTAATGAAACTTTTACTAATTATATACGATTGTTCTTTTTTTTTGGAAATGAAACAAGTAAAAGGACGACAGCAGACCAGGGCGCATCATTAAATAATCTAAACCACTCTACAGTTATTCATATAACGATTTTTCAAAATGATCCGATCGCAAGCATTCCCGACGGTGTTTGTGTTTCGGCCCAAACATGTTCGTGTAAAAAATTTCATCGAAATCTCTCAAAAATGACGGTCTATAGGTTGAGTACAAGAAAAGGAGACGGACAGACTGTTAGGCAAGTTTAGATCGATTCGTAGTGTGCTTGTGAATAAAAGGTGTATCTATCTTAAATCCTTCTGGGTGTTACATACATTCGAGCAAATTTAATATACCCTTGTATCGCAAGTAGCATTGAGTGTAAAAATTTCAAGATATGAAAAATGGATATTTTAATCAATATATTCTTTACCTTGCTATAGGTGTAATGAATACTTTGTGAAAAGCTTTCAAGAGAAATTTCAATCTTTAATTAATATAAATGATATAACCCACATATATTTGATTTGATTGCAATTTTATTAACTAAGGCATGCATAGATAAAGAGCAAATGATTCCGAATATACTAAATTTTGCACATAAAAGCATTCAATTATACCTTTTCGCTGCGTTGAGCTGAGCTGAGATGTTCTTATCCTTGATCGTCTAACGTAAAAAGAAAACTTATTTCTTCGTAATGCGAGGGGTCCTTTAATGATAAATGACTGAGATTCGACCACAATCTTGCCCTTATGAACAGGATAGTCTTTCTCTCTCTCTCTCTCTCTCTCTCTCTCTCTCTCTCTCTCTCTCTCTCTGTCACTCTCTATCTATCTATCTATCTCTATCTCTATCTCTCGCTCTACTTAATCTTATAATGTCAAATGGGAGCAAAAGTTCTGTATAGAGAAGTATTTCGTTAACTAGAATCGCCTTAGCCGCTTTACGCATTGGCGTTTAAAATGAATGTTAAATATTTCTTGATTGAAGGCGACCAAGACCATATAAATTACTTGAAATTTTCGTTCTGTTTCCCTTTCTTCGTAAGAGGACTGACAGGCAGTTTACATTCGTTTGCTAAATGGTTTTACCGAAGCTTGACATTGCTCAGAAATCAAAGGCGATCAAACACATTGACATTGAATGGGGGTGAAAGGCTTTTTAATATATATTACATAGGGTCTCTGAAAAGGAATGGATAAGTCTAATATCGGCCTTCCCTTCCCTCCTTTTTTTTTTTTTTAAATGGTGGTAATGACTGGTAGCAGCTAAACAGATTAGATTTGAATAAAAATCTTTCAAAGGATTAAAATTGTAATGCAATATTTAATTCTTAAATGTGAAGTGAAGACATTGTGTCTTCTTTTCTTTTTTTTTTTTTTTTTTTTTAAGTATCAAATGCTGAAATACAATGCAATCGTTTATTGCGCAATTCATACAAAAAAAAAAAAATGAAAATATTTTTTTCCATTCCTCAATTTATTTTCTATTACGAAAATGTGTTGAGTACTCTTTTTTTTTTTTTTAATGCGATCGATTGCTTTTTGTAATGATGCACTTGGATTAATTTGAAACATAAATTAGTTGTACCTGTTGTTAAGTGAAGCGGTGCCCTCTCAAAGTGCTCTTGAATGATTTGTGTAAACTTAATAAATAGAAAAGACTTTAGATATCATTCTCTCATTTAAAGGTAATAGATTCCTGCTGTTTGTTACCCTTCTACCTTGTTAAGATAACGGATAACGTTAAACACTCAACTTTGATTGCATTTTAAATTATATTGGTCTACGGCACAGTTGATCAAAAACATTTACGTGCACCAATATTTCTAATAACAAATTTCACATTTTCGAATTACATATCTAAGCGTCGACTTCACTTAATTTTTGCATTGATTTACGTTAAAAAATTGTAATTTCCTAAATACCTTTCAAAGCATATCATTAAAGAATAACTTCTCTCCCTAAGGTGATAAAATTAAAAATTTTGCATTCGTCTTGAATCAGGTCTCACCTAAATATCAGCCAAACCATCTGGCAGTTAAGCCGTCCATCGTGTTTGCTTATCGTATTGCTACAAGCTTGCTTAGGCCGGAAATGTGATTGATTTGATTATAAAGTGAGAGGCAGGAAAGTGCCATTATATTAGATTGTTGTTCGGACAGTCATTTCGTTTCAATTCCAACCGTGAATTTCATTGCATTTTCGAACGGTATTTTCATTATATATGCTAACGGCTAATATACCAAGGCTTGTTGTTCAAAAGATTCGTTTGCTTCTGCGGAATGGATGTTGTTTGATGTGGAAATCATCAAAATCTGGCATATTTTACTCTTTTTACTTTGGAGAAAGCAGAAAGTGTCTTTAAGCAAGATGATCTTTAAATGGCATGAAGTTTAAAGTGATCGATGTCATCTAGGACATGACGCTTTTCTGTATTTCCAACTGGATCAGATTGGAAAAAGTTGACTTAAAGGTAAGGGAATGATTAAGATTTAGATATCGATTTAGAATCAATGTCTGCATCAATTAAAGTCTTGCCATCTGTCCGTTCATGTGTCCATTCGCCCGGCTAGTACTCAACAGGACTTGATTATACTTCTTGATGTAGACTCAACTGCTGCACCGAACTACATCTGTCTTTATATCCGTCTCTCTATCCGTCTAGTATACTTCTTACAAATTGTCGGAAATTTTGATGAGATTTGGCGTGAGCTGACATGTTTTATCGTAAGGACGAACGTTATTAAACGTGGTTGGGATCCGACTACCTTTTCGACCACTTCCCATATAATGTGCTATTTTAACAAGCCTTTAACAGGTAAGAAAGTTATATTCGCCGGCGACCGAATCTCGCATACCCATCGCTACGCTTTTTGTATTCCACTTTCCAAGCTCTTTTATTTGATGCACATATCGCTGGTATTATTGAGAAAAAATTAATTGCGGTGTATACCGTAGTCCTTTTAGAATTAACCCCATTTTTAGGGAAAAAACAAAATGAGTATACATCTATCTTACAAAAATGAAATATGAAAGAAATTTATTTGTAGAAATTACTAATAGTAGTAGCCAACCGCTCAAAGTTCACGATCCCTCGATATAGGGCGAATATAAAAGCTTAACTTATTTGTTTACGCGATTAAATTGAAAAGGACTCTTGACGCTGGCCAAACTTACGGTTTACAAGTGATACCGTTTAAATTGGACTAACAACAAGTTCACATAATATATGGCATATGGATATTAAAGGAAGGAATGCCTATATAAAATTTCGTTTTTTCACACGTGTCCGTGAACTCTCTTGACTAACTGTGCCTTTGTAGAGATTTATTTATCATTTCCTTTTTTGCTGCAATTCAAACTTTGCCATAACAAAAAAACATACATACATACATACATACATACATACATACATACATACATACATACA
>NW_023998414.1:13958375-13965512 GCF_014805625.2 Glossina fuscipes | reverse complement strand
ACATACATACATACATACATACATACATACATACATACATACATACACATATATATATATATATATATATATATATATACATACATATAAAGTTTATAAAATGTATTTTTTTCTCTTTTTAACTTTTATTAAAATGTAAAAATTGAGATTGTGAAGGAAAATGAAAAAACGAAAAAACACAGCAAGTGTTTCTTATTGCATTCTATCTAAATAATTTAAATATAAATATAAACATTTTTTTTTTTTTGTTTTTTTGCTTTTTCTCCCTTTTTTTAATAATTTAAAAAACTCCACTAAAGTGAAATATTGGGTCATAAATATTTCTGTTATAAGCAGTTTTATTATATGGCGCATTCCAGAAATTCCTATCGAATAGATCTCCCATATGATACATATATGATATAGTTATGATGAAGGAGACTTTCAATATATTTACTTGCGCCCGTCCGTCCGTCCGTCCATAGTGCAATATAATCAAGTTGTCAATATAGTTATCAAGTGGTTAATATAGCAAACCTATAAATCTTAAAAGGAAAACTTATCGAAATCAAGTCATTAACATTCTCTTTACATGAAAGTGTATGTAGTATATGACAAATTGCATTGTAATTGTAACGTAGTGCGAAGTCAGATTCCAACTGCACTCGCTCATACGTTTAGTTCTCTAGCTTTAGCATTCTTATGAATCCCGATGGATTTTTCGATTCGGAGCGCCACACTCTGTCTGGGGCGTTATGAAATGTTCGTCAAACATTTGGTATCTGATTCTGCAGATGGCCGTGCATTCGCACAAGATATAATGGGTCGTTTCCTTTACTTCCTCGCAGAATCTGCATGAATCGGCATCGTACGTACTATAAATATTTTTCATGTCGCACCTGAGAAACTTGCGATCCGTGTGGAAACTAGTTACGTGACGCAAGCCGCTCCTTCATAGTTTCAATGGATTGTATGCTATGCCAGAGAACTTAATAAATCTTTCAGCTTGCCGTCGTCCTGCAATTTTCTTCCAATGGCTTGCCACTTTTTCTTATGTGTTCATTGCGATCGCAACCTCTTGCTATGGCTCTTCGATACGCCACAGAAAGCTTCCGAATATATTATAGTCTTTGGGGTTCCCGTGTTGACTGAACAGGTTAGTTCTTTCGTTGCTTTCGATGCCTGAATATATTAGGTGCTTCGTACCGCAATGTGCTTCCCTAACTTATTCAGGGTGCAAAGGCGCATCAATACAAGCTTAGAGGTTATTGTTTGCCTTTTTGAGGGCGTTTAAACTGTTCGCCTCCAGCATGAAAGCAAATTACCATTCCCCTGCATTACTTTCTTAAACACTCCTATGCCTTCCTATGAGATCGTATATTGTTTGAAATATTGAGGGAGTGTCTTCTCTCGGAGCTTCTCTCAGCCCCCGGTTTCCGTGTTTTTCAGCTTCGAGTTATTGCGTTTAAATTACATATCCCTTTCGTAGAAATGGTATATAAAGAAACCTTTTTACCCAAATCCAAAAAAGATGCCATAATACATTTATCAAATATTTGTAATATCTAGAAATACCTACCGGAGACTCTTCATTTGTCTGTTTATCTGTCGCAATCGCATTTATCATCACAAGAATGCGAGAGAGAACTGGAAAATTTTCTAAATTATTTTGAAAGTGCGCTTGAAACTCCTTTATTAAATATCGCATACCCGGTTCCGTTATTCGACTTTAGTCTGACTGTATTTCTGACCCCTTCGCTCCCGCTCCGCTCGTTATACGCACAACATGTGAAACAATTTGCTTTTAATTATGTGGAAAAGAAAAACAGGAGAAGGAACTGAAGGCACAAATTCTTACGCAAATTACAAGAAATATTGACGCCAAGGACGCTTAATACCTGTGATTGTTATCATTTGTAGCGCGACCAACGCTATTCAAAAATTATATTTGGACAAAAGGAATTGAAAAATGAAAATTGTATTTAATTACACCGGGTCCTAGTTTCGTTGGGCGCCATTTCTATTTTCTTTTGTTTCGTTTCTGATTCGTTTTGTTTCTCGTTAATTCTATAAGAGCTTTTATATGTGCAAAAAAAAAAATAAATAAATAAGGTTCACTTATTGCTGTTCGTAATTGCAAATCAATATATACATATTTAACTTATTTACATATCTAGATAAATATTACATATTTATTTTTTTCATTATGTACATAGGCAATTTATTTGATGATTGGACAATAGTAAAAAGGTTATCGAATTTTTGCAATTACACCCACACATACATACATCTTCTTTCCTTTCATATTTCTTACATAGTGCTCTACACGAAAAGGGTACCTTCAACCGAAATGGTATGGTATGCATTACAACCATTTTTTTGTAACTTGCGAAATCAAACGCACAATCTTAATATTTGTTAGATTTCATTTGTTGATTTCTTCGTTTAAACCATAAAAGGAGGAAAGGTAAAGCAATAGAAAAATTTTGAATTTTCTTCTCTTAAAAGCTTTCTGCTGCGTGCACGCAGCTGCTTTTTCAATGTCACACCTAACGAGTAGTCTTCAGCGATCAAAGGCTTGTCACCTTCTCACCGATCGAAGAGCAAAAAAAAAAAGAAACGACTCTCTTGCGATCGAGCTTTCACACACACTGTGATCTCTTAACTTTCAACATTTACGAAACTACGTCAGAGTTTGCCGAACTCTCCCTTGCTTTCTCTCTTTTTTTTTTTTTCTTTTTTTCTACTGTCCACGCATTCTAATGACAAGAGTTGGCATGTTGTACGACCTATCTTCCAACTGAATAAACTGTACTCTGCATGTCGGCAAGCCGCTGTTCTTGTGATCACGCGATTTTGCATAACGGGATGCCGTTATTACTGCCTTTTCGGCAAAACAGACCGACTGATACCCTACCCTAGAATTGTTCGTGGACGTAACACATTATTGTTATTATTATTGTGCGGATGTTTTGTACCCGCTGATATCTTCAGCCCTCCAGCGTTACGATTGTCCTGAACCTCGTCACCTTCTTTGTTCGGAGCACTATACTGTGTCTGGCTTTATGTAGGGTTCGTCAAACACATGTTTTCTGATTCTGCAGATGGCATCGCATACACACACGATATGATACGACGTTTCACTTGCCCCTTGATAGACATGATTTGCATGAACCACTATCGAAGATAATCATGTTCCTCAGACGGTACCTGAGGTAATTGTGATCCGGTTTAAAGGCGATGATTAAACGCAGATCATACATTCTTAGTTCCAATAGCATGTGGGCTTTACAAGCAGATTTTATAAATTTTTTCGATCTAACTGCAGAACGATTCCCTTTAATGATACATTTGCTTCTATTCAATGTTTCACTTGTCAAGGGCAATTGCAACAAGCCAGATCTCAATGCTACATCCATTAGATAGGTTAATCGAATTTTAGGCATCTATTTTTCTTATACAAAAAGGTGTCGCTCCAAAGTGCATTGATATGTACTACGAAATCCACAGAGTAGTAGTTAAGAGTATTTTATGGAAATTTCTAGCAAGATACAAAGATGCCGCTGACTAGCGTTTAAAGAAAGACAAATCTATTCGCCAACAACTCGGAAATAACGATACGTAGTTTTTTTTTTTTTGCTTTGTGACATTTACAATTGATTACATAACCTTGGGAAGGAAATCCTATCTCGTTCAGAGTCTTATGGGAATGATGCGTGACTAATTAACACCATTTTCTAACTCTCGGTTTTTTTTTTTCGTTAAGCGTCTTTGGGAACAAATTCACTTAAGCGTTCCAGCGTAACAGCTGGGTAAACGGAACGCGTTAGTTGCTGATAGGCCTCTTCGTCCAATTGTGTGCGCAGGGTATTTAATTGCCATGACATGTACTGAGACAGGGATATTTTGTGCACTAGATCTATGAGTGATACCTGACGATAACGAGCATAGTGATAGATTTTATAATTGAAATCTGCTGAGCAATGGCTCGCATCGCAAACGCCAATGAATATAATTTTCGCTTTTCTACTTCCGATATTTTTGTTATCGATATACATCGATTATAATTTCGAGAGCGTTTGGACTTTGCCACTCTCTTATTACATTCAGGAACACTTATTGGCTTGTGGCAGTAATACTCGCACGCCTATAGTCAAATACATGCCCATCGGCATTGGGAAATCTTTATTTAGGTAAACTTGGCGAAATATATGAGACAGCGTAGGTTTAATCATACCTTGATCATAGGAAGCGTCCGATTTTAAACAGACCTGTAAGTACTTTCACCATTAGAGCAACACCTTGTGCGCGTATATCGTCAAACATGCTGGCGTAAATTTCGATAAACGCTCTCCCATAACGTTCCAGAAAAACATGGGCATCTAGTAAAATATAAATTTCTGCTAAAATTAAAATAGTGCGCAAATATTCCAAGAACGACTCCATTATTGATACGATATTGCGGCACAATTCAATTAAAGCATTAGACATGATGGGGGAATTTTCTACAATCGCCAGCCATAATGAAAGGCCTTCTGCGATGAGGTATACGCGACAGGGCTCTTTAACATCCGTACTCAAAACAATAACACTATGCTGGAATGGTCGCATTTTTTCTGGTATATCGCGTGTAGCGTTCACCATTTGCTCGAGCATAAGCGTCACTTCTTTCCATATGCTCCGGGCTGGTAAGCAATTACGCTAATCAGCCTGAATTTCAATTGTGTCGCTCATCTTTTCGTCTAGCGTAGACATTATGTTAAAATTTGCATTTTGGTATCGGATTCTTTGGCTTCGCGCAAAACCATAAAGAGATCATTAAAGGATGGCTCCAGGAAACGAGCGAATTGAAATCGATCTAAATCAAAGTCATTTAGTAAAATAGATAAAAGGAAGGAAGAGAGACCAAACGACGTCGACATATGCTCAATGGGTCTGAATAGATGTACGCATGCTTCATAGACCACTGAGCGAAGAGGAGATTACGAGCGAGCACGCGCCCATTCACCCAAAAGCCAAATAGTCCGTCTTCTTAATATGCGATAGTTTACCGCCCAAATTTTAGCCTCATCCAAAAGTTGCCCACGACACCAGCCATTAAAATCAACTTCGTTAAATAAATATAAAGCGACCAGGCCCAGTTGAATTATAAATGGCATCTTTACGCAGAATGCCTTTGAGATCCGAATTGGGTTTAAGCTATATTTGTTGGGCTTTTCGTATATATCTGGAAACTTTTTTTGACATTTGTGTCGGATAACTTAACGAGTTCTTAGGGCATACCTGCAACTGTCACCGCCATTATCGTCCTGAGCAAATTCTTTCCGATCTTTCAACCGTAGGTTCATTTCAATTTGCCTCAATAGAAAATAATGCGAAATAATTTTCTCGCATATATAACTAATACGTTCCTCGGTGAGGAATTCTCCTAAAGCCATTCGCAACTCCATATCAGATTCGTCATCGTAAGCGTAGCCACTACTACGCACTCAAATCTGGTTGATGCAGTGTATACCGAACTGACGAAAAAATGATGGCATTGTCACTTGACAGATATGAGAAAAGCGCTATAGTGGAAGACATGTCGAAGCTAATTGGCAAAGCTATTGGAACAAATTTCTTAAAAGCTCCTTTATGTGCTTCTTGAAAATCTAATATAGTTTTCCAACCAACCGTCCATCAACGTTCAGTTGCCTAAGTTCATAGCGACAATTTAAACATTGTTTTGAGCGCTCGAGAATCGCTCTCCACAAAACCATAAATAGTAAGTGGGCACACAAGACTGATGTGTCTAAAGTAGTTTGCGTTCCTAATGACACTTCTTTTCATTGATGGGAAAGCAAATTGATTTGTGTATCCCATAATTGAAAAATGAACTGAATTTTATTGACGATTAATTCTTCGAAAACACGCTTATCGTCCACCGTCCGACGAGAAAATTAACGATTTAATCGCATGGTGCATTGTTAAGAGCACTAACGGGTTGACTACTGGTTTGAAAAATTCCGCTGGACAGATTGGACTGAAATGCTTCTAAGCGTTTCAGACGATCTGGTAAAAGCCCAAGCTACTCTGTGGGGCAATTCAACGTACATTACTCTCCAACTGTTGATTTAGCATTTGTTTCAGTGGCTGCTCGCAGCGCCTGGCATACCATTAATTTTGGCGACGCTGGCAGCACATCCATTATAAACTAATAATAATGATTGGGACGTTCGACTAGCTGGGATAATAAATAGAATGCTTTTCGTGAAAAAAGACAAAAAAAGAGTAACAATTTTTTTTAAACGGTTGAATATTTTTCCTCACTCGATTTATTTCTCGATATTTTTAATTGCGTATCTTCGAGAGAAGTAAAGTATAATGACTTCGACGGCACGAGACATGAGATTTATTCGCTATGTTACTAGGTGCTCAAGCGTCATCTTTCATTTTTTTTTTTTTTTTGTTTTTTATTATGATAAATTGTCCTTCATGGAAGGTGGTATCTGATAACGGAAGTAATAGAATACAAAAGATTATTATAGTAAGTAAATCTTCGTCTAGTATATGCATATGTGGTATGCGAGCAGTGTTGCCATATTTTATTATTTATGGTGTAGTACAATTACGCTTACATAACATATGCTTAAAATATTTTCATATAATGTTTGTTTTATTTATTTTTGCTTCAAAAGTATATATTTTACGAGGCAAAAAACAAAATACAAATAACAAAGATTTGGTCTCCTGCACCGAATACAAATTCTTTCGCGTTTTTATTTTATATTTTAATAAATAAATTAAGAATTTTTTCTAGATGGATTTTCAATATCAATCTATAAGGTATAACAGTTTCGTTATAAACGAATCCTTAACTATCATGCATTTGCTTTACTCTCAAATTGTTAAACAATTTAATCGATTATTATATATAAATATATGTAGGATTGTTTTTTTTTTTTTCTCTTTAATTTATTTATTTTTCATCTAATATTATTGTTATTGTAATTTTTATTACTATAACTCTATCGTCATATTTTTCTTTTGTTAATATTTTAATTATTTATTATTATTATTTTTATTTCATTATTTTGTTTATTGTTTTTGCTTATACGTCATTTTTTTATGTATATGTTATGTATACATTTGTAACTGTTATATTTATATATGCTATAC
>NW_023998414.1:13950270-13958275 GCF_014805625.2 Glossina fuscipes | reverse complement strand
TATATATATATATATATATATATATATATATATATGTATATATACTTACATGTATACATGCATACATAGAGACATAAATAATTTGTTGTGTTCCTTAATAATAAATGATACAAAACAAATTAAAATAAAATAAAAATCGCAAAAATATAAACAATTTCTTAACTCTTGTATAGTGTATATATTATATATATTTAACTTTTAAGTTATTTAATTATAATTTTTATTTTCATGTAAAGAACAAGCAAAAAAATCAAGAAGAAAATTTTAAAAATAAAAATTAAAATAAAAAAAAAAAAAAAAAAAAATACATTATAGCTATTCTCCTCTGTTTATAACTATTCTGTTAAACTACTTTTAATAAAATAATTCTAGCATTTTTATTGTTATACAGCAAAAAAATAAATATATATAAATAATATAATAAAGCAAAATAAGAAGAAAATAACAGTCAAAATCATATAGAAACGGTAAAGGAAAAAAAAAAATTGAAAATCAACAAAAAATATTAAGTCATGATATTAGTTAAGTTAAATCTAAAAAGTAATTTAGAAAAAAATAAAAAATTAAGTTATATGTCATGATATGTAATAACATAGGTATTATATACGCATAAAATACCTACAAATAATTATTTATATAAATTATAAAAGTAAAAAACATCAGACTTTTAAATTTATAAAGAAAAATGGAAAAAAATATATAAGTAAAGGAATTTCAAAGTATTGACATACATATACGGACAAAGCATAAATGTATATACACAAATATATATATATATATATGTATATATATATATAGTGTTCGTGTGCGTATGTGAAGTGAATGTGTCATATAAATAATACACGCGCTAACGTATGTGTATGTACTTTTGTGTTTATCAATATGTATGTGTTATACATATATATATATGTATACGTATATATATATATATATATATATATATATATATCAGGAAAAAATGAATTCTGAACTTTACACTTAATAAATAAAACAAATAAATAAATGAAATCAAAATATATTTGCATTCAATTCAATCTATTTCCAATACACTCTTCTAAGTATACAATACAAACGAGTATATATATTTTAAAAATAAATTTAATTAAAAAAACAAAAACTTAAAAACAAAATTTATAAAAAAAACAAAAACAATTTTCAAACCAAGAAAAACAAGAACAAGTCTCTATTATATATTCAGTAATACTTAATTGTCATAAATCGAACAAACAAAAACAAAAGTTTTTTTTTTTAAGCTGTTATTAAATAAATCAAACAAAAAGAACAAATTCTATAAGCGGCCGTTCGTATAATCGCAAACCATTTATCTCAAGTAATTGCTAAGATTTATTTTTTTATTTACTCATTGTTTTTTTTTTTGTTTTCTTTTTTAATTAAACATCGCCTCTTTTTTTGATATGCATCGAATTATTTCAAATCCCTAATCGCATAGATATTATGTTATTTAAAGGATATAAAGATGTATAGATTTATTTCATATTTCATCATATAATAGAATCATGCGTGCAGCAAATGTTACTTTCGAAGAAATCATAATAATTGTATTGCAAAGCTTTTCGCTACGTTCGTGTAAAACTGGAGGCAACTAAATGACAAGATGGCCCAACATTTTATTCAAAATTCAACTACGCGATTATTACGGACTTTTCGCGTTTCCATTATCATTAACAGCGGTAATGCTGTTAATTTGCAGTAATTTAACTGCTTTCTCTTTCATTCACGCTTCTGTTAATACTTTCTTGCTTTTGATATAACATTCCAGCAAACGTTTGCAAAGCAGAACCATAGATAATACTGTGTTTACTAGTGAATATGCGCTATAGTACATATAAGTGTATATGTAAGAAAAAAATTAAACAGAAGATAAGTACATAGCTAATATGATTGGTTTTCTTTTCACCGTTTATTTCATATTGAAAATTTCTAAATTTTATGTTCGTCTAATACTTTAATAAATTGCATTAAAAATTTTTATATCAAGTAATAAATGCAGAAATTTTTTTACTAGGTTCTAGGAATAATTTACCTTTACCTAATTTATTTACTATATATACGAGGTGTTTCGAAAAAGTTAACTTTTTTTTCGAAAAATATTTATTTATTCATGAATAACTTATAATAATCGTCCTTTTATCTCTCTTCAGTTTATCTCTGTCCTTTCATGAATCTTTCCAGTTTTGTGTTAATAAGACAAGGTCGCATGGAACCAAGTCTGATGAATATGGTGGCCGAGGCATGATAACGATCGTCTTTTTGGCCAAAAAATTACGAATAAGCAATGACGTGTGAGTTGACGTATTCGTTGTCGCAGGTATCTTATTCAAAACTTCCGAAAAATCACATGACAAGAGTCAATCGATATGCCGACATCTTCAGTAATTTTTCTAATAATGATTCTGCGATTCGCTACATTAATTATCTTTACGTTTTCGTCGATTGTTGACGAGCTGGGGCGTCCAGGACGGTTATCATCATTAACATCTTCGCGGCCTTCCGTGAACTGCTTACATCATTTATAAACAATTCTTTCTAGTCAACATTTTAAGCGAGTTGGAGCATTGAATTTAACTTTTCATACAAAATTTAACACAAATACTATGATCCTTTTTTTTCGAAATCACCAAGCACACCGAAACACATCAGACCTTTTTATCTGTCAAAAACAAAGTAAAAACGCAAAATGCAACATTGCATGTTGCGAAGATGTGTACCAACATAACATCGAATGTACGTAGCTTACGAAATTCGAAAAGTGACCTTTTATTTTGAATACACCTCGTATATTTATTAATTCTCTTTGCGTGCACACGTTGAACATATTTCTGAAACTTTCGACATCGTACATAATATATTGTACTGGAGAATATGCTCTAGAATATTCAACAAAAGTTTCAAATACTCCCGAATTTCTTTACATTTCTTCAGAGCGTATTTTCATTGAAATTTATGTGAAGCGGTTGGCGGGTATACAATTTTGAATTTTTCACTTCCAAATAAATGACGAAAGGAAAACAAATCATATTTTCTACCTATCTATCTATGTTCGTATATACGTGCTTATATTTTTACCATAGCGCATATTCACTTAAAAGCCCAGTATTTTAGATGCTGGTGACATCAGGAAACTATTAACAGAATCTTTGGCCATACAAATAGTGAGTGAATAGAAAGAGGAAGCAGTCAAATTATTGCAAATTAACATCGTTACTACTGTTATTCATAACAGAAAGATAAAAAGTCCGTAATAATTTTCCAATTTGAGTTTTGATCATAATGTTGGACCATCTTGTCATTTAGTTGCCTCTGGTAAAACTAATTTAACACCGGTTTCGGATCATAGGGTAACTGCAATAAAATTCCTTAGCGAGGGTTCTTTAATATCGTTTCATTGTGCGTGTGCGATGTTAAAGTCGTATAAAATTATAGAACCAGTGTTATGCACCATTTCATTTTATATGCATCTGTGCATCACCGTCGTCCACCCATACGTAAACGTAATCAATACATTTGTTGATGATACCTTGTGCTTCATCCATTTAGTTTTGTTTAAGTCTGTGTTAAAAAAAAAGATGATTTCGTATTTCGAACGTCAACGAACGAAATGAATGCATCCTGAGTTTTCGTCAAAGTATGGCGATCTGTGAGGATGCATTACCCTGATGCAGAAAACTGCGAATTGTTCGACGTTTTTTTTTTCCGATAGTCGATGCGTATATCATATTTCTTGTAAGCAGTTTAATGCTTTGAAATCAACTCCTTACGCAAACAACTTTAACTTTCTCTTTTCGGTTTCGTTTCAATTAAGCTCGTTACGGTTAGGAATCATCAAGACATGTCTCATAATTAGCAGTTATGTGTTTTAAATTATCGCCCCTCTTATGACTTGTGATTCAAAAAAAAAAAAAAAAAAAAAAAGATTCTTATTATTAAAGTCCCTTTTGATTGGTATTTTCTCCCCGCCGTTGAAGTTGATGGTCTTTCGTCTTCCATCTGTAAAATCTTTGTAGACACTTTCAATGCATCGGCCAAAGAAATTTCTTCGTTAAATTTATTCTTTTTAAAAATTCATCGTCAAGAATTTCTTCTTCTCCTTTTTTTGATTGGCCGTCAAATGTTAAAGGCTCAATGTAAACAGGAGGTCCTTGGTTGCACCTGAATAAGGTCACTGTTTAGTTTAGGCCATAGTTTATTTTTCTTTCAATTTGTTTTTTATATTGCTTGCTAGGTACTTTAAGCGCTTGTGGTACGGGGCATCTTAAAATTGATCGAACGTATGTAACGCGCTTAAGATAGATGCATATTCTATTATATCGATCGGTTCAGATCGATTTTTTGGATCAATCTAAGTCCGTCTGTCCGTCTGTCTGTCTGATATCTATCCACGTATATTTGTTTTCAAGGTGCAGGTCGTAATTTTGATGAAATTTGGTACACTGTCGTGCTTTGACGCAAGAACGAACGCTATTGAAAATGTTTCGCATCGGACAATTTTTTCGATCACGCCTTACGTTGTTGATAAGTCGTTATAAGAAACAATAATATAATTTATAGAATGCCGGGACAAAAATCATTCCGTAATCATATTTCGGCATATCAATGATTTGTGAAAATTTTGGATCGGATGCGGAACTTTCTTCAATCAGTTGCCGTTATAAACGTTCCTACGAGAAACGAATCTTTATATAGTAAAAATAAGGGCTAATTTTTAATATTTGTTGATGAAACCTAACTCATAATTATAATTTGACATAAAAATTAAGCTGATCAGGTAGGTCTACTTTTTCGATCTCAATACTCATAAAGGTTCTAATAAAAAATAAGACTTCATATGTCAAAAACGGTTTAATTTTTAATATTTTATAATGAAAATTTTTCCTTAGTAAATCAAGCATAGGGTTTGAGATCACATAGATTTATTTTTCAGTGGCTCTCGTGAGAACAATCCCTTCTGCGGCTAATTTGATGATTTAATAATGGTGAAAGCATTCGGAAAATAATAAAATCTTTAACAAATGATAACTAAATTTGTTTAAATGTAATTTTAGATTCCGTTGACCTTTGAGTAGCCGCCAATATGAGAGCTTTCATGAGAATGATATATTTATATGATTTTTATTGTATTATTAATAAAATAAATGCTGAATGACTGCATTGTCTAGTCGTGTAGGGTTTCTAATAATCGGCCTTGCCCGACTATCGCATTCGTACTTGTTTTTTTCTTTTTTTTTTTCAGAAGAAAAGGCAAATTTGGCCAGTAATGTTTTTTGTGTGGCGGTAAGGGTATTAAGGGTTTGGTACGCATTTGCTTTACATACAACGTATGCATATTCTTTAATCGCCTTGAGGGCGAAGAACATTAAAATTGTCTTGTCTTATTTGTTCTTCACTTGTTATCATTTATTTATATTTTCATTGCAATCTGTTTGTTTAACTTGCACTCCAAAAATGGAAGGTCTTGCGGTCATACGAGCGCCTGCCCATTATACGCATATAGAAGTCGATTGAGTACGATTTTTTAAATAAGAAAATATTAAACGACTTTATTATGAAATATGCTTAAAATTTGCATTTCTAACTAAGAATTGAACGTAGACACTATGCGGCATGACAGCATCCCAAAGGATTCAATGAGACAAAGTTTCAAAAAGTTTTAAGAAAATATTGTTTTATTATTTTGTAAACATAGAAAAATGAATTTATTTTCACCAAGCATCTAGTTCCGATGCAATGGAAGCATCCACCGTCATGAGCCGATTTCAATTGTCTTCCCAATTTTTGTAAACGTAGGATCGTTATATCTTGTATCTCACATTTTAAATTATCTTAAATTGTTTTTAGCTTCTTCAATGTTTATCTGATATGTCATAATTTTTTTTTTTTTTTTTTTGAAGGCACATCTCTGTATTGATTATACAGATATTAGCAATTATAGTTGTATCTTGACCTAATTGGGCCACTTAGCAAACAGTTAACAACAAAAATAATCTTCACTACCTCTCGAACGACTATCGAAGTCTATCGAAGAAATCTATTTCAATTACAATTTTTTTCATCCAATCTATCGCCAAGCTAGTCCATACATTCTGTAATGGAATTTTAATTAATTAAAAGAAAAATATTAAAAATAATAAAAATTAAAGTTCTTGTACTTGCTTAGTTAGTTCACTCATCAAATAAAATCAATTTAATATTTGTGTTAGTTCATTCATTCGACAAAAGCATAATGTTTAAATATTCTCCAGGCCGTAATATAATATTCCTTTCGATTCGTTTCAGCTTCGTTCAGGTATCGATTATAAGCTGAGATAGATATTGACAAGTTTCACAATTGCAAGCTGGCACAATCCATTCATATATCATAAACGTGGGATATCTAAGCCGATATGTAACTCACTGATTGCTATCCATCTCACTGATTGCATCCATACGAATAGCATTTATACAATTCCATTTACTATTGTATTATTGAAAACTTTTTCACGGTACGATCAGTTGTTGTCCCCATAAACGAATTGCTCAAGGAGTATTTTAGATGTAACTTTGTGAGTTTGCGGCAAAGTTAACTGACTGCAACGTTATGCAGTAGGTATAAAGAGTCTGCACTTTATTTGCTATGCAGCATTTTCTGTTTGATTCAACATTTAAAATGTACATGTAAATGCTATCGTTATGTCATTTCGTTTATTGTAATAATTTTGCCACTGAATAATAATTGATTTCATTAAAAACCTTTGAAATTGAATGCTTTGAAACATAACGCTGTTTAGTCCTCTATGAAACAAATTGCCTTGTTTTTGTTTTTCAAACATGAAACATGAATAAATTCAGATATATAAAATAAATAATAAAAAAAAAAGAAAAAAAAAAAAAATAGATATACGAAGAAAATTGAAGACACACACAAAATCTCTCTAAACTCTAATGCACATACATATTTATTGCTCTAACCCTGAATGGAAATGATTATTTAATACTAATAAAAATAAAGGCAACTGGTTAAAAACTTAAAAATATATATATATATATACACATATATAGTTTTCTTATTGTGGAAACAAACTCATTCAAAGTAACGATCTCCCGAATTTTGAATTCAATATTAAGTTAACGATAACACATGTAAAAAAAAGTTAATTTATCTCATAAATTGTTTTAAATCTTTTGACATCCATTACAAGAGCAATACGAATTATGGTTGCATCAGTTATACGATTACGATAAAGTAAAGCTTTCAATGTTCGCCGAAAATGTTTGAAGAAAAATTCAAATATTTAACTTAAGATTGAATATCTCAAGGGTTTTTTTTTTTTTTACACTATTTCTTGGTGAAGAAACAATTAAAAGCGCATAATGAGGAGGGCAAAGCCCACCTTTAAAATATCCTATCGACAGTTGATAGTTATCCATAGATTGGCGTTATATGGCGAGTGGTTGAAAACGTCGACCGATCTTAGCCTTTTTCAATAGCGTTCATCCTTGGAACAAAGTATGCCAGTACACCAAATTTCATCAAAATATCTCAAAAATTATAACCTGTAGGTTAAACGCAAATTTATGAAGACAGACGGACAGACAAGCTTAGATCGTTTCAGAAAATGGTAATAAAAGATGAATCGATCCTAAGCTCTTTACTTCCGCACAAAATTATACCACAAGTAGTATAGCGTATAAAAACAAAAATAAAGACGACAGACGGACAGGCAAACTCGGAACGATTCGGAAAATGGTAATAGAAGGTGAGTCGATGCTAAACTCTTGTGAGGGTTATATACGTCCATATAAAATTAATTTGCCTTACGCCACAACTAGTATAGGATATAAAAACAAAATTAATGTATAAATAAACATGAGACAAAAAATGCGTGTACACATCGAGCACAGTGGCACATACGCAGCTGGTATAAATCCGAGTTAAAAACGAATCCATAAGCCGTTACAAACATGCCAAAGCTTGGCAACCGATAATATTGAAAAAATGTAATTCAAA
>NW_023998414.1:13803537-13950170 GCF_014805625.2 Glossina fuscipes | reverse complement strand
AATTAATTTAGATGCGTTTTCGCTGTTTTATTATAATAAAAATATTGTTGAAATAATTTTATCATTAGCTTGCCATCCAAAGCAATGCTAACCTTTCAGTGTGCATTAATTAACGGGATATCACTTCGAAATGAATTGTTTATTTGAATCATATGTGCATGTTGAGCTTGCATTTACGCGTGTTTTCTCCCAAATAGTAAACATAGTAAACATTTGCATACACTTACCTGCACGTGCTGTAAATACTTTCGTAATGGACTTACCCATTAAAACGAACAGTTTGGAAATAATAATCGGTACTTATGAAGAATTTCTGTTGGGTTATAAAGTTGAATTAAAAGTGAGGATATACATTAAATTGTAATAAGTTTTAAATAAAGCTAAACTTTCATCGATTTGCAGGATAATAAACCGGTTTTAGTGCAATCGTTCGCTGACAAATCGCATTCGGGTTCAATTAGATGCGTTGCCGTCCATAAACAATGGATAGCTACTGGGGGTACAGATGATCGTATATTCATCTACGATATGACTAGCAGAAGCCAAACTCAGGTAAAAATTTAACAAATTATTATGAAAACGGTCCAAATCAATTATTTAAAAAAAAAAAAAAAAAAAAAACCAAATCCCATAACTATTGCAATGCCCGGAATCAATTCGCTTCATTGTTGAACACTTAAATGAAAACAATATGATTTAAACTATTTTTATATTCAACATATACATATGTGGAAATGTTAAATATTTGCATTTTGCAGATTTTACTATGTCACGAGGGCTCCATAAATGCCTTAACATTTACTCCAGACGGTACGCATTTGTTGTCCGTTGCTAACGATGGTCGCTTCATTGCTACACGTTCGAAAACATGGTCAACTGAAGCTTGTTGGAAAAAAGCACATAATCGTTTAGCGGCAACGCATGTCAGTTGTCATCCCAGCGGCAAATTGGCGTTAACATTAGGTTCTGACCTAATTTTATGCACTTGGAATTTAATAAAAGGTCGGATAGCTTATAAAACGAATTTAAAAAGTCGTAATTCTTTGGGTCGTCAACCCAATTGTTTAACTTGGTCAAATTCCGGTGATTATTTCACACTCAGCGGTCCGCGCGTAGTGGAAATTTGGTCTATTCAAACGGCTAATGTGTTACACAGTCATAGCACTAAGTCAAAACCTATTTGCATATGTTGGACGGACGCTGAAGCTTGTGTTGTGGGTTTGGAGGATGGTAAAATTATGTGGCTTTCACTAAGCAAGGACGAAAAGGTAAAATAATTGTACGTAAGAGGCTAGGAGCGCTTTATTGAAGTGTCTTTATCTTTTATTCTCAGGAATTTGAATTAATCGCTCATAATGCTCGAGTAAAAGCTATGCATTCATTTAAAGACTATTTAGTAACGTCATCAAGGTAAGTCTATGACGTAGTCTAAAAAATATTTCGTCTTAGTATTACATAGATGACTTCTAGCAATTCGAAGGGTCAACGCATAGTCATATCAATCGAATGACAATATAAATTTTCAGCTCATGGAATCTAAATATTTTCTAGACTACCTAATATAATACGTTTTGCATTTATATTTGAAATTTTCAAATGCTCTTTTTTCCTAAAGTTCTGGCGAAATAAAGCTATGGCAAATCAATGAAACAGGGAAACACTCAAAGGCAAAACTTAAAGAGCTTGCAGTTACCAATGTCGGATGTCGCCCCACTTGCATAAACATACTTGATCTTGAGCAATTTGGGAAAGATTACGGCATTGCTCGCAGCTGCGATGAAAGTAGTAAAGAAACTAAATTAGTGAATAATACAGAAAAACCGTTTCCAAGAGGTGTCGTCATCATAGAATGTGATGCAGACGATGAACAAGAAAGTAGTAAGCAAACTAAGGCGAGTAAAAAAAAGCCAAATGGCGACGATAAGGCTGAAAAGGAGGCTATCGAAGAGAAAGATAACGAAGAAGAAACTCTTGATTACGTCAAAAATGATGCAGATGTCGATAGAGATGGCGACGATACGACATATAGCGAAAGTAAATGGACATCTCTGCACGACGCATCGAAGAGCAATAGACACAAATCTAACAAATCGCAGAGTGAAAAGAGCGAGAACAAGAAAAAGAAAATTCACGGATACAATGAGCAAAATATTTTGCCTTCTAAAGCGAAGAAAAGGAAATAGCCTTCTTCTGTTAAGAGAGAAAAAAATGAGCAAAATTTGAAAGCATCCAACAAACAAGCAATAATCACACAGACAAATTCCGTGTCATCGCCGCAGTGTTAATGTTACTCGCGGTTGCTGTCATCGTAAAAATCGAAAAAAAAAATAAATTATTTAATAAACCGATAATTAATTGGGCCGATATACGGAAACCTGAAAGTAGTTGATCCTTTAATTTTATTCTAAAGATCCGACCACTGTTGCCCTTAAATTTCCATTCGCTAAAGCTGCGACGATGACTGATCTTAAAGATTAAAGTTTTACGTATCTCTGCCGACTTCATATGTTTTCTTCTGTTTTTCTTAAATTATCAGCTCAGGTTTTAATTTCTTGTAATCAAAACTCATTATATTAATCACCTGGCTGAGTCTTTTCGGTAGAATTATGCGATTTCAAGTATATTTATGTGTATATATTAATATTTTTCTTTTTTTTTATTAAGTAGAACAATGTTATTAATGTTAAGCCTATGGACTTTACTATGTGAAATCGTAATACAATCGCGGAACACATTATTTTATCTTCTCATCTGAAAATTTTTATGAATGTTTATCTCTTTTGCTTTAATAGTTTATCAGACTTTAAATGTTCAGAAACTGATACTGTGGCTGTTAAGCGTTTCTTCGGAGTTACCAATGATGTATAGTGTATTCGAGACGTGCCACTTGCCAATTTTGGTCCATTTTCCATATTATTTCCATGAATCCGTTTCAGAACAACCGGGTAGTCTTTGCTTAATATGTAGGAACCATTAGGCAGTGGATAAAGTTTTTGCGTGTTTAGCTCAAATTCACTAAAGCTGGTATCTGTGTCAGAGTCAAAGTTGTTATTCGATTCAAGAGGTTTCAATAGTTTATTATCGCTTTCCAATAAAACATGTTTGTCACTATTTCGCTCTTGCAGTATTCTTTTCAAGGGTAAATAATTTAAGACAATTATTGCCACCATGATAATAACGATAGCTTCTTTATATTGACTTGACAGATAAATCGAGGCCAAAGCAATTATTTGTATTAACCATTTAACAATATTTTGCGAGCGCTCATTGGTCGGTGGACCCTGACGATAGCAAAATAAGAATGATATCAATCCACTAATAGCAACATATGAAGCAAAATATTGAGCATATGTTGACAAAATCATTTGAATGTTATCCCATAGTAAACGTAACAAATAAAAACCCACCGCCCAACCGCCAATTATTATTCCATGCATCATTGTGCGTCTAAATAAAAAAATTATCTTAAAGAAAGTGAAGAGAATCATTTTGCATAATACTTACTTTGGTAATAATTTCCCGCACACCCACACAATAAGCAAGATTGAAGCAAAAACTCCAATTATTGTACCAAATATGTAATAAAAAATTGCATTCGTCGTCAAAATTCCCGCAAAAAAGTACATCAATATGCCGCCTAACAATAATAGAAAGCGGCGGTAATCCACCGTTGTTTGTTTCAAATATACGCCGTAAGAATGATCCGTATCGATGCCAAAGCAACGCTGAGCAAATGGAGGCAGCGATTGACTTGAGTGGCTTTGGGAAAATAAATTCATATTCAGAAAAGAACGATTCTGATTATAGCGTTTTTTGACTTCGGCCGGTGTCGAACCTTCATACTGCACATAATCATCGCCATCAACATCCAATTGGAAAACAATACTTGTTAAGAGGCGAGATAACGATTTTGTGGCACCTCGATAGCAGTAAATTTGCATTTCTCTGTTGAACAAGCCGCGTTTAAATGGCGTGTGTATTAACATCGTATTTGGTTCCATAAAATTTACTGAAATTTAGAAATGAATGTCATCGATTTCAGGTTATGAACAAAAAAAAAAAAAAAAAAAAAAAGATTCAATCACTTGCGGGCTTCTCCGGCTTTTCTGAACTCGTAATCCATAAAGCGTTTTGTGTAAGAAAGATTCCAAATAATAACATTAAACTAATTAAATGCATTTTTTAAAGTTTCTATTCCATAATATTTAATTTATATGATTTTTATGTTTTTTATACAAAATGCATGAAATTTCAATAAATTATTTAATTTCAAATAATTATAATCGCATTTGTGAGAAAGAAATGACGCTTTGTCATAATTGTTTCAAACTAAAATTTTTCGTTATTGCATAAACGATGAACTGCAAGTCAAAAACAGCTATAAACAATTTTGTCAAAACAGGGTGGTAATCATATAAGCTGACATAATTATCACCATGTTATTTCCGAGATGTAGTCGATTGTCGCCTTGAGGCTAATCACGTACTATTATCGCCAACATTGCAATAGGTTTCTCCAAATTTTCATTACCATGCAATAATAACTGAGAAAGACGTAGGAAATGAGAGACAAGTTTACATTTGTTTGTTTTCTATAAACAAACCACATATGGTAGACAATAACAAACATGCAAAATGCAACGAAAATTATGTAAAATTTATGTTAAGCGAAAAATGATAAATGAATTTCAATGTTGAAAGGATCGTAATCGATTTACAAGAAATTTACATTTAATTGGTGCAAATTAATAATAATTCTTTGTAAATGGATAATGTTGTTGCACTTTTTAATAGTCAACGACACAAATTGAAAGCAATTGACTGAAGATGCAATATTCTTATAGGAAATATTTGAAAAAATAACAGCAATATGTGATGTATTGGCATCAAAGAAAGAAGTCATTGAAGAGGTTAAAAGAGTGCGATCAGTGAAGACGAAATATTACCTTGATCCTTTAATGGGCGTCACTGTTCTCCTCTTCAATAAACGAGCATAAAAACTAGTTAAGATACTGTGTGTTGGAGATGTGCACATTGATTATCATTCCTCAATTTAGCTCGATATATAAAAAAAAAATTACACCTATGAATTATTTTTTCTTTTTCTTCGGAGTTTAAATGCTCACAAAATTTATTCACAAATCTAGTTTCGCGCACAGTTCAATTTTCGAAATGAAAAACAATTCAATTGCTATCATCTGTTTATATTTTTTCTTACAGCTATTTTTCCACAAATGCAATCCTAAAAGGGAGTTGTGTGCAACTTGTCTTCGGTTTATAATCAATATTAATGCAAACTTGCTGTTGTAAGGTTGTTTGGTTAATCTGATCGGTTCATAGTTATTATATATTATTTGCCTAAAAATGCGTTAATTTTAAAAGGGATATGAAAGACACCGCAATTACTTTTTCCTTAGTAATACTAACGATATGAGTATCAAATAGAAGAAATTGGAGAGTAGAATGCGTCTCGCATACTGGTGGTATGCGAGATTCGCCCCCCGTCGAATATAACTTTATTGCCTGTTAATATATATATATATATATATATATATATTTATAAACATTAAAATAGTACGTTTTGTGGGGCGTTGTCGAAGAAGTGGACCCATGCAAACCATTTTCAATAGCGCTCGTCCTCGGGCCAAAACACATCAAAGCATCAAATTTCCCCAAAATAACTGAAAAATTGGCGACATGTAGTTTGAATAGAAATCTACATGAACGAACATCAGACAGACCGACAGGCATAGAGCTATTTAGCAAATTATTCTAAATCAATACATTTCACTGCCCTCTCACAGACATTCTTAAGGTATAAATACGTATTTTGTTTAAGACCTTAAACGTTGCCCTCTTAATCCCAATAGAAAACAAAACAATTGTTGATTTTTTACATCATGGGCAACATATAACATTAAATATAGGAATAAAGGCACAGTTAACTGTGTCGAGTATAAAATGTTTGAATAAAATATGTTGCAAACATGTTGCAAAGCTGCGCAATTTTTCATTAAGGCAAGTAATCAATGAATATTAATCGACTTACATAAAGCTATGACATTCAGTGCGCTAAATTTCTTGCGCTTCTACGTTTAATTGATACGGAACTGTTATGATATACTTACGCTCAACCGATATATATATATTCAATTTATTCAATTATTAGCTTATCGAAGCTAGTAGATTCGAATACATAGCTATAGACAGTTTGTAGACATGTTTGAATTGTGCGCAGTGGTGTCACGGTCAATGTCAAAAAAAAAAAAGTAACAAAGTTAATAAACGACCTTTTTTGATTATAGCTACATGTTGAAGAATGTTTCCACTATTATGTCGATATCTAAGCATGGAAAAGTATTACTAGGCCGCCCATCTTTAATACATAATTAGAAAGAGTATCCCACAATTTACGCAAGATTTGAACTAAATACCAAAGGTTTTTTTTTTTTTTAAATTCTTATTTTTTTATTGAATCATAATGTACATAGGATACGGTTATATGTGAAATAGCACATCGGATAAACGGCCTCGACGGCTTCCCTGGTGCATACGAACTCTTTTAACGAAATTTCCGAACTGTGGCTGTGAAGCTTTCATTATTTTTGAAATATTGTTCAACAATGAAAACGCAGCTCTACTTTTACTACCCTTGAACTGTCAGCTGCGAGGATTACCAATACTTCATCGCATAAATGGGCGGCAAATTCAAATCTTACGTAAATTTCGGACACGCTGAAGCGAGCCATAAAGAACTCGTTCAAGTTATTCTGAATTTTCATTAATTGCTGAAATAAATCGGAGTTTTTTCGTAAAACATATCGTTTTTTTTTTTTTTTTTTTTTTTTTGTTGTTACATCAAAATTTTGTTATACGTCATATGAAGAGAAAAAGGACTAAAAAATCATTTACATAATAAACTATTTTTATATGTTTTATATATAAAACATAATATATATATGTATGTATATATTATGTTTTAAAATCAAATCAAATATTAAAATTATTGAAATTTTAAAGCTAAGATGACTCTTGTTGGTGTTGTTGTTTTTGTTGTTGTTGTTCTTACTATATATAAATTTCTTGTTAAAACTTAACAAATATGAATTTCAAGTTTCTCTTAACGCGAGACAGTTTAAGATAATAAAAACATTAATTTAATACAACAATAACTTTCCTTATTTGTTTTTTTTTGTTTTTTTTTTTTTACTTGTATATTTGCGGATTTATGCTTATCGTATAAATAAGCATACGTACATTATAAATACATATAAGTGTGCATGTATTGCAATTAGGTATGTATTTATATACATATTGACTAAGTGCCTTTATATTCAAAAATAATTAATTATAAAAATAAAAATAACTACAATAATAATAATAATAATAATAAGATTGATACATAAATATATAAAAAAAAATTGAAACTCTCTAATATGTGTTTATTTATTTTGATCATAATAAAAAAGTGCTAACGCGAAGAAGAAGAAAAGGGAAAGAGAAATACGACGGATCAAAATTATACAAAAAAAAATTAAGAAAACAATGGAGTTTGAAGAGAATTCGAGAGTGTTAGGGCAGTCACTTGAATTGGGTTTTAAATACAAATGCCTAAAGGTAAAAATTGATACTATGTATTACATGACTTAAGATTTTTGATCACAGCCCTGAAAACACAAAAAAAAAAAAAAAAAAAATAGATTCAAATCGATCTTCAACGAATTTTTTAATAATTATAACAAAATCTACGGATAACACATTGATAAAAAAAAAAAAGAAAAGCTCATTATATCTTTTAAATACATGTCAATGTATTCCACCAATGTTTTCATTCTTGACTTTTAAATTATTCCTAATTATTAAGGATTAAAGAGAATAACAAAAAAAGAAAAAAAAAAAAAAAAAATTAAGAAGTAGAAGAAAAAGGTAACTAAAGGAAAAACTCTCTCTACGTATATTGTATAAACGTGCAATTTTGGAAGAATTAAAACTGCAAAGTATTGAGATATGGTAAATATATGATTAACGATTTAATTCAGTGCGATTGGCAGCTACTTCAGCCAGTATGAGTAGATCTGAGGTAGACGATATATTGTCGTTTAAATTATTTAAAATTTCGACAGATCTTTGATTCAATGGTGACGGACACGATGCCAAATTTAATGCAGTAACATCGGCACATTTATTGTCTGTCATATTAATGTCTTTTTCACAAGATCCATTATAAGTTATGGCGAGCGGGGTCTCTTGCAAATAACAACAACCATTTATAGTTAGCACGGAGGCAACTTCATTTTCTATGGCGCTTACATCACGTCTAGTTATGCTCTCTTTCCGGGCTTTACGTTTTTGACTGCCTACCACTGCGACAGCAGTTGCGTGCTGTTGTTTCTGTTGATTTTGCTGTTGCTGATAATGCTGCGATTGCTGTGATTGTTGCCGCTGCTGCTGCTGCTGTTGTGGTTGTTGTTGGTGGTGTAAAAACTGCGAACTGTTGCACTTAGTAGGAGTAGTAGGCTGCGAAACCGGCTTAGGCGATTTCATATTTATATACAAATTATCATTGTTGCCTTTATTATTACGTTTTTTATTGTTCGTTGAAAATTTCTTTTTCTTTTTTGTATTACGTTTACGTTGTAAATAATCATCCAAACTTAAGGCGGGCAGTTCTTTGATTTTCTCTTCTAAATCAAAATTTCCAATATCACAAGGCAGCACGTTTTCCGTTTCGGATAAGGAACGACTTTGTCCAATTCCAAGGAGAGCTTCTCTATCCATGTCCACCTCTCTAACAAGAGAACTTTGTTTACCACTACCATCTTGCAGTAGTGTTTCTGCTAAGCGTACGGATGACTTTGATTTTTTTACTAAAGGTGCAATCTGACCTGAGTTAATTAGTTCCTGATATATTTTACCCTTGCATGATCTGGCACTTTTCTTTTTCGGCACTACACCATCCTCTTCACTGCTATTGCTGGAAAAGCTATTCTCGCTGTAGAGACGTCTTTTAAGATGCTTCTCCTCAACCATTTCCATGTTACCGGGTATGTGAGTGGTTAAAAATTGTGTAGTCTCACCGAGAGCTTGTTGTAAAGCACACTGTTTGCTTTTGTGTTTCTCTTGCAGTAATGAGCTTAATTCACCCATTTGTGCTTCGTCAGCTAACTTGAAATAATTAACATTGTTACGTATTGTATTTTGATCCAACGCGTCAACAATTTCTTCATTGGTAGCAATATGTGTTGGCCGTGTGTTTAGAGTACGTAAAGGAGGTGCGGGCAGTTTATACCATTTAAAATTGGGATTGGCTGAGAAAAAAGCGTCTTTATTCTAAAAAAAAAAAAAAAAAAAAAAAAAACCGGTGAATGAAAAATGAAAAATTCGTAGATCATAATAGTCTTTTTGTATTTATTTAGCTACCTGTTGAGCTAAGTTTGTAAAATATTTCTTATCGTTGGCATCCAAGGAGGCCCACCAGTCCCCAAGAATTTTTGTTATGGCCCTAAAAAAAGCAAAAACAAAAAAATAATAATAAATATATATTAAAGATATATATATATATATATATATATATATATATGCATATATATATATCGCAGTCGGTATGTTTAATTTTCACCTGTTTTCTAAATTCTTATAGCGTTCTTTTACTATAGCCCGATGACGCTTGCAAAATATTAGAAATGCGTTCATTGGACGACGGGCATGATGATCCGGTTTACTGCTAGTTGTGAAATTAGCTCCATTTTCATGGGACACGTTTGGCGTTTCTACTGTCTCGATATCAACATCAATATGTAAATCACTATCCTCAGTCGATTGTATTTTCTGTGCTTGAATAGTATTTTGAGCAAAGTGATAGTTGTGTAGACGTTCCGTTGCACTATCATTTAGCTTCTGTTTTCTTTTATTATAGTAATGCTCATAATCGGTATCGATATCTACCATATCATCGACTTGTCCATTCTGCATTATATTATCAATGAGATCGTCATTATTACCATAATCCTCCTCGTCGTCGTCGTCGTCATCATCAACATCGTCATCATCGTCTTGGATGCTACTCTCTCCGCTTGCATTTGGCGAAGGCATGTCATCGTCGTCGTATGGCTTCAATTTGGCATAATTGTGTACACTCTCTATGCGACGGAAGGCATGTTCTTGGTCCTCGGTACGTTGGGTTATTGTTGCAGTGATTTTCTTACTCGATTCTATTTTATTAGCATTGCTGCTGCTATTATTCTTAGCAAGGATATCGGTTTGTACAGGATACAAATTATTATTGGTTTTGTTTATATTATTATTATTATTATTATTATTATTATTATTGTTGTTATTGTTATTATTATTATTATTTTCTCGAAAAGCATTAGCACTAATATCTAATTTTAAGGCACTTTCCAAATCTACAGGTTTGCATTGGTTATTGTTGTTGCTATTATTAGATATGGGATTAAGACTTCTAACATTAAGTTTCTCATCCGGAAATTTTGTATTCCATTTACCAAATGTATCGTCATTATCTCGGCTCTCTTCTCTATCAACAGTTGAGGCACTTAAATTGTTATATAAGGTACGAAAATTGTTCCAGCAATTGTTTTGTAGTTTTGTATGATTAGCTAAATGTTGTACTTTAACGCGTTCCTGGCGATCCGTTTTAAATTGTTCGCTACCGCTAACCGTTATCAATTGAGCGGTATTTGTTGCATTAGCGATCGCAACATTCGCATAATTTGTAAACGCTCTCGTCTGCGATTGCGGCAACATTCGAATTGTCGAGATATTACATTTATCCGCTGGAAACGTTTTTGGCTTTAGCACTTCCATTCTATTAATATTATTTATCATATTTTATTCTGTTTGATTGCCCGATTTTCTATTTAAATTGAATGAAGTTTTCTTCTCTCACTTTTTCAAAACATTATAGACTAAAAATAATAAAATGAAGAAGAAGAAAAGAACACAAAACACTTAGTATTAGTTCATTTAGAAATTAAATTAAAAATAAAAATAAAAAAAAAATAAAAAAAAACAATTAAAATCTCAAATAATAAATAATTTCACTTTTATTAATCAAACAATATGCATAACAGGCGATATATGTACCAATCAAAGGCAAACACTTACGCATCACACTGATTGGTTCAAAATTGAAAGAGTTATAATCATTTTAGGGTGAATTTTTTTTACATTCATCCACTGCTTAGGATTAATACACTGTAACGCTGAATACTATTTCAAGCCGTTTTCATAATGTTAGTTTGCAGAAATTGGTCCTCATTGGTCCTCCTTGGATATTTTTACCGTTTTCTCAAGTTTTTCGCTTCTTTTTAATATGATTTTCGCATTGACTTTAACACTGTGCAGATAATGCGGACGAATTGATTCGACATTAATGTAAAGAAGTCAAGATCCATACATACGGCCACATTTAAAGGTGGACAACAGCCACAACCGCAACCACAGCCCAGCATTAAATACTCTACACGATCTTACAGCTATTTATGTGAGGAATTTTCAAAATAAGTCGTTGTAAGGGCATTGGTCGAAAAGATGGTTCGATACTGGCCATTCTCGATAGAGTGCATCCTTGCGCCAAAACACGTCGATGAGATACATTTTATCAAAATATCGCAAAAACTGCAACCTGAAGGTTGAAAAAAACAAAACGGACAGACGGGCGGTATAAAGAAAATGAATCTATCTGAAATTCGACTAGGTGTTGCACACATTCGCTCAAGCTTAATATACATTTGTACCAAAAGTGATGTAGAGTAAAAAAATTGAACCAAAAATACATACACAAAAACATTTATCTGGCTTTTGAGTTATCGCCATTATACGATCTACACCGGTATACGTATCCATTATCTTTGCTATCTCGGCGTTTAAACAAAAATCTTAATTTACCAATCATTCGTAATATTTTCAAAAATTGAACAAAAGACGAGAGACGGACACTGGTGATCGAGAAATTTACATTGATCAAGTTAGTTAGGTATTTATGCCGTCGGGTCTATAATGTATACGTACATGTATATGTTACAAAATAAATGAGCAAACAAGTGTATATCTTGTAACTTTGATAGCCGCTGTAAAAAATTGAGTTGCACACTCAAATTTGGGATTGTTCGTGAATTTGGTGATTTTGCGAGTTAACAACTTCGCTTTAAGTTGCAAAAAAAAAAAAAAACAAACAAACAAACAAACAAACAAACAAACACAAAAACTATTGTGGGCCACTGCGCGTTATTACATACCATACACCTCCCTACAATTATTTATTACGACTTTTCTAAATAAGTCGTTATATGGGAATTAGTCGAAGAAGCGATCCAGCCCGAACCATTTTCAGCTGTGCTCCTCATTAGGCGTGAACAGGTTAGTGCACCAAATTTCATATCTCAAATATCTTAGAACTTGCACACGGTAAGTTGAACCGAAATTGACGGACGGACAGACAAGCTTATATCAAATCACAAAATGATTTTGAATCGGCCGATGTAATCAAAAGTGCGTAGAACCGCACCAATTTAATATATCCTTGCACCACAAGTGGCGTTGGCCAAAATTTTGCTATAATTTTTTTAGCGTACATTTTAATAAAAGAAAAAAAGAAATGAATCGGTCTCTTTAGTTAGCCCGGCATTTTAATGTAGATGAACATGAATTTAATAATACTTATGCGAATTGTAACCTTTTGAAAGCAGACTATCTAAACATTGATTGGCAAAAAAATGAAAACTGGATGTACTCGATCTCTTCTTCTCTTCTGTGACACATATGAAATAGATGAAGACACATTTGAGAGAAATAGATTGAAAGAGAACATCGAAATTTGTTTTTTTAATAATTGAGAGTTGTCACAAAATGAATAAACATTTTTGACAGCTCGCTTACAGTATACACTTTGGAAAATTTAAAACGAACGAAAAGGGGAGCAGGGAGTATCATATCATAGTTTTAAGGTGTCCCTGCATACAAGTTCCTATTTTTTTTTTTTGCAGAGACATAACGTTACCTAATTGCCAAAGACCGTATTCAACAATTACGCTTTTAACATTTCTACATGGCCGAGATTTCCCAGTGTTTGTATTTGTCTCTTTTGTCTCGATAGTTTCACTAATAAGTAAAATTATCGCATATGACTTAGCCAGCAACCCCAAGCCCAATATGAAATGTTATTACACATCCACAAGAATCGATTATTTGGGCTTCATATCATAATTGTAAAGGAAACGTATTTTTAATTCAATAAATTGAATTTGTCCATAACTATAAATGCCGTTTGCGAGAACGGCATCCTGATCGACTATTTTGAAAATTCAAATTGAATGAATTCAAAATGTAATTTGAAGAAAGCGATACAAGAAGCAACACACGCGCTAAAAGATTTTGATTAGAGCTTCGACTAGCGCGCCAACATAATCCTATTACCGTTACGTACGCTTTTAGTTCTATTGTCTCCACGAATATTATGAAATGAAAATGTCTTTCTCTAATCGGAACGGCTTACAAAAAGTAGGTTTCACAACATCGTACAGATGATAATATTTAAACGTAATTGGGAGAGAGTGGAAGGGAACATCGAAAGTCTCTTTTACTTCTAAAAATTTATATTAAAGCCATAACTGCATCCCAAAGCATACCTTTTTATGTTACTGCATTTATTTAGAAATGTCGATATAATCGGTTGGGAAAAAAGAAATTTCGATATTTTTTTTCGCTCTCTCTCTCCGTTTGCGGCAACTTATACTGACGTGAGAGATGCGACAAGAGGGCATAAAATTCAAAAATAATTCGATTGCACACCAGAGTTTATTTATTTATTTATTTTTTTCTTTTTTTGCCTAGCGATTATCGAAAACGGGTTCCCCCAAATCAATTGACCTCATTTGGGCAAGAGTGTAATGTTAAGCTTAGAACGATTTCGCTTTAATTATTCCATTTTTTTTTTTTTTTTTTTTTTTTTTTTTTAATGTACGCTTGTTATGCATGAATTTGTTCAACCTGGCAACAAAATCGATCAATCGGCCCCAAACGACGATCTTTGCATGAAAGCTTACTGAGAAAAATTTCAAACAAAATTGTTTACAAAACAACAAAGCAGTGATTTTTTTCTCATATACTAACAGAAAACAAAAATTCATACATCTTGCATTTGCAAGATGTATATGCATATATATATATATATATAAATATAAAAATATATATATATATACGCGTGCGTGTGTGTGCAGATAAAATTACACTCATACATACTAACGCATAGTAAAATGAATATTGAGCAGAAAAATATATTATTTTTTTGTTAAAAAAGAGAATTTTTGCAGGTGGAAGTAAAAACCAATAATTACTAGAAATAATGAAATGAAATGCAACGAAAATCAAGATTAAAAGAGAAATTGAAGAAAAAAAAAAAGGAAAAGAAGATGAAAATTGGGATCAACCTCTTACTCCAAAATGCAACTTCTCTTTTTTTTTTTTTTTTTTTTTTTTTTTTTTTATACTAACAAAAGAAAATTGTTTCTCGCTCAAGTTCCAATAATGATATACATATTCATATTAGTATATGTATCTACTTAAGCATATATTGTATATAAATTTTCAATATTCTAGAAGCTACATTTATTTGACTTCTTTTAAACTTTCATTGTAAACAAAAAAAATAAATAAAAATCAAAATTAATAAATAAATGATAGTTAATAAAAAGTAAAAACGTAATTATGAATTGTGGAATAAAGAGGTGCTCGTTTAAGCTAAGCCTCTATATGATATACTTTACTTATTTTTTTGCTTTTTAATTTGAGAATACATTTTTGTTTTTCTTCAAGCACTTACATATATATATATATATATATATATATATATTTATTTTTTTTTTTCTCATTAAAACACTACAGCAAATTTGTTTAAAACTTATCATTCAAACTTGAATATAAATTTTAAAAAAAATATTGTTTTTTTTTTTTTTCTTTTAAATAAAATTGCACTTAGTTTCCTTGTCTGACTGTCTGTCTTTTAAATATTATAGCTGTTTAATGAATGCGCTACGTGTACACCGATACGCAACTCAATTGTCATGTCAGTGTACCCGAAAAGCGGCAGCAACAGCTCCACACAATACCACAATAAAAATACTAATACATTTGTCATTATTACGTTCATCTATGTAAACTTTTTGATTTCTTTTCCATGTGTAAGTAAGCACTTTTCCTACATGTATGCACTTAGCGAGTATATCGTTCATTAAATAAAATACAAGCAACGCAATGCTTGCTTATGTTTGTTGTCGATGTTTTTGCTTGAACTTGATTATGGTTGTTGTGTCATTGTTGTTGCTGTTATTATTCTTGTCAACAATATATTAAAATAAACATAAAACTGAAGCTTTCCTTCGTTATAGCAAAATTTTTTATAAAAAAGTATGCAAAGACAAATTAATTTTTTTATATGATAACTATATGAATATTATAAAAATTAATTGTTTTAAAATATGAAAACACTTAAAACAATTTATTGTAGCTACTTCGCTCAATTCACGAATGTATAATGAAAAATTTTCACTTTTGTGTAGTTAATAACAAAAAGCTTACTTGTAAAACTCACTTACACACAGATATCGTCTATCTGTTTCTCTCTTTCTCTCAATTGTTGCTTGTTTACATTTTGCTTTGGCTTCTCATTCAATTTTTCAATCAGCTGATTAGATGATGAGCTTTCTGCATTTATCGATATAATGTATACATATATTGTTTGTAAATAAATGTAAAAGAAGAAAGAAAAACAAATTAAAAAAAAAAGAAAAGAAAAATATATATTTCTACTAAGTTAAATAAATTTTCTTTAGTTAAAAAGCCCTAGCACTATATAGGAATGAGTAGATAATATATACAATATATTGCTTACATATACGAATATATATTCTGTACATATGCTACACAATATTTACGTATGCAAATACTATATATATATATATATATATATATATAACATTATCTATATATAAATGATTTTAATTTAATTCAAGTCGAAATGGCAAAAAAAAAAACAATTGCATCAATTTATTTTAAAAAAATGAAATAAATGTATGTATCCATGCATTTATGTACGTGCATGTATACTAAGTTATTGCCTTAATTTTATTCCTCTCTTTGTTTTGCAATTAAAATTGTAGAGTTGCCATCCTTAAATTGAATATTAATACGTTGATTGTGCTCTACTCAACTTAAGAACATATATGCTGAGATTTCTGTTCATTATCAGCAAATGAAAATCAGAATATTAAGGAAGTGTTTAAAAAAAACGATATACATGTCAAATTTTTTGTATTAATACGTTTGAGTATTAATATATTTTGCGCATGTATAGCGAAACTTTTAATAAAAACTTAATCTGTTGCTCGATTGAATGTAGTTTAAAAGTTTAACGAGAATTATAAGAAATATCGTTCTAATCTTTATATTTTCTATAATTTTTGGAGCTTTCGACATATTAGTAAAATCGTCGTTATATTTTAAATGAGTTGTGTGAGTTAAAATCAGACACCAAAAAAGCCGTAGTTATTTTATTAATAAGTACTGATTAGTTTTAGACGACATCGTAATATCCCTAACGTCGCAGAGATCTTTCTCAGATAATTTTTTCATGCTTTAGAGACAAAATGATTAACTTGACTTTTTTAGCGACTAAAGAATTTATATACAGTTTGAAACGAACCTGACACACTCATCTTTTAATATACGTAATAACTAAATTAAGAGTACATATTACCTTTTTTTACTATGATTTTTAAAAATTTGAATAATAAATATGCAAGAAATAGATCGATGAAATTCACACAATAATTATTCTAGATTCTCAATTTCAAAAGGCTATACTTAAATATATTAAGAATTAAAAAAAAAAAAAAAAAAAAAAGACATCGTCAGTAAGAAAACTGATGAATGAAATAAATGGAAAAATTTTAGTTTCGTAAGATTTCAAGATTTTTCTTTTTAGACCGGCAAATGTATTCATCGTTTACTCTTGCATATATACGTCAAAAGGGAAATAGGAATGTACATTATATAGATTCCCATTATCCAGCAATATGTTATATTATTAAATTATAATAAAGTTTCCCCACTATCTTTATATAATTAACAGTTTAACTACAATTGGCAGCCCTTCACGATTTGCATATAAATTACTGAGAAAGTTTCTGGCAGAAGCACTGAGTGCTTTGAAAATGCGAATGCATATGTAAAAATAATCAACAAAAACAAAATTGACAAAACTCATTCATTAAGTTTTCTAATCATATGTTGGAACGGCTGTTATTATAGTTGGGTTGATGGAACTTTTCAAAATCAAATCAATCATGCACATATTTTATTATATCAATTTAAGATCATATCCATATGCACACAACTACTTAGCCCTTAGACAATAAGGCGTTAATGACGGAACACGCACGAACATAATAAAACAGGTAGGAATCGTTTAACGATGAGACAGGGAAGGAGTGTTCTTTTCTTTTTTTTTTTCGTTGCTTTCATTTGTTGTTGTTATTGTTTAACTGTATATTACTCAAAAAATTTCAAGGCCACAAATGTCTACAATAAACACTAATACACATACAAACGTGCACGACTATAGGTAAATATATGTATGCTAAGTAAAATGTATATATATATATATATATATATATATATATATAAATATGTATTGAGTATAGATATTTTTTACGTTTAAAAAAGCATACAAACGATGCCGTTTGTCTTAATATGTATGTATGCATATATGTGCGTGTATTTATGTGGAAACGTATATGTGTGTTCGTTCATTTTTGTTGTTTTATATAGTTTGAATATCGGTCGCTTGATGCGCGACAGAATTGTAGGTAAAACGTTCACTTTCAGGGTCATGAAAATTCGATTTTCTTTCTTTCAAATATTCATATAAATATGAGAAGAGAAATGAACTTTTTGAGTAATAAACAATGCATACACAGATGTGTTGAATTCTCAATGCATAGAATAAGGAAAAGTTAAATTTTGTATGAATGTATAAAAATGTCATTTAACTCAAACACAAAAAATAAAAATATGTTAAGTATATATTAATTATGTATGCAAGTGTGCTAAGTGTTTGCATTTGCTTAAAAAACTTATTTTAATAAATATTATGGAGATTTTCATATACAGATATGCTTTATATTCGCATTTACAAAGAGATGATTACTACTATACATGCAAGTGTCATGTATGCTTATTATCTGTCTGTCTTTAATAGCATTCGCTCTCCCTCTTTCTCTCTCGCCGTATATATAGAAAACTCTCATAAGCGGAAATAAACTACGGTCAAAGGCATTTAAATGATATAATGATAAATATATAATATTATTGTGTCGCGTACAGTAAAATTGCAAATAAATTTAATTAAAATTTTTTACAATTAATGATTAATTAAACCCTTTTCTTGCAATAAATAATGTTTGTCTTTTCTAATTTACTTCATATTTTTACTCACCGCTTTTTAAAAGCGACGACATTGCCACGATATGATTGTTGTATATATAATCCATTACTAATAAGCTAAACTAATAAAGAACGGCTTTGGAGAAACTAATTAGCTCTTTATATTAGTATTTTCTTTTTTTTAAAAATAACTTTATCAGGGTTGCTATGCCATCGAATTTTATCAGTTTTGAGCTTAAACAATGCGCATCACCGTCATTGTGGTAAACACATTTTTATAAAAAAAAAATTTTTTCTTTTTGTGTTTTTTATAATTAGTCTTACTAACCACAAATTGAAAACAAAGACACAGTTGTGACAGTTACGATTAAATATATTTACGCGTATACAAAAGAAATGAAAAAAATATTAAATAAAAATGAAGAATTACATTACACGAATTCTATGTAATACCACACATTTCGATAATCGCAATCAGCATTTAATGATTCTAGAAAACAACACCAAATATTAGAAGTTCATTTGTCACTTGGGTCGATTTAAATGTACGGCTTGAAACCGCCTCCATTGCGTCCATTTTTCTTGCGTCCACACATATAATTGACTATTGAATGTGCACTTAAGGACATATACAAGTATATGTCAATCTTCATAAAAAAAAAAAAAGTTGAAATTAGCGCTCGTTTAAATGTAGTAAATACATATAAGATTTATTAATAACAAAAAAAAAAAAAAAAAAAGAAAAAAGAAAGACATAGAACCGCTCGCAGAATTAGAAAACAATAAACTCCTTAACGGTTAAATGTCTAATATATGCGCATGCGCTTTAATCATCGCAACTAATCTTCTTTGCAAATTTCCAAAATAAAACCGAAAAATTAACGGTTTTTTTTTAGTTCCCTAATCTCAATTGCAGTTAGAAATTTGATGATCAAAGTCATGAGTGACAATTCAAAAAATATATAAAATCTACAATGGAACGTTGTAAAGTACCGGGAGAATGGAAAATACATCTACAACAAGCAGATCAAGACAACTCTCTACCGAAGACATAAGACGAATCTTAAGTTAAATAAACAAGCATCGTAAAGTTAGTGCTGCGATCAACTGAATCGATAATTCTGTTCACAACTTTAACAAGAGTAAACAAAGTACTTCACGGGCCAAAAGCATTTGATAAATATAGGGTGTGTTATAGATTACTCTTGAGACAGAACTTGGACATCATCCTTTTTCTGTTTCTTGTTCGTCAGCATGAATTATAAACAAAGATCTTAAATTTTTGAATTTTGTATATAACTTTTCTTTAAGAAGCAGTTCTGCGTATTTGTCCTGAAGACCATGATCTTATTGGTATTTTACCCATTCTAACTAAGATTTTTGACATTAGAAACATAGGATGTTCAAAGCTGAGTATGACAACACTAATTTAACAGTTCTAGTTTCGAATGGTTTCGGTAAGGCTTTTATTGTTGTGAATCATAGTCTATTACTGGAAGGGTGTTACGTCGGTTTTTTAACGCTACGGCACCTGAGCGCATAAAGATCGACATCAACATATTATTGTCTGTACCTCTTCTTCTCACATAAAAGAAATTGTTTGTGGTGTCGTGTAACGGTCTGTATTAAGGTTGATTTTATTTAGTTGTCATCACTTGTAATACAGAGTGTATTAAGTTTACGCGGATATACGTAACGATCGGAAGGGCCTAAGATAGTCCTATCTTTGTTATAGCTCTCGATTGAGAAAGTGATTCTAAACTTGTCTGGCCATCTTGTTCATCTTGTTGTTTTAATGAAATTTGCTACATTGACGCAAAGGCCCAAAGGCGAACGGTATTGAAAATAGTGTGTATCGGACCAACTTTTTCGATCACTACTCCCCATATACTGCCTTATTTTGAAAAGTCGTTACATGGAAAAAATTGCAATTTTCGACATTCTAAATTGGTATAAAAAATTTAATTATGCTGGGGCAATAATTCGAATCCCCTCTCATATAAGCGGTTCTAAGAAAACTGTTCTTTTTGTATGGTAAAAAGCTTTAATTTTCAATATTTCACGGTGGAAGGAGTTCATAATAACAAGTTGACAAAAAAATCAACCTTACCGAATATGGATCTTGTAAGGTCCGGCTTATAAGGATTGTCAGGGAATTTAAACCCTTATGTGCTAAAAATGCTAATTGTTAATCAAAGTGGACCAAATTTGAATCATATAATTCTATTTCGTGGACCCTACTCCATATAAGATAGCTCATGAATTGTAAGCACTTTAGAGAATTTATAGATTAAATTTCCAATATTTCATAACCAAAATTGGTCGATTATTAAAATTTAATAAAGAAATTAACTGTAGAAAATTTAGATCAAATGAGTCCATTTTTCAGATCCCAAAATATTTACAAGCCATCACGAGAAGCAAGCCCTTATATAGAAAAAAAACTGTAATTACCAATGATTTATGACGGAAATTGAAAAATCATAAGAGTGTTAGGGAAAATTTCACGCCATTTGATATTTCGGTTACGATTTTATGAAAGATATGCCTTTTCGTAAAAATAATATTCGGTGTATAATTACCAAAACGAGCATATAATTATGATGTAGCGCATTTGAAAGTCGGCCTTGCGCGATTACAATGTTTTCACTTGTTTTCATATATTATTTAGCTACCAGTAAGTGTAATATTTATGTATGTGCTGATGATTCTCAATGTCACGTCTAGTTTTCACGTCCGCGCCGATTTGCGGAGGATATAGTTCAACGGATGAATGACGTATAGTTCACTGGTCTAGTATAAGTAAGTTCATTTCGAATTCATGTAAACGATTGTCATCACTCTTAAGTAACAAGTCGATCAATAACTCCTGAGGCTAACACATAGGTATCGTCTCTAGGAAATTGTTTCATTTTATCTTCAGAAAATTCCATCCCCCAAATGACTTTGATTTAGTGAATTTGGTGTGCGCTCATTTTCTTCACAAAGCAATAGAAATATTAGGATCCGCCTGAATGCCCGAAGGCGAGGAATCTCGACTAGCAACTCAATGGTCGTGGGTTCGAATTTCAAGTGCGATACAGTTTTTAATAAAAGCCGATAGTCTTAAATGCTAATGCTTTAAGAGTTTAGTCTTAGAATTTATTTCTCTGGCGAAATTAATAATAAATAATAATAGAAATATTGGAATTTCGTGTGTTAATTGAAATATTGGGTTTTGATGCGGAAATACATTGTCCAAATTCAGCAATCGAGTCTGTAATGATAGCACCTATCAAATGAAAATAACTATTGGTTGGCGGTAAAGTTGCACGAGTACGTTAACGTTCTAAATAAGATATCAAAAGGAAGTATGTTTAGTGCTTTGCATGAAAGTTTGAGCAAAAAGGGAAGCGGTTTCCAAATGGGTTTTTGGAAGCAAAAACACCGAATAAAAGTCGATGGCTATAATGGTACAATTGGATGAAATGAAAGTGGAAATGTTGTCCTGTCCCCGATATTTTCTAGGTCCAAATTCCAGCGATTATTACGTATTCGTTAATCTCAAAGGTATGTTTCAGGGAAAAAGATTGTTATCAAACGAGAAGGTCGTTCTAAGAATCTATAAAAGCGGTATCAAAATATAAGAAAAACCGTTTGACTTGTTGTATCCGTCTATAAGGAGATAATGTGGTTGAATACGAATAGAATACGAAATCATGGTTGTTTAGGTTGAAGACCATGCAAATTGCACGATAGCGTGAGTAAATGATATTTTAACAAAAACCCATTGACTCTCATTAACCTTTGCCCTATTGGAAACTAAACTACGGTTAATTACATGTCATGTCCGTACCGTTTATATCGCATTTATATACCAATGCGTAAGATAACCTTGACAGTCTTTCTAAATATAAACGACAAGTCGTAGTGAATAAATATGCGAGATACGTCTAGCGTAACTAGCGCAATATATGATAAGAGATCAGAATTTTCTTTAAAATTTTTTAAAATAACTTCAACTTACTTGCTTATTTAAATATTAAAAAATATAATTTTTATTCATGAAATTATTTACACTTTCATGTCGCGAGCTCTTGTGCGATAAATGTAATTTCGCCTAACCGCAAATACTTAATTAAGGTTGCGAAGGATGTTCTTCATTGTCAGCGTAAAACAAAAAAAAAACAAAAAAAGACAAAATTCTTTGCAAGTCAATATCAAGACCGTTGCTTGCTCTCAAAGCTTTTTTTCTTTAAAGCATTTCTAAAGTATGCGTGGATATTAACTGCAACATTTTTTCACTCCTTAATTTTATACTATATTCAATATATCACACCGAAGGAGACATTCGCCCGATGCAAACAATTGAAACTTATAAACGACGCGACAAACACAGTACACATCGTAGCTCCTTGATGCATATAAAATAGAAGAGAGCGTTTAAGCAAAAACGATAGAAGGAAGAGCAACCTGCGCATTTTAATCGTAAATGGCGGATTAATTTCTATAGGAGGGCGCAGATAATGCTTTCAATGCAAAGTTGCGTACATTCTACGAAGTAAAGAACATTACAAGAAAAAACGATAATTTGCGAAATATCGATCGTGTAGTATATATATGATAATAGGGAGGCTCATCACCATTACACAACGCGAATATTGCTTTAGAATACCCTCATTTAAATGATAACAGCCGTCTCTGAACGCTTTGCAGGTTTCGATCATTATTAAATGTAAGATAACAAGATCGCTGATTAAATATTGAAAGTTCGTTTTGTGTTTGACAGCAATTGAAAGAGAACTTAAATTCGTTACTAATTTCTGTATCCATAAACGTAGTAAAGCGTAATAACAAAACTGAAGGGTTCCATTGCTTAATGAATAGTGTAGAAAGAAGAAAGAAAAAAAAAAAAAAAACATTAAAATCAATCACAGAGAATTTGTAAACACACACACAATGACAGTTTATATGAGACATCTTTATTTTATTTAAATAAACATGTTTATACGTATATAAGTTTCTTTTTTCTTTACATTCTATATAATATTTGCATATAGATTTTTTTGCACATATTTCTCAGTATGAATTACCTTTATTTTCTTCTTTAGTATGTTGATAGGTTTTGTTTTTTTTTTTCTTTTTTATATAATACAAATGAATTTTTATGTTCATATCAAAATTTACATAAAATTATTAGTAAATTTTTATATATAGGTCTTTATCGTTCGCACAAAAATAACAATTTTATTTAATAATTATTTAATTAATTAAAAGAAATTATTAATTGACTGACTATATATTTAATAATATTTTATTTATGTCGTAAAAAAATTTTTAGATATTGATACATAAACAAACAAAGCGAATAATAGTAAACGGTATGCGCAAAATGAACGAAATAGCGAAATAAAATTAATATATATATATATATATACATATATTATGAACATATGTACACTTGCTCTCTAAGCATTAAACAGTCACGTCAACAAATGTCGTCTCGAACTAAACTAAAAGAGAAAAAAGAGAAATTAAAAAGCTTACAAATCAGCTGTTCATCTGTCCATTTTATGCACACACAACTTGCTAATGCATGCACATTAGTAAAACAATAATAACAGCATAACGAATGCAATGTAAACAAACTCAGCTGATCATAGTTTATTCACACATTAAGCGTTGTACGGTTGATAAACAGAATTAACGGATAAAGTTTGTTTATAAAATTGTTGAAATGTATTGAATATGTATTTGAAATTTTATTATTTTCCATACTTGTGTCCCTTCACGTTTTCCTAAAGCATTCGTTTTCTATTAATTAATTTGTAGTAAGAGATTTAGCTGCAAAATTTAAAATGATCCGAATACAAAGGTAACGCAATGTTAAAGCATTTTAAATGAAGTTAAAAATTAAAGGTCAATCATATATATACATATATATATATATCGGCAACCAACATAGAAAGAAATAATTAGCGTGAAATAAGTAGTGACCTCCAGGCAGGAGGTGCACAATGGTGCCAATTACCACTTTTCTTCCCTAAAACTATGAATAGTTGAAATAATGCTGTTTTTTTAAATTAAAATTTATTTTTTTATAGCGTACTTTTGGTGCTTTAATCGAAAATAATTGAATTTCTCGAAAGAAAAAAAAAAAAAATTTACATATAAATTTTAAATTTTAAATATAACATACACCCATTTTTACTCAAATATTACGCTTATACTAAATTCTACTTCAATTTAAATTCAATTTATTATCAAAAACTGCTGAATGTTACGCACAGAAGTAAACTATAAAACAAAATTTTATTCTCAAGAATCGCAAAACTAAGTAAACCATACTCAAAAGCTACCCGCTTGCATGGAACTAATTTTGGTTTTTTGATCTTATCCTTAACAATCTTAAAAGAAAATTGCAAAAATTTAAAAGACTTATGGGTAAAGTGATTCTAGCAGTCAAATTTATATCATTTTCCTTTATAAAATTCATGGATGAACAAACGAACAAGCGGATATGTTAAGGTGCATTCAAGATTTGAAATTGGTCAAGAATTTGCATACCTTATAGGGTTTTTGACGCTTGTTTTAAATAAATTTTTCATATACTACAATATTGGGTAAGCGTGGTCCATTTTTGTCCACAAATGCTACAGTATTACCCACAGAATATATGTTCACATTTTTGTACATTTATTTGCTATATGAGTATATCAAGAATATATATACGGCCAGTCGGAGATGCTTAAATCGATTTTCAATTTGATGCTGATCAAGAATATATATATATACTTTGTGGGTTCTCTGATGATGCTCCCTTCTCGGCTTTGCAAATGCGTAGAGAATGCCAAAAAAAAAGTTCTATTTGCGACCATGGGGCGGTGGTATCTTATGTGTGGTACTAAAAAACACCTTCGTAGAATTTCGAAAAAATACGGATTTCCCAAAGAAAAACTTTATTATTTCGTATAAACTAGAGATTAGATCGAGAGCGACTTAAAGACGTGTACTTGCGCCGATATTGCAGCACGATGATGCTCCAGCTTACTGCTTGTTCGTAATATTTTGGCCAAAAAAAAAAGACCGTCATTGTGTCTCATCCATCGTATTCATCGGACTTGGCCTCTTGCGACTTTTTCCCTTTTTCCAAACTGCAGAATCCCATGAAAAGATGGACACCTGCCACGCATATCAGAAGTGCTTGCGGGATTGTAAAAAGCGTCCACACAAGTATATTATATCTAAAAGGGATTATTTTAAAGGGGACAAAATAGATATTGGTTTGAATAGATATAATAGATGATTGAGCACACCTCGTATACTTTCTTAGCTGATTTAAAAAAGACGTCTCTCATCAAATTCTCTAAAGCTTTTTATCAGTTTTTACAATTTATTGTTTTATTCACAATTTACATTAAGTATATCGTAATTTCTAAAATTGGTTTCAAAGAGTTAAGGCGTATAACTTATTCATACATTTTCTTTAATAAATAATAATATAAAAAAAAATAATAAAATTAAACTATTTTCTAAATTATTACAGTTCTTTATTGATATATGACAATTGCCCGATGGCGCATTGATTTTTAATTTATATTTGAAAATGTTTTCATAAGTGCAAATGAAACATAAACGCAATAATTATGGTTTTAGATAAAGTAAAGTTATATTAATTGTAAAGATAATGCTTTCACTTTTTTCCTCTATTTTGCTGCATCAACTGTCGCTTGCGTTTACCGTTGTTGACAATCATTAAAAAACTTCACCATTTTAAACATAAGGGCATTCATTTATTTTTACTACCTAAAGTAGCGATAAAGGTAATGTTCAATTGAACTGCCGATGAATTTATACCTTAAGATTAATGCAATGCCTTATGATATCCAGTATTAAATATAATATTTCAATATTTATTAAAGACGCTTTTTTGTTTGACGAGTTAAAGTTAATTATTCGAATCTTGGTTATATTGTATTTAATTCTAAATGCACCAAGCACACAGTGGCACTAAGCCGAACTTGTACACCTAGCGAAAATATTTATTTCTTGTGATATATTTCAAACTAAATATATAAAATATATAAACAAAAAAAAAAATCCTTTTTATTGTTTTATAGTATTATATATTACATTAAATGACGTAAACAAATTTCAAAATTTATCATTATTTATTAAAATAAAGATAAAAGACGCGGCCCATAATTAGCAAAAACCGATCATTCCTTTCGTTTTTTTTCCAAATCGCAAAGCCTTTCCTCTTTGAAATCTGAAAATCGTGTACGAAAAGCAATAAAACCGGCTAAGGGAATCGTCAAGAATTACAAAAACGCCATTTTTTTTTTTTGGCATAATAAAAAATGTACGCATTAGGCTTCCTGCAGGTATATCAATTTATGTAACTTCCATTAAATAGTTTACATAACTCACCAGATTTGCAACAAACATTGCTCTGGCAATGACTTTGCGAACAGCTGTTTGTTGGTAGCGACATTTTAAATTAGTGAAAGTTTTTGGTTTCGGGCATTTTGAAAAAAGATAGATTATTTCTTCTCGTTTTGATAGGTGCTGATGCAAAAAAAAAAATAAATAAATAAATACCTTCTCACATTTCCTATCGCCTTAGATAGTGAAAAGTATATTTTTCGTCTTCACAGTCAATAAGAAATCGTGGCATTTTTGTTATCGCTTGCGTTTGTAACAATTAATTTAACTGTTATATATATAGCATAGCGGATTATGGATCTAAATTCAAGTTAAAAGGTCCAATCCATATCAAATACAAACAAAAAAAAAATATATATATAACATAGCGATAAATAAAGTCAAATTCTGTAAATTAAATATATGAGAAAAGTGGAGTTAAATGTAACTTCGTGGAAACAAATTGGTAATACTTCCCAATAATTGAATTAATTATAAATAAATAATTATTTTGAAATTTTAACAAGTTAAAGTAATTATGAGTTGAAATAAACGTTAAAGTGCAAAGTAGTGCTGGTGGCAGAAAAAAAGAGGGCAAGCAAAAAAAGGATGTGCGTGTTTAACTTCAATATACATGCAAACAATTGTACAGTACAGATCTTTTATTATTTCGTCATTAACAAAAACAACAAAATGTTCGAATCTTTTATTTTTGCTAATTGCATTAAAGCATTTAATTAAATAATGCACACGTAAAGTCATATGCGCGGTATCGAATGGTGTATAAATGGCCACCTAACAGATGATGTAGGGGGAAAAAGACATTCAATCGGACGGTGCTATGAATGAAAAAGTGTAAATTGTATATTAAAAAAGAATTGGCTTTGGTAGAGTGTGGATTATAATGGAAAACATAAAGAAACACTGTTGTATATCTAAATGTTACTAAATAACGTAATTAATTATATAAATAGTAATTTCTGTGATCGCAATTGATTAACAAGTAATTTACACCTATTGTGCCATAATTGATCTTTAATGATATTAATTAAATATTAAATACAAATTGAATCTTTGCAAAAAGCGAAATTCACATTACTAGAAACCTCATTTTTTTTCTGATTGATGTACATATGATTTTTTTTACATTGAGTTGCTACAAAAAACAAATGAAAGGCATAATAGTTGGATGCAGATAAGAGGGTTAGCAGGGAGCGGGATTTACTATAGTAATTCCTTAGGTTAGGTGAACTAAAAGGCGATGGCATAATATCAACATTGCCGCCCACGAAACATCTAATTAGACTTGGTAATCCTTAATAAAGCAAACAAATCCCAATCCGACGAGGAGAGCTCGGAAACAGGCATGCTACTCTAACTAGTTCCGACTGTCTTAGTTGCATCAATGCATTAACATCTAGGGGTTTATTCCTGTCTGCGATTGCCTGAGTAATGAACCCAAAGCTACTCAATCAATTATATTAGACTAGCTTCGTTAAAGATTATATAAGAACGGTGAATATGAAAGGCTTTTATAACAAAATGTAGTGATTGTTATAACGCAATGTATGTTTTTTTTTTTTTTTTTGGCAGTGACCACAATGACAACAGAGGCACAAAACCGGTATGTGAGGACGCATAGTCAAGCTTATGGGACGGTCCATACAAAGTCGTAATGAATGGCCAAGTTAAAGTACACCAGACAAAAGGTATCGATCTCCAGGTTTTGTCAGAAAGGTAGTTGAAAGCCTCTTCCCGAAGCATGTTGTCCGCGAAATGCGCACTTATCTTTGCGCAGGCACTGTTGAGGAGTTAAATGATGCATTGCTGGAACCAGGAAACAACAAAGCACCAGGTCCGGATAACATCCCAATCGAAGTCCTAAAACTAGCCATGGCAGGAAATACCCAGCCATTTTTGAAAGTTTATAATAATTGCCTACATGCGGAAGTATTCTCGAATATATGGAAAAGCCAAGAGTTTTTGCTGTTACCAAGCCAGCTGAGAAACCGAAATTGTATGGGCCCTTATGTATAATTGATACGCTAGGGAAAATGCTGGAGAAGATGATTTGCAGGCGCATGGTAGATCATATCGAGCAAATGGGGGGAATCTTGAATAATCAGTATAGCTTCCGAAGAGATTCGGTCAGCTGTCGACGCTACACTCCAAGTGAAAGCTCTTGCATAAGACGTTATAAAAGGCGCTAGATGGAAAAATGGTAGCAAAAAGTACTCCGCTGTTATCACTTTATTTAATTATTTAATGACTACAACTACAAAGAAAACATTATTTCCTAAACATATGTTGAAATTGAGTTATATAGAAAATAAATTTGAAAAAAAATTTTAGAGTAATATTTTGATTAAAATAAATGCAAAAATATTAAAAATTTATTTGTAATATTGTATGCCAAGTATATTTAATTATAATTTTCTTTGTAGACCTTTGTATTTAAATTGATTCCCCCGTTAAAAATACTGAAGGAAAGAAAAGAAAACAATTAGAAGATGAAGAAGAAATAACGAAAAGAGTGAAAGAAAAACTTCCGTCTACATCATCCCCTATAATAGATAATAAGGCTAAAGGAGAAGGAATAGAAAGCAAAAATTTGACTATCCCGAAGAAGGGACACAAACATTTTTGCCAAAGCACGTATTTGATTAGCCTATAGAATTTTTTGAACAAAATTGTACGCGATTCATATTTAGAAAAATGACGACAACTCAATACCATACATATAACTTCTTAAGCAAGTGTATGGACAAACTCGTTACCATTGCAAATATATCCGCGTAATGCACAATCTTAAACATACATGCTAAAAAGAGACAAAAACATTATGTATATAAGTTCGAACATTTCCTTAGCAACATTATTGCAACATTTTGCCTTTACGGTCTTGTGTAGGGAGAGGACGAACTTTTGGCGAATTTCAAAGTGATGTCGTCTAACCAGGGTAATGAAATTAGGTATTTCTGATAGGCATTTTTGACGACATATCAAAAATCTGTAGTCTAAAAATGGTTATAACACAATTTTAACATTGCATTCTTTCAGTATTTGTGATATACATTTGCATGAGATTTACTAGCAATAGATAAATATTTTTACTTTTGCGTTCGTAATTAGGGGCTTAGTATGTTTTAGATGTGCACGTTTGCTAAGATTATTTAATTTTAACACTTATTTTACTTTATTGTTGTTTATTTCGCAATAAATTCTAATTTAGCAAAGACAATTTTAGTAAAGACACGATCCGTAAAAATGTGGGTTATCTTGGGGGGCTATCTTTCACTTCAGTAAAATTTAATACTTAATATAATACTTGGCAAAAACCAAAAGTCTTGTGCGATTGACGGCTGGTACTGGAAATTATAAATAAATAAATTGCTAACAGACCCTCTCTGATTAAAGAATTGTGAAAGTCTTTTTCAATTTGTTTAAATTGAAGTAAGATACATACAGTAGCAGCAGCGGCAGTGAAATGTAAGAAGATTTCTTACGTTTTAGTAATTCGGCCCTGACTTTGGATTGACCAAGTAATTGAAAAAGAAGTTAGATGTGAAGGCAATATTATGTTGTCTGTAATTGTTCCACTTTTAATTTCTATTAAATTTTTATTATTGATATACCCACACACAGGCCGTGAATGCGCATTCGCCGGCTAATTTTATGGGTGAATTCCATTTAATTTAAGATTTTTAAAAAAAAGTAAAAATTAGGAAGAGTATTTGCTAAAAAGCTTTCTTAAATTAATTGCTTTAGTTAGAGTCAATTTTAACATTAATATTGTATTATTATATTCACCTTTGATTATATAATTATTTTCATTTATTAAACAATTACAACGCATTTTAGAATAAATTTGTTTTGTATAGATCCTGGCAGGTGAGGTGAGTCAACCCTTACAGATCGCAGTAAATCCGGGCATTTAAATTTAATAAAGTAAAATTACGCAGATATAAATTGATTGCAGTACTGAACGATGCATATATACGCTCTATTATCGCTATGAAATGCTTCTCTTTCCCTCAACAGCAGATTTGCGCCATTAAGGGGAAAATTAAAGTACATTTTAAAAGATGGCTACACAAGCGTGACGCCGTCTATAGAATTTCAAAGCATGGGACAATAAAGGGGCGCCGAATGCATACATATGAAGATAGCTGATAATGCTTTATATTTGTGGAAATGAATGACGGAATGACGGATGGAAGAGAGAACTATGAAAAGAGGAAAAGTCCGTCTGCATGATTTGAGCAGATGTTTTTTTTTTCTTTTTAATGGTTTAGGCAAGAAGACAATTTGGTTTTACGCGGGGAGAGTTAGTTAGTTGTGTTGTGCCGTCGAAAGAGTTTGTGCTGCGAAGAGGGAGTTGTATGATAGTCTTGCAAAACTGTTTCACCTGTATGGCTAGAATTAATAAAAGTATTGATAAAACTGCGCATAATAAATGTTGTTCTAATTTTTGTCAATTAATATTGTCAATTATGACAATAATAATGTATTACTTAAATTCTTGTTGCATTGTCTGATCGATCGATTGCTTGCAACACGTATGCAGTTACTTAAAATTATAGCTCCATACATATAACTGCCCCTACTTCTTTGTTAAGCGTATATCTCAAGGCACCCGATTTGCTTTAATTTTCATATTAATTCCATTATTTATTAATTGGAAAAAAAATGTTCAGGAAAAAGTCAATTTAGAAACAAATGTAAATGGTCTTCCACACTGAACGTTTGAGATAAAGATAACAACTATGATCGACGCCAAAGTAATAGCAATTTTAACAGTACGTAGCATCATCTGGCGACGAGATGACGCAAACGTCTACAGGCGTCAGATCAGATGGAATTAACAATCGATTTTTTCATCAATAACGTGAAGTGGCAAAGTATACGTTTCAATCAATCAAAAACCTGTTGAAAACAAATGAAGTATTTAAATAAATTCAACCTGCAATCATTTCTCTAATATTTACATGTAAAGTATTTTGTCAATCAGTTGAGTACGAAGATTTTAATTGCGTCTTATCACGAAACCACTTTTCATTTCTTACGATTAAAGAATTATATTTTCAATGAAATTCTTGCATAGCTTATTGTAATATAAGTGAAATAAACTTAATACATTTCTATAAAGGCCGTTAAATATCGGGTTAGCTTGAAACGATTTGCTGTCCTTTATTAACATATAACAAAACCATGAAAAATACATTATTGTGCGGAAATGCTAAACGCGGAGATTTTGCGACATAACCTACACGCAAATTACAACAATATCAGCATCCGTTTGATTCTAATTACGCAGGTTGGGTGTCGTTTACCACTAAAAAAAAAAAACGTTAAAGCCGGTCGATTTACTATAACGGATATCATATATATTGGCAGTTAACAACTCAAACTAGTGACGGATTCACCGTTGTAAGCAATTGAGAATCTCAAATATCAACACTGATCTAATCTAACTATTAACTTGTATAATGTTAGTGATGTACAAAAATGTTTGAATAAAAAAGGTGAGGACTCAAAATCGCACCTAGTTTTCGCCTCACATGTCGTTCGGGTCTAGATTGAGCTAAATTAAGAGTAACAAAAAAGGTACATAAGATTTGGATTAGCAAGATTGGATGTGATAAACTTAATAAAAGCTAAAAGGGCGATTTTCGATATTTGATGCCATCTTGCTACGACAATCCGATTTTGCCTTTCTTCATGAGCAGCCAGCCGACGCAAAAAGACATGTCGCGTCAGATATTTTCTTCTAGCGGAAACCGCTCAAGACTTCTAAATCTCTTCTTATCTATTATTGAAATCAAAATCTAAAGCGGCAGTGAATTATTAGAATAAATAGATTTGAAAAACGATCAATTAAGATATATCAGACGATGTTGTTTTTTTTTTTTTTTTGTTAGCAAATCTTTCCATATTGCCAATTAAAACCCAACGCCTGAGTAAAATAATCGAATTCGTTACGATACTGATGAATTAACTAATAATTTATATATAAATCATAAACTTATGAACTCCCTTCTTAATCAAACAAATACGTTGTGGGCAATTAATTCGGTAAAGTATTAAATTTCAACGGATGATGAGATGTTTCTATTAACAATTTCCCACTTAGTACGGCATATAAAAATTGCCTTGCGGGTGGTGTAAACAGTTTGATTCAGAATATCAAAATCTAATAGTATATAAAAAGCGAAATTCTAACAAATCAAATGAATTCGGTTTCGAGTCTCAAAGGGATAGATAAATAATAAATTTCTTTGAGTACTCTTTTGAGACCGGAACTGAAGCTGTAAAACACAAGTACACCGCAAGTATCGTGTGAATAAAGCCGAAAACCACACTCTTGTGAATAGAACCACACGACTAACCTCCCAGAAAAATTATGATGCACAGTGACAACATAGCTTGGGAGCCAACAATTTTGGTGAACTGGGCACGATGGTTTACGGCACCCTGTTCACCGCAGCAATATCGCCACAAAGCGGATGAATCGAACTTCAAGACTATTGTGGAATTGTGTGATGATCAGGAATTTCCAAGCACTAAAAGCAAAGAAGAAACGCTAGAAGAGAAAATTTTGAAGTTGAACGACACTTTCATTATTGTGGGCGATAACGTGCACAAGTTCAGAGAAGGACATGCGAAGCACTGCAATCTGAAAGGACGCGAATAGGCTCTAGATATGAAATACATTTTTTTAATGTAATATTAATTGTCATTTATCGAGAATTGTGAAAACACTCCTATCATTAATTAAAAATTTGAACTAAGCAAAGAATTGTGACGAGGTGTACAATAAGAAGTATAAGAAAATTCCTATAATGTACAAGCTCTTTATATATGTAATCTAGGCAACGTGAAATAAAATAAAATATTTCTTCAGCGTGATCTGGTCTTCCGCCAAAATGATTGCTCCGGCAGCCCTATTTAAACGTATAATGTCGGCAAAATTTTGGCCACAAGGCAGAAAGGGATCAGAGAATAATCAAATTTTGGCGAACAGGAATTGATCAATATTTGAAGACAAAGTTAAGATTTAACGCAGGCAAGACTGACCTTTTGCGAATGTGTATAAAAATTTATTAAACGCTTATATATCAGGTGAGGTTTTATAGAGACTAACGTTAGTCATCTTGGTAAAAAGTTTATAGATAGCCACCAAAATAAGAAAATTTGCATTATTTTTAGTTCATATCTGCTTATCTGCATCAAGGCTGACTTGTAAAAACATGAACAAAGTTTTTATAAACTAGCGTAGGTTACCCTGCCTGAGTTCCAAGTTACTGTAATTTCAGTTCAAGGCCATTATTTTGTTTTTTATAATAGTTTACACCATTATAACTGTGAATCTTTGAATTTATGTTGATAAACTGTTTCCTTACATTTTTTTTTTTCGTTTTCATTCCGATTCTTTTTAGCGAAACCAAAGCTTGCCATATGTTGGCTTTGAATTAGACACATAACGTCTTCCATACATAAATACGAATGTTAACCTTTGTTCGGACATTATCTGTGAAGTTATATAAACTATCCGCAAACTGGCGAATATATCATATCTTAATGACCTGCTCCCCCCTAAACTCGACATCCCAAAAATAATTAACAATAAATGAAGTTAGTGTATTTGGGTCAACCGAAAAGCAGGAAGCCTTGCCTACGATCACAAAGTTTGTTTGTTCGGTTCGTTGTTCAGGTCAATGGCGTAATTGGACAGTAATTTTTTTCTCCAAAATTCAATTGTACCGAACAACAGCTACAAATAGATACTGAGCTATTTAATCATTGGACTTTTTGGGGATGAAACAGTTTCGCGTGCATAAAATTTGGTATTTGGAAGTGTAGATCAGTAGTGTGTGTGTGTGTGTGTAGGAGCCAAAAATAAAAATCCTTCGTTCGATTTCAGCTCCTTACTTTAGTTTCTGAATGCGATAAAATATATCTGTTGAACAAGTAAAACGCCTACACTCGCACGACATATTTATATATATATGATGAGAATTAAATTTGGGGTTTTTGCTAATTATGCGTGTATCAATAAACCGATTGAATAGATTTTGCTATGTTGAAAGTTGATGTATGCGCGTAAATTACAGAAATAGACTGAAAAAATATTTACGCCAAATATTTGGGTAATAGCCTAGGGCACTTTAAAATTTGTTTACGTGCATCTTTTCGTATACAATTTTAAATCTAAAACTTACTTTATATGCATATAATTAAATTTATTTCGAAGCTAATTTCACAAATCAGCCATAGTTATCGCTTCAAAACATTGATGAAAGTTTCATGCGGCACTTGTATATTGGCAATTTGACGCATTTTTTTTTTACCTTCCGTTTGTTGTCTTAGCAATTTCATGCGTCGCGTCACATCCCCGCCATACTGTAATTGAGAATTTATATATGTTTAGATTGTTTAATTTTATGTTTGCTTGTAATGAATTTACCAATTTTGCCGTAACATCTTTGCGGTAGGCTTTAATCGTCTCTCTCGCCAATACTTTACTACCTACACAAGCTTGTATCGCTATTTGTACCATTTGTCTTGGTATCATATCCTTAAGTTTAGCAACTATATCTTTTCCCACATCTTTAGCTTTCGTTGCATGTACAATGCGAGACAATTCATCCACTAATTTTCCATTCAGATGAACATCCAAACGTACTAGATTGGTTAAATGATATCCATAGTCTTCATAGTTAAAACTAGCGTATCCGGAACTTAATGATTTTAAATGATCATTGAAATCTACGATTATCTCACTCAAGGGCAGTATATATTTGATAAGCATGCGATCGTCATCTATATTTGTGGAACTCTCCTGGATACCTCTACGCTCCACACATAAACTTATTATCTGCCCCAAATATTGATCAGGAGTCATTATTGTCCCCTTCACCAAGGGTTCGTAATACTCCTTTATATTAAACGGCTCAGGAAATAATGCAGCATTTGAAATTTCCATAATATCTTTACCCAGTTGCTTAATCATCTTCGGATTTTTTAGTAGCAATCGATATGTGACCGATGGTGCTGTGATAATCGGTTCTGCCCCATGCTCTTGTTGTAGTCGCTGACAAAAAACCTCCATATGTAAAAGACCTAAGAATCCTAAACGCCAGCCTTGACCCAAAGCTGGACTAGAATCCGGTTTTACAGTTACAGCGGAATCATTCAGTACTAACTTATCGATAGCGCTACGCAGTGCAACATGTTTTGATTGATCTGCTGGGAAAATGCCCGCAAATACCATTGGCTGTTGTGGCTTGAAGGTGCTAATAACTGAACATTTTTGATTCTTTAAATGTATGGTGTCCCCAATTATAGATTCTTTACTATTACGCATATTGCATGCAACTAAAGCCACTTGGCCCGCCGATCTGTAAATGAAATAGAATATGTCATATAGTAAAAAAGCTTATTCCGATTGAAGACTAACACTCACACGCAATTCACTTCCTTTTCATTTGGGCTTAGAATTGATATACTTTTCACAGGGTAAACTTTGTTTGTAGTTAATGACTGTATTTCTTCACCAACTTGCAATTTTCCATTGAGCAAATACATCAAATTTAAGGCACCGCGATAGCGATCAAACCAACTGTCAAACAATAAAGCTCTAAATGGAGAATTCCTGTCTACTTGTGGTGGTGGTATTGATTCTACGACTCTATCCAGAACTTCTGATACGCCAATACCTAATTTAGCGGAGACCTGAACAAGCGTTCACGACTATATCAAAAGTCTTTAAAAAATTTTTATTAAATAGTTAGTTACCTTTAAAACATCTAATGGATCAATGTTAAATAAACTTTTTAAATCTTTGCAAACTTTAGCTGGATTGGCATGTTTAATGTCGATTTTATTCAACACTGGCACAACGGTTAGATTTCTCGCTTTCGCTAAATGGTAATTAGCTACCGTTTGAGCTTGCACGCCATGACAAGCATCAACCAATAAAATGACACCATCGCAAGCTGCTAAAGAACGTGAAACCTCGTTCGAGAAATCCACATGACCCGGTGTATCAATTAAATTTAGTAAATATACGTCATCTCTGTACTTATGAAATATAGAGACTGTTTGCGCTTTTACTGTTATGCCCCGCTCTCTTTCTACTTGTAAATTATCTAATACTTGACTGCCCGAATTGCGTGATATAGCTCCTGTCAGTTCCAATATACGATCAGCCAAAGTACTTTTGCCATGATCAACATGAGCGATGATACTAAAATTTCTGATATTTTTTACCGCTATTTTTGCAAATTCATGTAAATTATGTTCGGCATTTAGATCCTCAGCAGTTTTGGACGACGAGTTCAATAAACGAATTGCCTGTGTACTTCAATTAAGTTTATTTATTGAATACATATATACAAACACATACAGACAATCAACTTACCGACAATTGAACAGTTTAATTTTTGATTTCCATAACGATATTGGTACCGTCGTCTTTATCATTTTCTTTAAGAATGTTCTCGCAAAAAAAAAAAAAAAAGCAATTATATGCCGGTTACTTCAGCTGACTCGTACACTTGAACTGAGTTTATACGATTTTGTGCGTGTTTTCATACTAATTAGCGTTTTTTATTTAGTTGTCGTTTTTTATCTCGCACACTTCTTATTGCTAATTAGTGATCAGTATAAAATGCTGGATAGCCGTTACGTTCCCTTGGGCAACTGCCCATCATCTTATTTGGATTGTTAAACTTATTTCCTTTGCCCCTATTTTATTGAGTTAGGCTCGCGAGCTCATTCTGCCTTATTGCCAGGGTATTTATTCTACATTAGTTTTTGACTTGGTCTTCAATGTCAGAGCCTTAGAGCCTTCGATTTGATGTATTTTATCAGAATTGTTAATGTTGAAATTGTTCTGCAGCAGAATTGCATTTGGTTTGATATATCAAATGATATGTAAAACGACTTATATATAATTTAATATTTTTGGAAAGAATGTTTCAATCCGAAAACCGAAATAACGAAATTGATTTAGGCAAAGTTTCCCGCTCATTAACTATGCGTTGAGAATTCAGCGAAGTATTGTATTGTATATGGTATTACAAACGAAATAAAATTTTCTGGAAATGGCAACATCTAAGTTTATTGAAATTGACGTTTCGCTGTATGAGGCTCAGATGAACTCTAAATATCTATGAATTCAATAATATGAAATTCAAATAATATGAAATTCTTTATATTTCTGCCGATATTAAATAAGAAAGCAATGTTGCTATTGTATCTTAGGAGATAACCCGACTGCGACAGCTTAGAAAAACTTCTTCAGACACCATACGCCATAGAAAATTTTAGAGACCTCATAAGAGACTTCGTAAAGTATATATAATCCCAATCGGCGTCAAATTTTAAATCAATTTAAGCATGTGCATCTGTCCATCTAGGCAATGTCTGTTGTAAGCATTCTCTTGGCCGACAAAAAAAAACTACCGACTTCAAATTTTGGTAGACACACTAGAAGTTCTTGCACTTGGTATTGAGGACGGAGTAAATTAGTCGAAAGACACGTCCATACTACCACATAAACTGAGAATACCTCTGCTTGTCAAAAGGAATGAAAAACTACTTTTTTGCTAATTATTCATAAACAATAGCAAAGCAATGTACAAAAATTTGAACGCGTATTCTATGGGCGATGATGTAGCACAAAAATGAAAAAAATTGACCATGCCTACCCAATATTACAGTATATCAAAATTTAATTAAAACAAGCTTCAAAAAATCCCATTAAGTATACAAATTCTTCGCCAGTTTGAGATCTTGAATGGATCTTAACACGTTCGCCTGTTCGTTTGTCCATCTATCTATTTGCACAACTGTCGAGTATATCTGGTAAACATTCTCCCGCAAAAGAGTTTAGAAGTGATCTAAACTTTTTAAAGGACTTGTCTACAATGCCCATGCGCCCATATGACAGAAACTTTTATTTCGAAAAAGGGAAAAAAATCAAACGAGCACACTGAAAATTTAGTTCGGTTAATTTTTTTGTCTTTTTGAAAAGAACGGTGATGGGTATAAAAAATTCGACCTTAACTCTGAGATATTCGAAAAATCGCTAAAGATTGCTCGATTTTTGTCACCTTATTGATTAGATGATCATAAGGATAGTTTGTGACTTTATGATAGAGTTTCCAAAGCGAATATTCATAAATTTATTTATTGAAAGAAAATTTAATTAGATTAACTTTTTTTTTTTTTTGTTTTGAAGATTTACCTGTTCACTTCCTTTAAGTGAAGAGGAGTGCATTTATTGGTAAAAAAACATAACTGCCTAAGTATCTTATGTATGTATTAAGAAAATTTTTAAACTTTGAATTTTGAAAGAAGAAGATTTTCTCTTCTTCTTTTTCGAAATATATAAATTAAAAAGTTAGTTATAAATTCGAATTTCAAATAAATCAAGTCAGGCTGTTAAACTTTTTCACCAATTGTTGCACGTAAATTGGGTATGTTTTGTATTACATACATCCATATATATATATATATATATATATTGTATTGTATATAATTAGCTTATAAAGTATTAAAATTAAACAACAATTTCATGTCATTAAATTACATTAATAAAACTGTGTTTGTAACTAAAAACAATTCGCCTTAAGACGAATCTTAAATACCCATCATTAGCTAAAGCTTAGTATTAATATACAAGTTATTTGATATGCGTTGCAAACAGATATACAGGAAGGATATACGGATTTTAGTCATATGAAATGATGAATTGATATTAGATGGACAGATCTGACAGTTATGACTGAAATGTGAATTTTATTTTATTTGGATTATGAGAAAGTTATTTCCAAGGTATAACTAATTTATCAAATTGTTCTTCGATTTTTTTTTACAATTTTCGTTGGCGGATGTTTTTTTTTATTTTTTGTAATAATAATACCAATAAATATGAGATGGACATGTCTAAATTAAGTCAAAATCGTCTGCTCATCGAGTTGGTTATGTTATTTAACAAAAAAAAAAAAAAAAAAAAAAAAAAAAAAAAAAAAAAAAAAAGTGGTTATGATTATTCTCCGATTGTGTGCAGAAAATGGAGTCCGTATAGTTATAGACGTAGCCCGCAAATTGATTATTGGCTTGTTTAACAAACGGTTTTGGAGTGAAATTTTCATTTTCTTCAGTCCTGTGTCACGTTTGTAAATACGATGTAAATATTACAAGATTTTGGAATAAAAAATAATTATTTTTGTTTAATTAATACACACAGAAATAGGAATATATATATATAGTAGATATATATATAGTAGATGAACGTAAGATTTCTTCTCGAATTAAGTTTCATTCGTTCGGCGGCAATTGTTAAAGTTATCGCGATTATAACAATCGATGATATTTGAAACATATCACGATTGCGCAGACGATTCCTTATATTTGCTAAGAACTTAGACAGTCGAATTGCGGCAAATACAAGCTCGCTTAAAATTGTTTGGAAATATTGATTTAAACCTTACAGGAAATAGTCCCAAATCTGTATTGCTTATTAATCCTAACTTTAATGATGGACTTAATTGAACTTGGCCAGAAATACATTCTATAGTAGTATATATGAGCACACTAAACATTCCTACAATTTTTTCTTTTACTATTATTATTATTATTATTATTATTATAATTATTATTATAATTATTATTTTTTATTTTATATCTTTTGCATCTTTCGATTATTGCTTGACAAAAACAAAAATAAATATATTTTTAACAAATAAAATAATCAATCAAGAGAAAACACTTCTTCGACATAGCATAGAGTATGAATGCATAGTAAATAATTTTGCAAGTTGGATAATATAAAGTGAAGTTATAGATTTCGAAAATGTCTTACAGCAAGATCGACTGGTAATTTAAAGTCATATTTATATAGCGTCTCAATCGATCGTAAAGCATCACGGAAACCAGTGCGTGATACATAACTTGTGGACAAATAATATGTTTCAATCAAATCGCTGCAGCTAAATATCAAATTAAGCCAATCCACTAATTGATGCGAACTGCAATTCAATATTAAAAAAAGGAAAATAAGGCCTTTCAAATAACTTTTTCATATATATTTTCCGATATAACGTAACTTACTTTAATCCGGCGCAAATAAACGCCTTAAAATGGGCATTATAGCTTCGTTTATAGGGCCGATGCATAGCGATAATTGCGCCGACAGCGCTTAATAATGTCTGCTTGGCCGTTACAGCCTGTGAATCGACAATTTCTAAATTGAAGCTTTGCGATAACTTACGCGCCGGCGTATTATTATAATCATCGCCGTTTTTAATGTAATAATATTCTAATATCAACTCCCAAGCATGCATAGGACGGCTGTTAGCTGAATTGAAAAAACCGGCATTTGAAGAGGTATTGTCTGCATTCTCGGTTTCCTCGTTGCCAAACGGAGAAGCCGTAAAAGAGGCGGCATCAAAATCGCGAGCCCGATAATTGTGCTCAGCCACATATTCTGGGGACGGATTTAAACAACGCATAAATGGCACAATTAAACTGGATGCTACCGATTCAGTCTGAATACGCAGACCGTGCTGAATTAATTTTAATAATGTCATCGCAAAATTTTTACGCACAGCTGTAGTCAATTCTTTACTTAATGTGGTAATTGAATCTCCTCGAAATCGAGCGCACTGAGCCAAACGTCTATTATGTATTTGAGACATATCGTATGAATCGCATTCATCCTCATCCGAATCCGACGACAATCTGTACGGTTTTAATTGCTTTTTGCTGGCTGCGATTGGAGCAGTTGTTAAAATTCCGTTGTATGTATGATTACGTTTTGTAACAATTTTTGATTTTTTCATGGCTTTATGCATTTTAGCCAGCTTCTCACGATCAAAACTTAAGGTAGCTGCTAACGAAGCGACCTCTTGTATGTCGACTTCAAGCTGAGCTCGTAGATCACTGAAAAAAAACGGAATAACAACAATTAAAAAAAAATTCTTATAAATTTAATTCGCATTATTAAGGATGTATATAATTGAAAACAATTAAAAACATTATAGTCGAGCCACGCTAACCATTAAATACCCTACACCACATTTTTTAGCATGGAATTCTTAATTTTGTATGAAATTCCTGTTGTGGGTCAATTTCCATCACCACTTGTTAAAAGCTAAACTTTCCTGCTCTACACTGGGTCAATTTTCGTGTAAATCGCTATTAGGGTAGGATCCAAAAAATAGGCCAACATACTCCAGATTTGGTATACTTAATCCTTTTTTATGTTAAATTACTGTAACGATATAATTTTCATACCTTTTTGCCATATCAACTTCAGTTTTCGTTGTATGAGAGAGGGTTCAAAAATTGCCCCAGCCAGTCCAAAGTTTTCATATCAATTTAGAATGTCGAAATACTAGTACTTAACCACTTTTGTCGAGAAATTTTGAAAATTACAATATTTTCCCGCATAACGACTTTCCAGAATAGGGCGTTATATAGGGTGTCATCAAAAAAGTGTAACCGAATCTGTACCATTTTCAATAGCGCTCGTCCTTGTTCAAAAATGCGCCACTGTACCAAATTTCATCGAAATATCTCAGAAATTGCGACTTGTTGCTTGAAGACAAATTTACATGGACCGACATCAGACGGAAAGACAGGCTTAGATCAATTCGGATTATGACTCTGAAGCGATCCATACAATAGAAGGTGGGTCTAAACCTAAGCTCTTCTGCATGTTACTTATGACCGCACTAAGTTCCTATATCCTGTATCACCAAGTGGTGTAGGGTATATTGAATATATTTTCAACTTACTGAAAATTAGAGATGTAGGTCTCTCTTTATTTGACTTACTATTTTGCACTTTTCATTCGTTATAGCATATGCATCCATATACATAAAATAGGTAAGAGAGAAAGGTTGGGCATAAGCCGAAGCATTTGCGACATAAACCAAGTAAAAATTGAATCATTGGCATAGGATTAGAGATGCATTTTGCACCGATAATACAGATTCATTTAGAATTCGAGACAGTATTCCAAAAATTTTGCGTAAATCCTCTCTAGGCCTAGCTCCAAATATCTCATAAAATCATGAAATAAAACAAAATTCTTCTAACCTATATAATCACACATCTGATCCTTCCTATTTACTATTTACTCAAAATAGAGGTATAAAGTCGTTGTCCTAGATTTGGCTCTCATGCAAGCAGGTGTAACATTTTCACATAATTTATTTCGCTAATAACCTTATCCACTATTCTTAAGTATTTTGAAGAACTAAAATTATCGGTTTCCCATTTTTAAACATTAATGCTTTTCCTAAGAACGCTGGCGAGACCTGTGAGATCGGCGAGATCGGTGAGCGATATAAAATTGTGTATATATGCAGTTAAGGTCAAGCTTGTACTTCATTTGTTCGACATTCGATTGACATGTGCGTGAATGAAAAAACAGCTACGAGCTAAGCTTATCGAAATTTTCCAGAAGAATTATACGTAAACGCAATAATATTAACGTAACGATCTTATTAAAAATTTATTATAGAGTACATCGAGAGAAAATCGTTAACTTCGTTTTAATGATCGTCATAATGGCATTTCCTTTACCCTTAGCGCAATTCTCGAATTTATAAATAAAAGTAAATTTGCTACCTTCATAGCTACAATTAATAATAGCATATTTATAGGAGAATATTTTAAATTCAAAGAAAAATCCGCATAGTCGTAGTACAGTTTGATAGTGATATGTAATGGGATCGAAACGAAACCGCGAAAATAATATATGTTGACATTCACTTATTTAAAAATGTGTTTTCATGCATTTTTTGATAATTTTATATCACTTCACTTACCCCCAATGATTTCCTTTATCCGTCTTCTTTAAAATATTCTTTTGGAAGTGCTCAGGCTTGCTGCCAAAATGGGTGCTAGCAAACATTTGCATTAATAGCGATGCTTTATCCATTAGACCGTGAGCTTTGCTATGAAGACTTTCGCGAGCTCTTACAGCTTCTGAAGTAGGAGCCGAAGCTATCATTTTCTCGGTTTTTGCGTCAAAACTACGACCAACATCATCAATGTCATGTTCCACGGTATTTGCAGCTTTTTGGATATGCTTTTTTTTTTTTTAGCCGCATAACTGTTATAGGCTTCGGTCATTTTTTCGCCTGTGTTAAAGGCTTTCAGTTTGCCTTCATCGGTATCACACTGCAGAAACGCAATAAATCGCTCCAAATCGGTGATTTGTGTTTTTAATTGGGCTACTAATTGCTCTTTCATTTTTAGTGGTCCCACAAACTCACCAATCGCAGTGTCAACATGTGACTTGAGCTCTTCTGCTGTAAGTTCGGGAAGTTTATATTCGTCGACTTTAAAATTGAGTTTTTGTTTTAATTCATCGATAATGATTTTCTGCTTTTCAAGTATCATATGTTGCGGCAGCACTGGAGCACCGGACTCATAAGCCAATTTCTCCAATTCAATTAACTGTGACTTTAAATGATGAATAAGTTCAAATTGACGTTGATGTAAAGCAACGTCATCGTCGCCGTGTTTTATATCTGAATTAGAAGATAATGCGGAAGAACAACGCTTTGGGGCAGTGGTAATTGCAGCAGAAGCCTCTGGAATGCCACGAAAAGCGAACTCCTCTAGATCTTTAAGCAACTGATCACGTTCCTGGGATGGAGCCTCGACAATTTGCTGTACCCTCAATTGAACATGAGCAAAATGTGAAGTTAGAGCCATTAGGGATGTAGTAAGAAATTCTTGTTCTTCCTCCAAAGTTTTTAAGCGTGTTATGTCAGTTACCAGTTCAGTATTTTCATAATCAAGTTTATCTTGATTGTCCGAATGGCTTAGCAAATCCAATTCAGATTCCGGGCTTAATAATTCTGAGGAAGGACTTACCGCATCATCATAATTAGCACCCAAAGGTGACCAACGTTCGCTTAGAGGTTGTAAGCCTTCATCGAAATCATTTTGGCCATCAAAAAGTGCAGATGTGTCTGCATTTGAAGCAAGCAGCTGTTGCTTCTCTGAGGAAGAGTCTGCAGACTTTGCATCAATAATTATAGCGCAATCCTTGACTCCAGTCTCCATTTTACAATTGTCATTTTCGCGAATTAACTCTTCCAGCTGTTGATTGTTATTGTCAACATCATAGACATCAGTAACGGTGGTAATGATACTTTTAATTGCATTATTACTATTTTTTTGATCCTCCAAAAAGTAGTCATTGGAAATTTCACCAATTTCACATTTTTCTTTTAATTTTATATCCATTTGTTCACAATTCATGCTATTCATCTTAAATATGAAGCATTAAAAATTGATTCATTAATAAAACCGAATTTGGCGAATATTTTTTTCTGAAAAAATCGATTATATTTCTTTCTAACTGATTATGTATACGTGCATATACATACATACATACATACATACATATATAGAAGAGCTACTTAAAGAAGTAATCCTTCTTCTAATAATATTGCAACGGTAAGAAGCAATTACATATAATCGATGTTTTTGCAGTAGTCGCGGCAATCATCATACATTTAATATAAGAATAACGGCAGCCCTAGCTATAAATCAGCTGTCTTTGTGTTCGTAAGTATTTTTAATTTTTAACATTAAAGGAGGACACTTCATTAAGCATTAATTTTCAAAGTGTAACGATTAAAATATATAGTTTTTTTTTTTTATTTAAATTCGTTTGATAAGAATTTCGGACATTTTAAAAGGCATGGCGACGCGGCGCTTGGTTTTATCAATGTATCGGAATTTGTTGCGTGAGGCAGAAAAGCTGCCCACTTATAATTTTAGGTAACATAGTTGATTCAATTGTTGTACATAGTTGTACAATTTTTCTAATTATTGAAATTATTTGTAGAATGTATGCTTTACGCAAAATCAAAGATTCATATCGGGAAAATAGTACAATCAGCGATTTTGATAAAATCAAAGAATTGGTTGGAGTGGCGAAATACAATCTTGCTTTAATTAATCGACAGGTGAGTGAGCGTTTAACAAATGAACATGCCTGCATAGGATTGAGCAAGCATGCATATCTTCGCTTCGTTTTTGTTCTAGAGATTCTAGGGAAACTCCGGCACATAATTATATGATTTGCTTGTTAAACTTGATTTTTTTTTTTTTTCTTTCAAATGAATAGAAGGAGGAGGGCATACGTTAGTAGATTCTCTCAATTTGATTTTTTTAATTGCGCTTGATCACATAGTGAAGATTTGTTTGTTTATTTCCATTGTAATTATTCTAAAATGATCTAAGAATTATACGGTTATTTTCTCAAATCTGTTCTTAACAAATCGAAGAATATTTAAATAAGAAATTTAAGTTTATCTCACTTCAAGATCAATCAATGATCAAATTTGGCAATTAAATCTGGACAGCAGATTTTGATTCATTAAACAATTAGCATCTCTATGAGATTTATAACATTTCTTGCTATTAGAGTTAAGGGGAACACAAAATATTCCTTATTGCCCCCTTAGAAGTGGATCTAAATATTGTTACGACCGCTGACGAATGATAGAAGTAAGTAAGTAAGAACTAATACATTATACATGTTGATTCCTAGGAAAGGACTTCACGATTTAGCAATGGCTGTGCGTCCTTGAAAAATTTGTTCTAGATGAAACATAACTTCCATCTACCTACTCGTAACATCTAAATTCAGTCATATATATATATGTATATATATATATATATATAGATACATACATGAGTATGTGAAACGTATCTTCAACGTATAAATATATATATATATTCAACGTATGCATATATTTGCACCGTATCCAGTATATGATGATAAATGAAATTTGTCTTTTGTTAAAATTGAGCGAGAAATTGAAATACTGTTCGAAGTTGTCTCTTGATTCTTAGTTGGGTGTAGTTTTATTATGGTAGATTTTTAAGAAAGCCGAATTGAGATAAGTAGAATACTTGGAAACGCTTTTTTGAGAAAAAGTTCTGATCGCAAGGAATGTTTAGTTATTATATCGGTTAGCGATTCCCGAGACTAACATATAAATGTCGTCTGTAAAAAAAAAAATTTCTATTATTTTTCGAAATTACCAATTACCGGGGGAGAAGAAGTATATACAATGATATTAGGCGAAATATTTTTATTTGCAAAAATCTGATTGACGTACGTTGATTAAACATATTATATTTTGATTGGAAAAAGACCAATTAAAGTCAGGATAAGCCCTGTGAAATGGTGTCTCTCTGTTCCGCTGAATATATATATATCTTTATTATTTTTATTATTATTGTAATGTTGGATGTTGGTTGGGCTTTTCGAATTTACTATAAATGCTTAACCAAATTTGTATTGTGTGTATTAGAAACCTTATAAAGTATAAGGGTCCTTGGTCCGTACAAATTAAAGAATCAGTTTTGCTATGTTCACTTGTTTGTCATTTAAAGTTAACTGTTGTCACTTTAAAATTTGGCTTAGAAAAATAAAGTGACCTAAAATTGTTTTTTTTTTTTTTATTCTTTATATATATAGATAGTTTTCGGTTGATCTATGATATATATTTTTTTTCTTTTGTTATTATTTTGGTATTATATCAATTTCACTTTATCTTTCGTGCATTTATAAAAGTTACTTTTTACACTTTTAATCATTTCTAATAAAATTTCACAATATTTCTTCCAAAAATTAAAAAAAAAAAAAATTATCATTTTAGGTGATCATTGGACACTTGTATTCAGCTGAAAAACTAGTTATTGAAAAGAAACCGACCTTGGATCCTCTTGAAGATTGAGCCACATAAATATATGCATACATATATACATATAGAAATAGTCGCACGATTGCATAATTTTGTTTCAGTACTTTTGTTAAAATGCAATTAAGCTTAAAAAATTTAAAAAAAAAGTAATGAAATTGTTGAACTTAATAAAGTTAATAAAATTTAATAAGCGAAAGTCAAATAAAAAAAAAAATATATATATATATATATATTCATTGTAAATATATGAAAACAATGAAAACAACTTTGTTAAGCTTGATACGTAGTGGCTGAGATATCACCGCCTGTGCCCGTCCAATTGGTGTGCACAAATTTGCCCTCTCCGCCTAACAGTTCATAAGTGTGAGCACCGAAGTAATCACGTTGAGCCTGCAATAAATTTGCTGGTAATCTGCTAGAGCGATAGCCATCATAAAAAGATAATGCTGTGGATAAAGCGGGCACCGGAATACCCCAGAGGCAAGCTTTCGATACTACATGACGCCACGATTGTTGGCCTGATTGTATGGCCTTCTTAAAGAACGGATCCAATAGCAAATTTGACAAATTCGCATTGCATTCATAAGCTTCTTTTATATTGCCTAAGAAAACGCTAAATAAAATAATTGTGATTAAATAAATTTCGAAGAAAAATCGTTAATTATATGCTTTTATAAATTACCTTCTAATGATGCAGCCTCCTCTCCACATTAGAGCAATGCCGCCATAATTTAAATGCCAATTATTTTCTTTGGCCGCTTCACGCATTAACATGAAACCCTGTGCGTACGATACAATTTTTGAGCAATACAAAGCGTGCTTAATATCATTGAGGAATGCCTTCAAATTATCCGCTTTAATTACAATTTCTGGACCTGGCAAGTGTCTACTAGCTTTTAAACGTTCTTCCTTAAGAGCTGATAGGCAACGTGAAAATACAGCTTCGCCGATTAACGTAACAGGTATGCCGTATTGCAGTGCAGCTATCGCAGTCCATTTACCCGTACCTTTTTGACCGGCTGTATCACGGATACGTTCCAGCAAATAACCCTTGTCATCTTTGTACTTCAATATATCGGCTGTGATTTCAATAAGAAAAGAATCCAATTCTTCATTATTCCATTGAGTAAATTGTTTTGAAATCTCATCAGGTTGTAAACCTAGACTATGCATAATATGATATGCTTCGCATATCAATTGCATATCACCGTATTCGATGCCATTATGAACCATTTTCACGAAATGGCCAGCGCCTCCCTCGCCTACCCAATCGCAACACGGTTGTCCATCTACTTTAGCGCATATGGCTTGAAAAATATCTTTAATCAAGGGCCAAGCGTCCGCGTTGCCACCAGGCATAAGCGATGGACCATAGCGAGCTCCTTCCTCACCCCCACTTACACCTGATCCCACAAACAATAGGCCCTTATCTTTCAATTCATTGCAACGTCGTGCGGTGTCCAAATATTCAGAATTGCCTCCGTCAATGATAACATCGCCAGGTGATAATAACGGTATTAGTTGTTTTATAAAACTATCAACTGCTTGGCCAGCTGTAACAGAAAGAAGACACTGACTTATTAGCGGAAACAGCTATGCGAACGCGAAATGTAATTTTAGTTTAATCTAACGACTCCTTCTATTTGTTACGAGCTAGCTGCACTTATCAATTACGTAGGCAGAGCAAATTCGATCAACAGGTGTTACCGGTTGAAATTATCAGCTAAACATCTTTTCTTTTTTCTCTTTTTTTCTGTTTAACGACAAGCGATAAAAGTCATCAAAATCGATAATAGAACCTACTCGACTGGGATTGGGCACTATCAACAAATATAACCGTATGACGTAATCGTATAACAGGATTAAAAAAATCTTCGTTTGAAGTAAACGTACATTAACACTTGATTAGATCTAAAACCGTGTGTGTGTGCGTGTGTGTGTGCGTGTGTATATGTGTATTTACAATTAAGTGAATGGAATGGCATTGTTGCAATAACAAAGCCACATGCCCATGACCTCTATGTATGTATGTATGTACGTACATGTGCATTTTTACCATACGCATAACTAGATATTTGCTTACCCTTCACTAATAGCATAATTTTGCGTGGAATTTTCAATTTACTGATCATATCCTCTAATGAATTGGCACCAATGATTTTTGTGCCCATGGCTTCATTGTTAAGAAAATGCTGAATCTTTAAATTAATGAGCAAAAATTTTATACGATTTGAACGTTAACGTTATGGATAAGATTTAATGCTTATGTTAACTCACTTTATCAATGGTACGATTATAGGCACATACTATAAAACCTTTCGAATCCATATTCAAAATGATATTCTGACCCATAACGGCCAAACCAATTAAGGCTATATCGGCTTTCCTTTAAATTAAAAATTCAAAACATTTAATATTTTGTTTATTTATTTAAAAAAAAAAAAAAAAAAAAAAAAAACTATGAAAGTATGCTAAACGTTAATTCACTAATATCCCTTACTTACGGTGACATTATTTTTATAAAATATTTGCACTTTTTTTGAACGTTAAAGTTGCGTTTACATGCAAGTTCGCTCGATTACTAAACACATTGAGTATGATTTCTATCGATGAACATTCATTTTGAACATTAAAACATATCAAATTCTAGCTGAGTAGATTATTTTTCTTGTCTTAATGAACAGCTGAGCTTGGCAATAACTTTGAAACTTTGTTTTTCCTTCTCCGAAACGTTCCGTGAAAGTTTTAAACGACTTTTGTTCACCCTTTCTTATATCTCAATGTGTTCATGTGTTGGTCAGAAAGCAATTCAACTATTTCGTCTTTTTTTTTTCCCTATTTCAAGTAAATATAATTGATATGAACGAAAGAGATAGACAGATAGATAGATAGATAGATAGAGAGAGAGAGAGAGAGAGAGAAAAAGAAAATAATGAAATATTTTTAAAAATTGGCATCAGAAGGCCTACAATTATGAATGTAAGTGATGACGTCGCTCTTAGTTAAGTAAAAATTTTCAAATTTCAAAAATATAACTTGCATTCACTCATTCATTCATTCATTCATTCATTCATTTAGGGTATATTAGGATTAGTGAAACTATCGTTATCTCTTGCGGTGATGAACTAAATGAATTAAAGGTCGCGTTAACAGTTTCGCCTTAATCGATTGAACAAAACCGTTAAAGCAAACCTCATCTCGCTGCCTCTAATGAAACGATTATTTGTGTCGAAATTGTTAACCAACGCGACCGTTACACTCAAAACTTTGTAGAGAGTAAGAGAAGTGAAGAATATAAGCAAAAATATTGTTGCTCTGGATTTTTCGAATTTCGAAGACGTTATTAGGTCCTGATATATTTGTTGCATACAAATTTCTGATATTATTCTCAATTTTCGCGTCATACATCACTTGTACAAGGTAGAAGGATGCACTAAATTTGTGCAGATGTACACAACACCCAGAGAACGGGTTTAAGATAGACAGACATTTTATTATTATGCCAATCGATGTAGAAAATGATTTGAAGTTTGTGCGTCTGTTGATTCGTTCGTCCGTCCGTCCGTCTTGTTTTCTCATGTTCAACGTATAAGTCGCAATCTTTGAGATGTTCGATACATAGATATGTTTTAGCCCAAGGACGAACACTATTGAAAATGGTATAGACCATACCACTTTTTCGGACACTTTTTTTACAACACCTTACTTTATATGGAGGATGCCAGGCTAGGTCTCGCTCTAGTATGGTTTTTTAATATCTATAATAATTTTACAAACGTAATCCTTCCATAGTAATAAGAGTTCGAAATGTATATTATATTTTCGGACAAAACTGTTCAAAATATAAAAAAAAAAATTATTTTGTATTTGTAATTCTCTCGAGAACTAAGTTATCATTATTTTGCCTAAAATAGAAATATCATAAAATAGTTACACACTCTTAAACTCTGATTGCACTATGGATAGCTTCTAAAAACCTATTTTATTGTAGAGATTGCGATTCTGATGGCGTTAGTTGGAAACTGTTACACCTTTTTTGGCGTCTGATCTTTTGATAATAATCCGAGCAAAATGTACTCTAAAACTTTAACTGCTCAAGTCACTTGATATAGCTATTTATTGTTTAAAAAAAAAAAAAAACAAGTGAAAAACACTATGATGGGACACGACTCGTCGTTAAATACCCTAAAGCCATTTTGCTTAATATTGTTAATCATACAACGACTTTTCAAAATAAGATTTTATAAGGGATGTGGTTCCGAACAATTTTCAATAGCGAACATCATTGGAACAAAAACTCTGTTTGTGAAATGAAAAAGTTTCGTCAAAATATTTCAAAAATTACGATCTGCAGATTGAACAAAAGAAAACAAACGATGAGAGGACAGACGCATAGATAAGTTTCGATCAATTCAGAACCACTATCGATATAAAAAAAGTTGGATCTTTCTCAAGTGTTTCTAGGTGTTGCACACATCCGTACAAACTTAATACACTTTTGCATCACAGAGTAGTGTAACGTATAAGAATCGAAAATTAAACGCATTTTATATGTGTTTTGTTTACTTTAAGGTTTTTTTGTTTTTTAGCTTTTTTTTGTTTTTTTTTTTTTGTCAACTTTCTTTTTCTCATTTTTTTTTCACTCTAACCCTATGTTACGAACTATGTTATCGAATTGTATTTCATTTCACGATTACCTTAACCTATAATAAACTGATGTTTTATAAAAATACAAGTAAATCAAATATTAGTAGAAGTAGTATAATTAGGCAAAGCATTAGCCGTATACACACATACAATACATAATAGGTGCTTGCATGTATTCTGATCAATTTTGCATTTGAAAAAGGCATTTATTTATTGGGGAAAACTGCTACAACATATACATATTAATCAAAATATTCTCCAGCACTTGCTACAACTTTTCCTCATCTTTTTGGAAACATGGTTAGACCATCGTGTCGTGAGAATGATATTGTTTTGGCAGCGATATAATGCATTGATCCATTTTTTCATTTCTTTAGCATGGGTGAGATAGAATTTCCCATTTGAGCTGCGACAATGCATCCTTAACAACTCTTGCAACATGTAGTCGAGCGGTGTCGTACAAGAGGATGACTTTGCGTCTGTTAACTGACATTGCTGGTTTCCTTTTTGCAATAAGACATCGTTCAATTTACTTAACTGACGTCGGTAGACATTTGGTGCAATAGTTTCATTCGGTTTTAGCAGCTTCTAATACGCTGCACCTTACTGATCTTGCCGAATGCATAGGAAACCTTTGCGGCTATGAATATTTCGCAGTCACAATACGTCACAGAACTTTTTTTATCCGACAAGCAATGAAACCGCGATGTTGTTGTAACGATTCGAAAAGCCATTTTCAGTCATTTTACCCCTTCCTATGGATCTTTCCCATCGCATGTAAACGTCTAGAAAAGTGTTGGTAAATTGTTCGAAAATTCTTTGTGAGTTCGATTGGGGTTTTCTTCCAACAAATCTACGAACTTTTTTGATCCTCCAGGTTGTACCTTTGTCATGCAGACCAAAATTACCGCATTTTGAACCGTTGAAAGCAAAGATGACAAATGGTATATGATGGAGCAACATCACCGCGAGCTTCTAAGACTCTTTGATAGGCTTCGTCAGCATATTTTCTTCAAGCTAATGCTAAATGGGAAACTGTTATGTAGATATATAGAGACATGTGTACATTGATACTTTACATATCTATGTCATCTTCACCGATAGAAGTCCCTGATCAAAATGCATGGAATCACGTAATATATTAGAAGTTTTTATTTACCTAGATTAATGGTGTTTTCACGAACAAAAATCTCGTCAAAAATTTTTATCAAGAGGTGACAAAATCCAATATTGATTTTAAGATCTTGTGCGCGAACGTAAAATGTTTATCTTTGTGATACAAAGAGCACTTCACACCTTCCCATCGAACTAATCCCTTTAAGCTTTAAACAACTTTATAAATTTTTGATCCATAACACGATACTTACGGCAACGGAAACGACATGAGACTATATATGTGATAGAATGTCCAATCGAAGGAGTCATAGTAGACCCAATAATTAGATTGTGCCCTTGTAAGTTCTTTTTAATGCCAAGGTGATAACCTTGCAGTAGCATGCTAGTAAACATCTACGATAATATATATATATATATATATATATATATATAATGCATCAAAAATAAGTTCGTATGGGTGACAAATCCATACGAATATGTGTCAACCATCAAACGGAGTGTGCCTAAATTTTATGACATGAGAAGTGAAACACTGATAGTCTGTAAAGGCATTACCAGTCACTTACCAATCGGGCGCATCAATTGGGCGCCCATGATTGCGGCGACTCCGTATCTATGTCCCCACACTGCGTTCATCTGATCGTCACGTATACGTATAGACGATCTTCCGTGAGTAGAGCGAAAAAAAAAAAAGAAAAAGTAATGATGTACGGATCACAAGGGTCTGCTGACACTGACTAAAGAAAAAACGAATTGGTTAACGCGGATATTGAATTTTTTTTTTTTTAACCTCATTTAATTTTATTGTATCGTATTATTTACAATTTTAAAAAACTCAAGATATTTTTCAATTCAAAACTTTATACGGATTTAATATGCCACTTGGGTCCAATAATTTCTTTACTTCACGCATCATTGTGATGGCTTCGGAACTTTTCGAATATTTTAAATAATTTTTCTTTGTAAAGCCGATACCATGCTCAGCGCTTACGCTACCCTTTAACTTGGCCGTATGCTCATATATAAACGGTTCGATGCGTTCATATAGCTCTCTTGAGTATTCCTCACAAGATACATTCAAATGAAGATTAGAGTCCCCTAAGTGACCGTAACCGCATACACGTTTCGCCAATTTACCAACATGTCCTTCCAAAACCGGAACAATATCGTAGAACGAGCGTAACGGCAACGATATATCATATTTGAAGCAGAAGCCATCTCTGATCAATGCTGTTGGTATTAGTTCGCGTAATTTCCAGATTTCCTGAATTTTATTCACTTCATTAGTGACTGTACCGTTAAGTATATCACCGCTATTCATACAGTGTTCTAAAAAGAAATTCAATTTCTCGGAATCGTGAATGGCATTACTTCCAGACGTTTCGATTAGCATATGGAACGGATAGTTTTCAATAGGCGATCTAAAAAGAATAAAAATTTCAAATTCAAAATATCGATAACAATCGATAAGAGAATTGACTTTAAATTATATTGTTTGACACTAGCATCAAGTGACCTCTCGTCAATTAATTCACAGGCAGATAAAATCTCACCCAAATATCGTTTAGCATTTAAAAAGGTTTTCAGTACACTATCAAACGAATTTAAGCCTAAAAAGTGTAGAGCAATTAAGATAATTTGATACCGAGTTGAGAGTTTAGAAGATTGAAATTGAAACGAACCAACGAAGGCAACGTGCACTGAACTCGATACAGTTTGGCAGAGTATTGCCAGTTTAGTAATAATACCGAGAGTACCTTCGGAACCAATAAATAAATGCTTGAGATGATAACCAGTATTGTCCTTTTTAAAATTCGACATTAAATCTAATATTGTACCATTGGCCAGCACCTAAGATGAAATATGAGAGATTTGGAACTGGAAAACTGAAAATATATTTATTTTTAATAACAGTTAACTTACAACTTCCACGCCCAATACGGAACCATGTAAATTTCCATAACGTAAAACCCGAAGTCCGCCTGCGTTTGTCGATAGATTGCCGCCAATATGACAACTGGATTTTGCACCCAAATCGATCGGTACCACCAAACCTTTTTCTCTTGCTTTCGCATCGAAATTCTCCAAAATACAAGCGGCTTCACACGATGCTATACCAGTTATTTCATCAATATTAAGAACTTTATTTAGACGAGCCATCGATAAAATAATTTCATCGCATACGGGTACTGCCCCACCCACCAAACCGGTATTACCACCCTGCGGGCACACAGCCAAATGACGTTTATTACAATACTTTAAAATTTCAGAAATTTCTTGCGTTGTACCGGGTCTTAGAACCAACTTACTATTGCCTCGCACGCTACGCAAAAAATCCACATTATAACACAACAAATCATCTGTACCAGCATCTTGCAGAACATATTGAGCACCCATCAATGAACCGAAAAAATTTACGTCCTTATCGTCAACAATTGCATAATTATTCCGTTTAACGTTGTAATGTTTCTACGAAAAAGCATAAGATAAATAAATGAAGGAATAAATTAATTGTCGCCGCATGAGTAGCTGCGTAAGCAAAATATCGCAATTAATACCTTAATGGTCGCGGGCCCAAATCTCAAGTGCAGTAGAGTTTTCAATACAGACACTCGAGCATACATGATCGACATTATCTGACATAATCGTTACGTTTTACATCAAAGAATTGCGTAACTGAATTTGCCAAAGTGTTCGTCAGATCGGGCAGTGGATTTTTGGACTCTACATGAGTAGTCGAGTAATTAAACAACCCGACTATCAAATCAATGTTCCCGAGTTTAAAATCTCAAGAGTGGTAGATTTTTGCTTTGCTATCAGTTATAGTGCAGAGCTTAGTTTAGGTGTAGATAAAGATATCACACTTACCGATCGGACACACAGACGTACTAGGTGGCCGTACCATTCTTGTCGCCTTCTCTTCGCATTTGCATAATTTTTGATCAATTATTACGAAAATGTGTGAGTGACTATATTTAAGCGAAGTAGTGTAGTGTAGGATATCTAATCGTCGGCCTTGCCCGACTATAACGTTCTTACTTGTTTTGCGATTAATTAGACGTGAATAATGCAACATTGCCATGTTTCAGTTTGTGTGTGTGTGTTTGCTCTCCGAAAAGAAAATAAAATGCAGCTCTCCGTTGCAAACAATGGAAAAGAAGGCAAATATTTGATCGGATAACAAGTGCGAAAGTGGTTTTTTTCGTCTGTGACATTACAATAGAATGCGTAAATATTAATTTTTGCGTTGTGTTGCTTTTGAGAACACAAAAGTAACATTTGCATTGTGGCAGTGCCCTTCGATCGGTCCGACCCAATTGCAATGTCGACGGCTTTCAATGTTTTTGCAATATTTGAAGACGACACACGGATAGACATGCTTAAAATGATTCAAAATTTTATACGTTTTGTCGGTCGTAGGTACCGTAGCAGCTACATATATGGAACGGATATATAGGGATCTGTGTTATGTTGCTTATTCCTTATATAGTCAATTTTTTTTTTTTTTCTTCTTTTCGTACCCATCACCGAAGAATAACTTGACACTCTTGACACTTTGTCAAAACGAATCGACGTAGGCACGTCCGTCTGTCTGTCCGTCCGCGAAATGTCTATTGTAAATATTCTCCTGGCCACAAAAATAAAGCCATCAACTTCAAGATTGGCAGGTCTTGCGCGCAAGTTTGTGGTCCAAATCGGTCGAAGGACCCGCCTAAAGTATCTCGTATACTAAGAATACCTGCGTTTTTTAAAAGGTATAAAAAAATGGTCTGTTGCCCATTACTCATAAACTAGAGCTACCGCGAATAAATGTACAAAAATTTGAATGTATATTCTATGGGCGATCTATGGGGTAATCTGAACATAAAATTGAAAAAATTGACCACGCCTACCCAATATTATAGTGCATCAAATTAAATTTTTTCTTCAGTACCCTCTTCAAAGCTCGTTAATTTCGGAATGTACCTAAACATGTTCGTCTGTTCATTTGTTCGTCCATCTGTCCAGCTGTTTGGTATGTGTGGTAAACATACTTCTAGACATAAAAGCTATCGCCTACAAATTTGCAAAGAATTTGAATATGAAACGACGACAACACTGTCAAGATCACATCAAAACCACCTTGTGCGGAGATGTTGATGTAAAGGTTCGACTCAACTCAACAACTCGTTTTTCTTTCAAAAATGGACCGAAATTGCCTGTAAATCTATTACAAAAATCTATTATATCGTTTATGTATGTATATGTTTAATAATTTATTGAACGTATTCCGCCTTTCACGACACAATCGTCGTGGATAGTGAACGATATTATCCAAACGATACCATAACGTATATATAAATTTTTTAAAGAATACCAGATATGAAAACGGCGGACCATTTTTCTATCGATAGAGAACTTTTAGAATTGTCCAAAGCGCAATCTATATATGAATGTATGTATGAATGTATGTATTTTCACAAATAAAGATATGAGATACTAACAAAAATATACTTTGCCCTCATTTTCAATATGTGTTTATAAATAATTGTCGATCTGTAATGCATTTATTACCTTAAGATACTATTGCATGAAAATAGTTTTACTCAATCAAAAGATGTACTCCCCCAGTCATTATATCATATACAATAATCTATGTAAATATTTATCTAAAAATTCGAGCTTTAAAGCGAACGCAATGTTCGCTTGCATATTATTGTCAGTAAATTAATTAAAACAGACTGTGCGTATATGATAATCAACCCTCGTATAATAGGCGGACAAGTTGGATTGGTGGTTACCTAAGGGTGGGATTATGTAAAAAAAAAAAAGAAAAGAAAAACAAAAAAAAAAAGGAGATATTGTGTCAGTGGTTATATTAATGGGGTGACTGTTAATACGAATAACGTATTAAACTTTTGTAATGCGAACCTGTTCAAGGTAAAACCTAATTATTAAATAAAGGCGGAGCTCTTACTGAATCATCCTACACTTAACGCTAAATTGCAATATTTTAAGTTTCTCCGATGGTCAGTATATCCATAGAGTCTAAAATGAATTGACTTGATTTGTATTACACATCTATTAAGGTGATATTATGTACTTATTATCTTAGGCATACTAGGCTTTCGAAACAAGTATACAAAACGTAACGTGAAATTCATAATTTGAATACGAATCGATCAGTTAACGATAAGTTAAAATATTCTTTTCTAAATTTAGAAAAGTTAGGCTCCATATATAAACAAGTAAGAACACTATAGTTCGACACGATCCACCTTACGGCAATTCGCTTATCGTAACTATGCATACAATGACTTTAAAAAATAAGCCATTTTCAATAGCATTCATCCGGGGATCATAGCACGTCACTATAGCAAATTTCCAACATAGCAAACTCTAACTTGAACGCACACGTATATGAAAAATTTTTAGACGGACAGACAAGTTTAGATCGATTCAGAAAATAATTCTAAATCTGATGCGGAATGGATACGCAAGTGGTGTAGGGTATAAATATAATTTATATCATAAAAAAACATCTATTAGCCATGATCGGGACATGAGTGTACACTAATCATATAATTCCGGGGTGGGGTATGCAGAAATGCGATTCAATGAATCCGTAAAATATATTATAAAGTAATGTTTATCGGGTCACTAACGCATATAAAATTAATAATGACTTTTCGTAATTTCTAAGAATGTGCTGATCATCGTTGTAAAACTCGTAAGGCCGAACGCTTATAACACTGAAAATTATTTTAAGGTTATCTGTCCGTCTGTCCGTCTGTCCATCTTGTTTTCTTGTATTTTGATAAAATTTTGGTACACCAACATGTTTTAGACAATGCACGAACGCTATTGAAAATTATTCATGTCGGATCATTTTTTCGATCCCTTTCTAAATAACGCCTTAGTTAGTGAAAAAGTCGTTATATGAATATTTGTAGGATTATGTAGGGTACTTTATATAGCAGCTTCCGGTTCACTATAGTGCTTTTGCTTGTTTTTATTCATTTTATACCTGAGTAAATTCCGGCAACCCGGACGCCATATACATTCGGCATTGATTACGCACACCGTTGCCAAATTTAAGCATACTCTGAAAACGCATTATCTGCAAACAGAAAGAATATCAATTTAAAGAAATGTGTCTGCAATAAAGCTCTCCACAAATTCTACTCCGATTCTATCAAATTTATATCGTAGCATTAACAAAAATTCTCGATCATAATTAATCATTGTAATTATAGTTATAGTTTGGATTTAAATCAAAAATTTTTTTTGTCTACATATATGCACTTCACTACTAACATATACGAGTTAAATATTAATCTAATATATCAAAAAAGAAACAAAATAATATTGGAGTTTTGGGCCTTAAAGGGTTAACGCGACGGGAGCGTAAGCCTAAGAGAAAGCATACGTACTTTTGATAGATTGTATACAATGGAACGCAAGTTAACAGACTAATAATATTCGCGGCAAGTTTTTAATATATATAGTTATATATGCTTAGTTAGGTATTTGCGATATCCATCAGTAATGAACTATTTGCAAAGAATTGTTTTCATATTCTCGCTCTGTCCGTTCGCCGCTCTTCCAGTCCACAATGCGATAGCCTGGCTACAAAATATTCTAAGGAGAATAACTTTTCTTTTACAACACTGTAATAAAATCACGGCATCCGAGAATCAATATTCGTGATTGCACATTTTTTCATCGTCAGTCCGGAGTCTAATGCAACAGCAACAATAAAGAAATGTCCAAAGTTTATGGATATGCATTAAAGGTCAACAAGTGACAACGTTTGTTCAAAATTTTCGCTGCTGGTGATAATGATGCCTTAAACAAGTCTCGAAGTGATATTGGCACGCTAACACCTGTAGTGTGCAAGAATTATAGCGAAGCCTTTGGTCCAACTGATCAAATATATATGGATGGCTGTGCCTACGTGAAATTGGAAAGAACTTTGGGAATCGCATCAGCAAATTTGAAAACGTTGTCTTCATTTATGCGACCAGGAGAGTGCCAACAACACACACCGCACAATCAATTTAGAATTTCACGCTTATCAAGAATAGTGGGTGTTACAGACGTAATGCAAAAAAAAAAAACAAAATGAGTATACCGCCATCCTTGAGTGGCAGGTATGATAATTTTCTAACAAGTCAAAGTACACTTAAATTCTAACTATACTAACTACTCAATACATATATATATATATATATATATACATCAAGCTTGATTCAATTTATTACTTATACAATACGATAGATGCAAAAAATTTTATTATTTATGCTCACTTTCTATTCATCAATTTCTAGATCCAATAAGACTGTGAGTATAATAATAGGCGGTCGGTCGTGAAAATAATCCTATCCATGTTTTGCAATTCACCCACAGAATGTTGAAGAACAATAGAAGTGCTCCATAACAAAGCCTAGCAGCAGCAACCAGATTAACCATTGGGTGTTAAAATATACCATGGCATTTACTTTACTTTAAGAACTGACGCCGAGATCATAAAGTGGATGATAGACCTCACGTACGAACACTAATCTCGCTTGGCGAAAATCACCAGATAGATACTTTTATAACAAACGAGACGTCTAATCGGCTATGTCTACTGTCCAAGCTAGGAAGATGGATAAGCTTAAGACGACTCTCATAAGGAGGCAACGGTACTGACGTGTTCAATTCCAAATCCCGCAAAGCAAAGTAAGCAAAAAAATATGTCTTGCACAGACTCAGACGCTGATAGACATAGCACGTGTAGTTCAGCGATAGTTCACACCATCACGGAACTCTCCTAGCAAAAGCCTCTTACTTACACAAGGGTCGTTAAATTCGCTTTTAAAGAAAATAAACTGCAGCAAAGTTTTCGCTTTGTCAACGGACACTGGGACCCATAATCTAAAGTGCAGTTTTGGATCGAGTATAGACCCTAAATTCATAAAGTACGAAATAGACACCGCCTTATGGGTACCAATATAATAGTTCCTAGCTAACGGAACTCCTCTAAAAAACTTTAATTTTTTTTAAATTAAGTGGTTCAGAATGCGGACGCTTGCTCTCTTCTCAGGTAATGAAATAGAGAAACAACTTAATGTCATCCACAAACATTAGCACATATTATAACATTGAACGCGGGATGATAAGTCATTAATAAATAAATTATAAACGAGCGAATTTAAATATCTCCTCAAATATATGACTTGTGTACAGACCGTGATGTAAAAGAATTAAACAACACACTTTTTGTGCGGCCAGCTAGATAGATAAAGATAACTAAATTAGTAGGAAAAGGTGTGCAATACAATTCGTATAAATGGAGTTTATAGACAACTCGATCAAACACATTAAATAGTCGACGTAAACAACATTACGTTGCCTTGCCTACCAAGAATTCTTTATATATATGGCAAATAAGTCCCAGTAAGTTCACCGAAGTTGATCTGCCATCTTGAGAGGGCGATCAGACATCAAATGAAAGTCGAAATCTATGGACTAAAAGAAGTTTAAATAGTTTAGGCAGAGCCCCCAGTTAATCAATCTCTCTATAATATTTGTCATTGTTTCTAGCTTCTAAGGGAATTAAAAACAACTCTTTCCACTGCTCGGGTAGGTATACTTTTCTAAGAGAGTAAAAGGAGTGTGTAAAATACTAGCATAATCCCTCAAGATACAAGATGATATACCATATGGATGAGAGCAATAAAATACTTTCAAGGCAGCCAAAGCTGCCGGGAAAATATCAAATCTATCTTAGGTGGCATATCCATTAGTTGCCTTATCCGTAACAGCATAGGACTGTACAAAAAAGTTGACGAGCATCTTACAAATTTCGGAAGGACAAGGACGGATGCAGTATTATTGAAGTCGATGAGGGAAGAGAACCCGGCCATAATTAATGAATTTGAAGAACATTTTCAGATGTCTAAGCATTATAACAACCTTTACTCAACTTCGTTCACAAAGCAAGCCAGTTTCCTTAGACCTGTTGAAATATCTGTTCCTCTTATTATGAATATCTGCTCGAGAACCAGGCAGCAGAACGCTCACCTGAAACGCATAAGATTTGAATAAATGCCAGGTTGAGATCCCTCAATGTCATCATAATCTAAATCTCAAAACACTAACCCACTACAAAGCCATTCATAATTAGTTTTCCGAGAGAAATATCGCCAGTTATCGTTCGTGTTAAAAGCAGAAAGTGACTTACATTCACAGCTCGACGAGATCAGCAAGTTTTTCAGTTACACTTCGCCTTTATTATGACATCAAAACGTAAAGTCAGACAAATCGATTTACGGAGCCGCATTCTGAGCAACATCATGGAGACAAAATATACCCTAAGCAGTATTCTCTAGTAAATCATTATGTTTACCACAAATGAAGTAAATATACATGAATTAGGTGAATGACATGGATGTGCGGCTTTTAGTTTGCATAAACACCTATAAGGCGCTATCAACTTGCATCAAGCGATATATCGCATTGTGTATTAAAAGCTCTGCGCTTGATCTTACACACACACAAACTTTGTACATACCAATGCGTCAATTAACGTAAAAGTGGTGAGTATTAAAAGTGCAACCCTTTCTTCTATTGCTCAGACTATTTTTCACAATGCTTTGATTGCGCGGAAAATAAACTTTCCATCTTCCATCTTTCTGTCTTCGAAACTCAGTCCTATCTTTTATCTTATGATAAATCGCACAACGAATGTAAATATGTAAATCTCTGCTACACACTAATGCTAAGCGTATGTTAGCAACCGATACACGCAGTATTTTATTAAGAAGAAAACCCTGAGAGATATTCTCAAGGGTTCATTAACAAACAACACGTACGAAATCTTAATATATATATATATATATATATATATATATATATTTTTGTTTTTTTTTTTATATTATTTTGAATTTTTATGCAATAATTTTAAATTACTTATTTTATAAAAACTATTTTCTTTTTTTTTGTAAATTTCAAAAGGAAAAAAATAAAAATACATCTTCTCTAACAGTTTGGTTGATGCGAAAACACTTATCAGCTGCGGCTTTCATAAAATGAAAAATAAACAAATCCAATACAAATACTTGTTTACATATAAAAATAAACATAATTCAATAAGAGGATGTTGTTGCCGTGATGCCGTCAATTTTTATCCTACCTTTTTTAATAATTTTATTACTTTTTTTTTACGTACTTTACTTAACTTAATGCGATCTCTTAAGGGACTAATATTAAATTATTATCAAAATTTTTCTTAAATCTTATCTTAATTGTACTCTCTTTCTCTCTCTCGAATAATTTTCATTTGATTACGTTCCGTCTATCTCTCTCGCTCTCCCCTCATCCCCCACCCCTCTCTCATTCAATCTCTTTCTCTTTCTTTTTCATTCAGTTTCTTTTAGAGTTACCAGAATTTTTAAATTCTTTTTAATTCTTTTTTAGTTATAATATTTAATGAAAACATTTCGTTGCCAGTTGCTAAGAATACACGATTTGTTTTGCACGTACTTCGAAAAGAAAAATGAAGAATGCGATACAAAATTGTGTCGATGCATGTTACGTTAATTTTTTTTTTTTATTTCCTCCGGATTACGTCATTTTCTAATTAGGATAAGCAGCCAAGAAGTATGGAAAAAAGAAATGCATTGTATGTAAAATTTATACTAAAATATCAAAAGTAGAATATTCTAAGGTTCTCTAGAACGAAACGAAAAACTTTGCAAAAATTTCATGAACAGAGAACAGTAAAAGTGGCACAACACAAACTTGTACAAATACAAATACGATGAGCTATCGAAGAAAATGAAAACAACTTTTCGAAATAAGGTGTTATATGGGAAGCAATGGGAAACAATGCCCCGACCTGAATCAATTTCTGCAGCAATCGTCCTTGGGTCAAAAAGTGTCAGTGAAGCGAATTTCATCAAAATATCTCAAAAATTGTGACCTATAGGCTGGACACAAGAAATCAGGACGGACATACAACCTTAGATCGATTCAGAAAGTGAATGTGAAGATGATTTTACATCAAGCGATATAATAAAAAAATGGTTGTCTCTCAAGCTTACTAGGGCTGTAAGATATAAAAAGACGAAATATAACGTTACAATGCTCGAGGAAATCCCGATACGAATGCATCCAAGTCGGTTTATAGATGTTAACACATTTTCAACAGACAAAAAATTACTATTAACTTGAAAACAATATAGAGATGGACTAAAGGTTCGGAAACGTTTCGGTCAATCTACATATAAAACCGTAATCAAATTAATGATCGATTCCACCAGTGATTCTGGCTTAAGTTTTATATGATAATCATTACGAAGCATATGACATAGATTCGTTAGTAGATGACACTCCACATATTTGATCCGTAATCGAATGGAACAACGATGGGAAATACAAGGAATACCAGAATTTCGCTACGCATGTATATAGACGAAATATTATATCGGAAATCGCTTCATACAGGATATATAAACTTTTTGCCCCTGCATACACATCTCGAACTATCGAGAGATTACGTCCCGCTTACTATTACTCCCTTAACGATTGCAAAATCAATCGTGAAATCGGGAAGTAAAAGTCAGTCTAAGTACTTCTTTACGCTCCAAACAGTTAATAAAAAATAATTTAGCTCGGCGACCCAAAGAAAGAAGAATACAAAAAATGTTACTTAAGGCTTGGCACTCTCTCTCTCTCATTACGTAAGGCGACCGCATAAAAATTACAAACTATTTCTTTAATTGAAACGACGTGCTCGCTGACCAATTACGGTCATCTTTACTGATGATCTGAATAGACTTCTATCAAAAGTTACTATCGGCCTATAATTTGCAACAATATGCAACAACCTTTTTTTCTTGTCTTTAATGTGGCAGACGTCACGTCCAGTTGCTAATTTTTCGTGCAAACAGACATAGCTGCACTGACCATAATTAGACGTGTACTTGTATATACCTTTGTCGCGTATATTTCGATATAACATGCCAACGAACAAATGTTTTACGCAAATATACCGTAAAGTCGACAGAACGAAGGTATTGCAGTTAGCCAAGACAAAGCATTTCGCTAATTATTACTCTTTATCAATCCGCCTTTATGCCGATGCATGCAAGCCTCAAAAAGGACTTATGATGGACTCATGTTTTATTGTATCAATCAATTTAGAATCATTTAAAAAATCGTTCTACCCATGTCAGTCCGTGCATCCGCGTGAGATATAATCGAAATTTAATATAGGAATATGATCGATCCATGCACCAATACTAATAAAAATCAATTGGATCGATAAATTTTTATGTCCCGCTTTAAAAAAAAATCGTTATATTAATAATATAAATATTATATATATATATATATATATAATAATACAAAACAATTTGCAATTTTTAAAACAATCTCACTGCAGCATAAATGGCGTAGGGTATAAATATATTTGCGACATTTTAGCATTTTATTACAATCACTACCACAATGATAATTTGAATAGTCATCGCATAGGATAGCATGTAGAGTAATTCACTTCAATTTTTCTTCATCGGAATGACGAAAGTAAAATATACTCCTTCGCGCGTTGGTCAAGAAAAAAAAAACAAATATGGAAACTAAGAGAGGCTAAAAAAATGAAAAGAATTCAATTTTCAGACGCTATAACATGGAATGGATGAGGTTGATATTTTTCCACTTTCAGAAAAATTTATATGGTTTAGGTGTTGTACTTTATGTTGTTGTATAGGTGTTGTACGCGTATCCTTTAACTTTGACTTGGGTCATTTTCAAACTGTTTGCAAACTTGTAGACGATATGTTCAGTTTTGCGGCCGGTAGAATGTTTACCACATTACTATAGATATTCCATAACAGACAGATGGACAGACGAACAGGCGGATATGCTTAAGTGCATACCGAATTTCAAACTGACAAGAATTTATATATTTTATGGGGTTTTTAAAACTTCAAGTTTTGAAAGAAAAATTAAATTTTGATGCACTATAATATTGATTACGGGGAGCGACAATTTTGCCCATTTTCCCATAGATAGCAAAGCGCCGCCCATTCAAAGTTTTGTGTATTTGTCCGCTGTACGTTATGAGTAATGAGCAGAAAACCCAAGGCCTTCTCATTTTACGTAGCATTGTATGTTTCTTCTTTCGATCGAATTTCGATTTTTGGCACCGATCTGTGTCCAAGAAGAACAGACGGACATGCTTAAACCCATTCGAAATTGGATGATGATCAAGAATAGGGATACTTTGCGGCATCTCTGAAGCTTCGCCATGGACGAAGGACATGTTCTGACAAAATCAATATATCGCTTATTTTTCAGTGATCGGTATAAGAGTGGTTGATCTTGACAAAGTTTCAGTGAAAACAGTTGCAAAATAAGTAAGAAAATTGTATTCAGTTGTGTGCGGTGAATTTTTTAAACTCACCATCTTTTGGAAATTTCTGTCGCTTTATCTGTAATGGCATGCGGGTAATGAGCAAAATCCCCATTTTTCTTATTTTTCTTTCATTTTAAATATATAGGTCTGTTCTATATTTATATGGCACTGTTTTGTATGCCCTTTTACCAATTTCGACCATTTTCCATAGTAAATTGCAAGCAAGAATTTTCTGTCAAATCTAAAGCGGATAACTACATATTTGGTACGTGGAAATCATTTACCGCAGGCATTACACAGATGGACAGACGGATATACTTAAAATGGGTTCGGAATAGTCTCTGAAATTTCCTTTGATAATAGGTATAAAAATATGAGGAGTGCAAAGGCTTAAGATGACTACAAGCGAATTTTTATCTTTTCATCAAACTCAAAAGGAAGCCCGGCATGCTTATAGGCAATCCATCAATTGTGAGAACTATATAAAATGTATATATAAAATACGCTATTCAAAAATTCCGTGGATTGGCAAGATATTAAATTCCAATTTTCCGCCTGTCAGTCTCTCTCTCTCTCTCTCTCTCTCTCTCTCTCTCTCTCTCTCTCTCTCTCTCTCTCTCTCTCTCTCCATCTGTGTGTGTGTGTCTCTGCCTCGTTTTCCCTACCTGTTCAATTTATTACAAAAAATCAATTATTTGTAATGTAGAGAGAGAAGAAAGTTTTCTAAGATCCCTTACTTTGCTAAGATAGTCAGAGATATTTTAATTTTCTATTTCTCTTACACGTGCATTACTGCATTTTCATTGCATGCAATAGAAAGAGATAGATAGCATATGTCCCGAAATGTCTTTTATTTCGTTATGTTAGTTATTACATTTGCAAATATTTTATTAATTTTTTGCTAACATATATCTCTTACCAACCTTATGATGTGAATAAAGAAATTTGAAAAGATTTTGTTATCAATAATTATTTTCTCTATGCCATGCGCACAAATATACAAATATTTTTCTTTAGAATGCCATTAAATTAAAATTTCTAATTGCATTGATATCCGCCATTGAATGTTTTTTTTTTTTTTGCTTTTAACACATCTGCAAATAAAACATATTATCACATGTATATATGTAAGCATGTATATAACTATATATGTTGGCTTTTGTAAATTTATATTCAAATAGATACCGAAATGAATATACACATATTAAATGATTTCCGTTAATGAGAGAAATCATTTCATATATTTTTGTTACTCCATGAATTCGCCTTAAATTCTTTTCCAAATGTTATAAAGCGGGATAGTAAGCAAGTTTTTCTCTACACTATGCCATAGTGTCATCTCTTTTTTTTTTTTTTCTTTTTATAAATAAAGGCGTTGCCTTACATTTGCTTAATAATTTAAAATGGCCGCAAAGCCTAAAGTGTTTTAGCGTCGGTTTTACATTTTAAAAATTTTTTTTTTTTTTTTTTATATATAAATCGATTCTTCAATATGCGAAATATGAACGATATAAGAAATTAAAATTGAAATGAATGAAATGTAATGAACATTATAACAAAGCATATTTGTTTTGCAAATAATGGGCCATTAAAGAAATTGAATAATTTGACTCAACATAATCAATAGGATAATGTAAGAAAAAAAAATATATAAATATATATATATATATATGTACGCATGACCGGAGAATCGAGATGTCCTAAATTTATCGTCCCGCCTGTAATACACAAAAATAATACAGCATTTATTTATGCCATACCTACCACCACAACATAAGATGGCGCTTGCTTTTGTAATACACAGATATATAAATTAGAAATTTACTTCTATTTTACTGCTACTTTACTATTGTGGCAAAATTCAAAACTTAATCGAAGAAACTGTGGTATGCTACTTAACTAAGCCCGCGAAAGATACAAAATTGAAACTTATATTGTTCTTAAGCTCCATGACACTCGGCCAATTGACGATCGAGGGGCAATTAAAAAAATATATATTTTGTAATTTGTGTAGTTTGATTTGACATGATCCGCATCAAAAATTCGCCACAAAGCGAATATGAATGTGTATTTGTTTCCTTAAACGACGAATAAACTAAAATCAGTAAGTGTTTCCATCAAGCAAATAAATCGCGTCAGCTAATTTGTCATCGAAATTCCTGCAAAACTTTTCTAAGTTGCCCTCCATCAGACGCCTAGCTCACACGCTTGGGCCAATGGAAAAAATAACTTATGGAAGAGTTTTTTATAAGCAGAACAACTATCATAACGTGAATCATTGCTGTGCAACCTTTACATGACATGGATAAAAAATTTTGTTTGCCCTACGTTACAAGCTCGTGGGCAATATAAAGGACTGCACGCATTTACTGGATACATTACAATATCCTCAGCCCAAATGACCATAATGCAGATTAGGCGAACGATTAACATAGATCGTTGAGCCGAATATTCATGGCGATTCCATTTGTTTTGGAAGTAGTTGAGTGCGATATATTAAGGTTTATTGCAACCAAATTAAACTAATTATAGAGGATGTTACCTAAAACAATTGATGCAACTGAAATGGAAATGGAAAAATATGGCAAAAGTTACGAAGCCTCTTAGGAGACGTTAGTAACATGAACGGTATTATCAACACTCATTCACACTCGCAATAAAATCGGTAGATTACAGATAGATATCAAATCGAACAAAAAAAAGTTTTATTTAAAAATTATTCGATGTTGAAAAACTGAAAAAGGCAGAAAGCCGTGATCTCGATGATTGCAGGATTTTCTCGATATTTATAATCCTTAATGAAGGCCACGACAAAAAAATTATATTCAAACCTAGCCTTTTCATGCGTATGAATAGTGTATGTAATACGATAAAGCTATGAAAAATCTATATTTACTGTTTGATACCTTATATATGTGTCATCTAAATGAATTATTGGTAAACCTAGCTGAGCGAAAAAAAACTATTATCTTGCCCAAGGTAGATATCCGCAAACTAATAGCATTCGTAGATCAATGACTTTCAGTCAATTTAGGGAATGATACAAGACTTCCAAACATATTGTTTACGATATTTTAAAACGGAAATATCAGAAAAATGTTACCTACATATCAGCCTTATATGCACCCGATGTCAAGGATTAATTGAACGATCTCAAACCTAAAAGATATATAATAGAATAAGTAAATAACTGCGTGAATATATATTTTCGTATGTGAAAAAGTTCGGTTTATATTCCATTAGTTATTTGCAACCGGGGAACCTAAAACTAGGTTTGCCATACGGTTTGCTTATGATCGAAGCTTGGAAAAATCATCGAACAATTGAAATCGTGATGCCTAAAAATGGCTTTGTTTAGTCCACAGATTACAAAACAAGATATAAGAGAGTTTTTAATCGTATTACTAAAGAATTTGTCGAAATAATGATGTAATGCAATGTCCATCCGACCGATTGGCTTTTTATTGGTACCGTAGCAAACATTTCAACTTTATAAATGTGCCCACAACTGTTACTTGTGCACTCTTACTCTTTTTTATGCATGAGAACTTTGAACAAGGAAATGAGCATGACATCCAATTGAATATAAGCATGATTTTATCAACGTTACTTATTCAACAAAAATCATAAAAATCGGAAAGGATTCATGTTTAGTAATTAAAGCACATTGCTGATCAAGAAATCTGTTGTATATGTGAAATTTTGACATCAATGGTAAAAAAACTTTCTTTGTTTTTTACTACAAACGTCTTTGCTTTACTTTGCTTGCTTACAAAGCTTCCTAATATTTCGGAAAAAATTTTGTTGCTTATTTAATTAATTTATGCTTTAGGTTTCCTAGAAGATATCTGAAGAAAATAAATCATTAACCATCATTTGTGCCCACTACGCTTGAAAAACGCTGCCTGCCTCGCATGAATCCCTGCTGGAGAGAAATTACACCATTATGTCTTACATATTGATTCCTAGTTTTTTTAACGCGTGAACAAGCGTTGTTAGAATATATTCATCTTGATTTAAAAGCATTCTTCTGAGTAACAGATCATTAAAAAAAAGGGGAAAAAATTTCAAACAAGAACATGTTAGTCTATCTAGCTTTATCATAACTACCGTTAAGCGACTATAAAGCTGACAGTGATTCGACATATCAGGATTTCTAGGAATATAATTTAAAAGATTGGAATGATGTTTTTGTGATTTTTTGTATGTTCTCGACTATAAAACTATAAATTTTCCGGACTTTTCATACCTTACACTATTTGGGATATACGGGTATATTATGTTTGCGCGGATGTATGCAACACCCACAAGGACTAGATATAGACTCAACTTTTATTATTCAAAAAATACGTTTCTGGCTTGCTTTCCGTCTGTGTGCATTGCTTTCTTACGGGCTTCTTCTTCTTCAAGCGCCATATATATATATTTTTGACCAATTTGAAAATCTCAATTAATTTAAGCATGTCTGTCTGTGGCAAATATTCTCTAAAATTCAATTGGAAAATTTTTGTATGCACTTTGATATCGAAAAACTGCTCAAATCCGTTGGAGGACGGATGCTTACAGTATAACATAATGTGAGAGTATGTCGATTTTGAAAAACAAAAACAAAATAATTTACTTTTTTGCTCTTTACTTATAAGCCACAGTAGATAAAACGATAACAACTTGCGCACATACGCAGTACTATGTAGTATTGAAGTATAATTTTTTTTTTTTTTTTTTTTTGTCTTTTGATTTTACTAAATTTCCTCAAAAGGTCTCGAAAATGTTGCGACCTGTTGGCTGAACAGAAAAATACATGTACAGATATCAGACGGACAGACAGGTTTGTCGATTTAATAAAAGATGGCTTTCAAGACCGTCTGCATGTTACGTACGTCCGTACAAATTTAATATATCATGTGCCACAAGGGATGTAGGGTATAAAAGGAAATTCATTAAATTTGATGTATAAAAGTTACACCATTAACCGAATACATTTTACATACTGCTATTGGATCGCCAATCAATTAATTTTTGTACGTCTAAACAACCGCCTGGATATGAAGCGAAGGCGGAACGAAATTTACCCATTAGGGTGTAAGTTGCAGAAAGTCCTCTATTCTTTAAAACAGGCAGCAGCCTGTGAACTTGATGTACCAAGATGCGTGATGTTGGAGTTTAGCGTATTGGAAAAGAAAGGATTTATTCAACCGCGTATAGGTCTACTTAATGCAAACGCAAGAAAAACCTGCCAGAGAGAGGGCCTAAAGTACCAGCATGAAAGTCTGGATTGGTTGATCCAAACTTACCTTTCTGGGCGTAGCGAGGTCTGACAAGCACCTTTAATTATCTAATGCCTCGCATTTGGGTATAACCACAGCCAGCCGAAGGGCCGCACTCAATCGATCAAACCTCGCGAACATCGGTTAAACTGAAGCTTTTGGGTTCTTCATTTAAGACAAGCATATAAATACCAATCTTATCAGGCAAACAATTATTCATGAAACTTGTATAGATTATGTTTGTATATAGCCGTTTCCACCGAAGTTTCTTGTGTGGTATACGTAAGTGCAAGCTTTCGCACAACGGATCCTGGCAAGCACTAATTCTTGGTCCGTGTTAACCGATGCAGCCAACCCTGACCACCTTCGCAGGTAGACGTGATATTGAGTGAGCAGGCAGCCTGACCTCTTTGGATTCCTGTCTGACCCTATGGGTGGGTCCCTCGGCCCACCACTAAATATCCTGCAACATCCTTCAGTTATGCATAGGACGAGTTTTCGAAATAAAACGTTAGATAAGAAGTGCTCGAAAAAATGATTCGATTTGAAACATTTTGCTATCGCGTCCGTCTACGAATTGGACCTATTTCAAGACCTTGTCGATGTTGCATACATCCGCGCAAGCTTAATATACCCTTGTACAACGTATGGTGTAAAGTATAAAAAAACGAAGGATTTTAAAGTTAAGCTTAGATATGATAGGAATGCGTACATGATTCATGCGCAAAATGAGCAGAAAATACTTTTCTTACCACATTCAAGGGCGCTTATCAAAGTCGCTTCGTCTATGTAAAAAATCTTGCCTAGCAATTATTTACCGTAGTTTTGCAAAAATAAATAAAAATACTAATACAAACAAATAGAATTTTCTCAAAAATAATCGGACATATTTCTCAGGTCGAAAGTTTAGATATCAGCATGGATAAAATCTTGGAGCTACATCGAAGTCACAAATTGATTAAATCAACCGATAGTCGAATAGTGCTAACTAAATCGCAATAAAGAAAAATTTAAAGCAAATCGGATTGATCGACCAAACGCTTTCCCTTAAACCTCATTGTACTACTTTTAAAGTCATGTTTTTCCCTTCCCCTCTGTTGCTCCTTTGACGGCTTTTTATGCAGGATTGTGTGAAAAACATATATTAATAAAGTACCGGAAACGCCTCAAAAACTAGAAATATAGAATTATATAGAGCAAGCAGGTAACTAAAAGAAAAATGAAAATTTTGGCAGTTGAAAATCACGGAACTCGTTTTCTAAACGCAAAAGTAAAACAAATTAAAATGTTATCACAAGGCGTTATCTTATGCTCGTGTAAGGATTTACTTTTCATGAAATTCATAATAATTGGTCATAATATGTATCTTAAACATCAGCCAACGTGACCCACATGTAGTAAAGTTCATTCTTTTTGTTGAGGAAGGCACCACTTCGGGTATAGGGTATTTATAAGTTTATGCGGGCATATGTAGCACCCAAAAGCGCTCAAGATAGTCGACCTTTTACTATACCGATCGATTCAGAATTACTATCTGTTTCGATCTAAGCTTACTTACCCATCTATACGTCTGTCCGTGTGATATCTGTTCATGTAAATTTACGTTCAACCGTTCAACATTCGGTACACTGACGTGCTTTGACCGCTTCCCATAAAATGCCTTAGCTTGAAAGGTGACTATATAGAAAAAAATTGCAATTTTCAAAATTTGTCGACAAAACTTACTCTGTAATTATATTTGCACACTCTAAATGGATATGAAGAAGTTACTTCAACTCAGGCAATATTTTGAACCCGATCTAATGCCATTGTTCCCACGAAAACTGAATCTTTATACGGTCCAAAAAAGTCCAATTTTCACTTTTTCATGGTGAAAATATTAAATTGGCAAAGAAATCAACATTACCGAATTTGGACCAAGTAGGCTCATTTTTTTGGACACCACCGCATATAAGAGGGTTTAGGATATGTAAGCCCTTATATGCGAAAAAGGCCTAATTCTTAATGTTTTATGATGAAAAGCGGTTCATGGTGGATATAAAAAGTAAATGGACCAAATCGGAACCATATGGGTGTTTTTCTTGGATCCTACTCCATATAAGATTTCTCATGAATAGCAAGCCCTTCTGAAAGCGGTATAACTTTTAATATATTAGGATAAAAATTAGTCAATATTGAGCAAACGATACGGAATTTAAATTTCATAGGTCCATTTTTTAGATTCCAACGTATGTAGGGATTATCATGAAAACCATGCCCTTATATGGAGAGAAAGACTAATTTCTAATTTTTTAAGATCGAAACTGAAAAATGACAGAATTATTCGGAAGTAAATTAATTTTGCAAAATTTGAATCGATTCATGTGACGTTTCGTGCATCCTTCAATATGCGGGCTTTCATGTAAAGTATGCCGTTGCGTGAAAGTAATGTGCAATTTTAATAAATGTATTAGTCGAGTTGGTATAGGGTATCTAATGGTCGGCCTTGCCCGACTATAATGTTCTTGCTTATTTTGCACCTATTATCGTCTTAAAATAGAAAAAATTATACATTGTTGTCATAGGACGAGTTAATTTTCGCAAGAACCCTTACACGAGAAAGGGCCTAAAACATAAATCTATAAGCTCCAAACTTGGGATTAAGAATTTATATAAGTCAATCACTATTCTGGACCAATTTGCGTCATAACATATGGAAAGTTGGACCTTTATGAAAGCTTCTCCTTCCTTGTATGGAAGGGGACCCAAACTGACTTAGCATAGATTTAGTAAAGCTTATTGTTTTGTTCAAGAACTTATTATCCTTCACGTGCTTTCGGCTTAAAATATCCAAAATTAGAGCTTAGACCCTATTGGATCATCAAGAAGTTAATAAGTGCGTCATACTCGGATTGAATTCCTAATGCAATTACGATTGATGTATGGTCGCACTTATAGTGAACGCTTCGTCAGCAAAAGCATAACAATTGCCTGTGACCTGTTTCTAGCTCTGTACACCCAGTATCCTTCTGATTGTCTTTGTAATATACGTATAGACGACATCCCCTAAATGATTGATTGGTCCTTGAAACATAAAAGAACAAAGAAAATATAATAATGGGTCCGAAAAATAGATGTATACGGTCCAAATTTGGTACAGTAATGTTTCATATTAAATCATAATTTTGCACCAATTTTCATCATAAAATATCGCTGTTCTGAAAAAATTTTTTATTTTACAGGGCAGATTTTAAGAGGCGGGTATGTAAAAGAATGGCTTTGCCCATTCGCCTAGCATGGCGAAATGCAATCTCCTATCGATTTTTGTTAAAAAATAATACATTTTTCTTTTTATATATAAATTTTTTCAAGATAGGGCCTTGCAGAATGCAATCCAAGCCAGATTCAATAGCAATTATATAAAAAAAAAAAAAGGAAATGTTTCTACCGTTACCTTAAGACAGAAGCGGCCAAAATCGAGGTTTTCGCAAGAATTTAATTGCGACAGCGAAAGAATCCAATCTCGAAATGAATATTGTTTTATGAACAATGAACTAAAAGCCAAGTTGAAGATTCTCCTAATTGCTAGATTGATATTACCTAGGTCACCAAGACAAGTCCACTACGATTGGGGCATTTACACGATTAACGGAATTCGATTGCGTTACAACATCCTGATCAACAATTTTCTGATTATCAACTCAGGCGGCATAGGCTTCAGGCGATTCTTTACTATAAAAACGACGACAGCTGCTACTAGAACGTGCAGCAGAAAAAGTTTTTGAAATGATAAATGCAGAAGTGCTGGCCAAATCAAGTAACAAAACATTAGTAATGAGTTAGGAGAAGTGAAGGACGATAAAAGAGAAGAAGAACAAAAGCAAAAGCTGTGCAAGTATACCATGGCAGGTTTCTTGGTAGCAAAGCCAACAACAAGCATTCGGTTTGATTGTCTAGCATTGATTGTAGCATTTCAAGACGCCATTGATAGATAGATGCTTGTTAATTGAATAAATCCATAAATTTGTTGAGTTACGTATAAAAAAAGAATTAAAAAAAAGTCTATACCTTTTTGTCGTTTAATACACAATCAGCGAAACTCATCGCTCTATTCATTATTTCGAAATATATTTGGATGTTTTGACCGATCCCACTAATCCTCGTTTTTATGATTTTGTATCAATTTTGGGATATTCCAAAGCAATACTGCAATTAATCGAATTATCCTCTTGCCGATGCTGCGCATTTAATTCGGTCCATACATTGATTCATCTTCCCAGCCATTTTGCATAGCAATGGAGAATATGTAAAAGCAGAAAGTACATAGAAAAAAGAGTACAAGAAAAAACAAGAATGAGAGACGTATTGTTCATTCATACGTATTGTTGTACGTTATTATTATGTTATCATTATTTCTAATCGCATTTGTTTGGTTTACCATCAATGCTATCACTGTGACTGTTGTCGTTTCGTTTGTGTTCTTTTGCGTCTTCATTGTTCATGTTACTGCTATTGGTGTTATATTATTGAAATTTCTTTTGTTGCTAGCGATATTGTTGTGCTTGTTGTTGTTGTTGTTGTTGTTGTTAATCTTATTGTAATTGCGGTCGTTGATATTGTTACTCTTGCTTGACATTGCCTATAGATATATTTATCAAATCGTTGATAGAGATAAATGAGATGTAACGTATTATTATATGTTTTTTGGCGTATATTTAAAAGGATTTGCGATAAGTCGTCTTTCTTCTATTTTAAAAACATTAAAATATCGTAGATAAAATACGAAATAAGCAATAAAATAATATATAAAATAAAAGGTCACCCATTGCACTTGTTTGTACTATAATTTGTTATAAAACTTTTTACTCAACATAGCAAAACATCTCTTATTGATTTGCTGACTTGCACAAGAATATATATTATGCGATAATAACAACAAAGACCTGCTCTGGAAATTGAAAAGCCAAATTGGTGGATAATGACTAAAAAGCTAAAAAAAAAATTCTTAGGCTTGCATTGCTTTCTTAGTCAGTGATAAATATATATATATATATGATATATTTCCCTTTCTCTCATATAGTAACTATTTTAAATGTTGAAATTCCTGTATGTGATCTTATATATTTAGTTATATATATATATATATAATATTTTACCACAACCCGTTTATTTTCCATTTTATACAGAAGAAGAGAAAAATGAAAATTGCTAACCCCGCCTTAACTTTGACTTATTTTGACAAAGTGATTTACCTCTGTTTCACGTTTTATACTAAAACACCCCATCGATTCGTAACGTGGCAAAGAAATAATAACAACAGAGCAATATTTACCTATTCATATATACGTAAAGCACGTAATAAATTAGAAAAGGAAAAGCATGGAGAACGAAAACAATAGCAAATGCAGAGACACTGCAGCCATTACCTTGCAATAATATTTGTAAGTGCAAATATAGCTACAGTCGTACAAACATATAAGAATGAATTTAAAACAAATTAAAACAAATAACTGTCTGTGTATATACACAAAAAGCACATACAATACACATAAGCAGTATTATTTGCTAAACGCACACAAACCAAAAGCAGAAGCAAACGCTATAAAGCAGAAATAACCGGCAATATACGAAAAATGGCAAAAACCCGAATGCCGTAACTGTACCAACAACTCATTTATAGTCATTTTTTAACATGAAGTCGACAGTGTACGACAGCAAGCAAGCAACCAAGCAACCACCATTCCTATGAAAAAAAAATAAAAAAAAATAAATAAAAAATATATATAACACAACACAGCACACCATGCATTAAAATCGTTTACGAAGAAAACCATGCTCGCGTATACGTATCCAATAACACCTCTTTCGCCTCTCTCTTGATGCACAAAAACTACACTAATTGAAACAAATACAATAAGCGAAGAGAAAATGTAGAAAAAGCGAAACTAAGAAAAACGGTAAAATGAAATAAAAATGAAGAAAAAACTTGTTGTAAATTGTACAGACTCGGCAATAATATGGCGTCGTCGTCTATCGGCCTCGCGCAGACGATAAAAAATTTATAATGAAGTTGATATTAATGTTCAGCGAACAGTAAAATGTATATATAGTGTAGATATAATATATAAAATGTGTATGCGTACGCATGGCTCTATGACAGATATATATATATTATATCTGTACATATATAAATACGAATGTAATTTAGAATTGTTAAAATGAACGCAAAATGTAAATGAGCGAAAAAGAGATAAAAAGAAATTTAATTTGAGAGTAAATATGTATGTACGCAAACAATGAATTTGCATTCATTTAATATATGTATTGGTCGTTTTTTGTTTTTTTTTTTTTTTACTTAAATACTATCTACGTACCATACTTACGGTTAATGGATTCGATAAAATTAATAGTCAGCCAATCATTCCGTACAATCATAACAATGAGGATGACATAGATTATTGTGTTTAGTTAGCTCGTCAAAAGTTTTTAATATACCATAATTTCACGGAGAGAATGGGATAAATGCTTTTTTTTTTTCTTTGAAAGAAGATTAGATAGACGCTAAAGTACACTTAGGGTTGGCCAAGATAAATCTTTTGAATCTTTTTTTAGAGCACATTAACCCTTTTAGATAACTTTTCGTAATAATTAAAAAAAAAACTTGCAAAAATTGATGTAAAAAATTGAAATCATTGTACAATCTTTTCTTAATCTATACAAGTGTGGTCTGTGCCCTTAAAGCGCAATAGGAAATCTGTATTCACTTCACTTCTAAGCGTTAATTAATTAAAACGCTAAGTTAATATTCATTAGATAGTAGTAAGAGATAAATAAAATATGATATACGTATAAACGTATGTCCATAACAATTTTTATATATACTATATTATTTATTTATAATATATATATATATATATGTTTATATAACATATATACAAATAGAAAGTTTTATTTATAGAACTTTTAATCCTATAGGAGTTTTTGACGTAAGACAAAGCGAATAAATAAATGATACGATATCTATAACAAAATCGCATTTTTTGTACGCTAATCATTTTCATTTCTTTACCGAATACGACCCTGCCTTTCCGATGTCTGCACACGTTCTTTCGATCTATACTCTTGTTTTTCCCCTTCTTTTGAAAGAACTGTATGACTAACGGACTAATGTATAGTCCGAACTTGTTTTCTTAACATAAGAATATTTAACAAAATTCCATGCGTACTCCTTTCCTACTGGAAAGTCTGCGTATCTGGCCAAAAAAGTTATATTGGCGAATGCGTACAATTTATCTCGACAATATATATATAAATATTAGACTTCCTTTCTTTAATTGGAAGTAGAGAGAGAGAGAGCTACACATTCGAAGGCCGTTCAAAATATTTGCAGATAATTTTATATCAAAATCTGTTGATTGATTGGAACTAGATCGCACATGATAAAATTGACTCTCCGACGATCACCCAAACGCATGTAGGCCGGCTTTCAGCTTTCTATCTCAAATTTTCTGATCGTAAGCACGCTAAAGACAAACGAGAGAACTCTTTCGCCATAGCCGAATATATGCAAGCTTTTATCATTTGTCAGAAAAAAAGTTTTATGGAACGACCGGAAAAATAATTAGCGGTCAGATAGCAAAACGTTCGGACAACGTTCAAAAGATCAAGTGAAATTTGAAGCTTGGCATTGTCGTAATAGTGCTTTTCCCTAATTTTTTATGCTGCATAAGAACAAGGTCCACGGCCAAGCACGGAGGGTAAAATAATTTGGTTACAGTATATAAATTTTTGAAAAAATATCACAAAATCATATAAGGTACAGTGAGGAAAAACGGTTTAAAAAAATCTCGATGAACTTCGAAGGTATCATTCAAGCTTGGTATTATGTATCGAAAAAAACATGTCAGAAGCTTTTTTAAAAAGCATGCGTCGCATATGCTAAGCCAACTTAATTTTTTGCAGGGAGGAAATCTTTTGATGTTTCCATGTCCGTTTAGATTGTTTTCACACATATATATACACACACCTGATTTAAAGTTTTCTCTTTTCAAAAATCAAAATCAAATCAAAAGAGAAAACTTTAAATCAGGTTTTTTCGGAAATAATCTTGAATAAGCATATTAGTACATAAATCAAAAATGACATATATTCTTGGTTAATCCAAGATCCTTAACCATTTTATTTCCACTTAATCGAAGACTTACGAGTCTTATACTCGGAAAAACTGGAATAAGAATAGGAAATTTTGAACACGTGCCCTCCGTTAATGGCCTCAGTTCAAAGGCCAAGACGGAAAGCATTCACAGTGTTTACCAGAGTTGATATCAATCTTTACAAAAGTCTTGTAAAGAATCTTGTATTTTTAAATATAATATTTATCGAGACGCTGTGGTATCCAAAACTTGGTTCAAAGCAAATATAACTACATTTTTATCAAATTTCAAAAAAATCGAAAACTCAAGAAGTATATTAAAAACTACATACTATTTTGATAAATGGGGGCATAACAATTGGCGGATATCGGCCGTTTTTCCCCTAAAAAGTCTTATCGATCTAGCGCATGTAGCTAAGCGTGTAAGTAGCACTTCTATCTGATCCTCGGTAACAAAAACATTGCAAGTGCAGCACACGGGGAGATGAATATATGTTCATCGATTCGGAATCTTAATCTAATCAAGATGGGGCATATAAGCCGAATTATGCCAAAAGCATAATAGATTCTGTATTCAAAGTTCTTTAACCTAGACGCCTGTTTCTACCTAGTAATGAAGACATTTTCATTTTGTTCGGGCCATTAAATTGTAAGGTCTCGCTTGTACGCCCGAAAACAATTGCGATATGTCTCGGGCCTAAGAGCTCCTGATGCATACCCCTGAGCGCTACAAACAACATGACAAATCGAATACACTTTCACCGTTCACTGGCAACCATAGAAACAAAAAGGTAAATTTAATTTCAATCCGATATGCTTACACTCGTCACCTCTAATATCAAAGATATTTTATTAGGATCATATCGAAATTTTTGGATACCTATCACGTGTCTCTCTTTCAATTTTTTTCAAGTAGACGTCGAAACTTGAGAAACTAATTAAACAGAGTTTACATGTTATGTAAACGAATCGTGCTCGTTTGCAATACACAACCAAACCCATAAACTAAATTATAGTTATAGTGAATGAGCATACCACACCCAAAGAGCATTATTAAAAGCATAATGGAAACTTTATTACATATTATCAAAAGGTCTACGGGGTAGATTTCTATTGAAGAGTTAAGGTATATTCAATTTTTCGTTGCATTAGTATCACATAGAAATACTTATGAATGGAATATATATATTTTTAGTCGACATATAGTTCGGACTTGATTTAAGTTTGTCCCTCGGTCCGGTTGGTACATTTAATTTCAAATTCGAACATAAACATCTAAAACTAAGAAGAGTTGGTCGCTTTAAAAAATCTATGCATGTATGCCTACATAATATATTATATACAATATATGATATACTATATGATATATTACATATAACATATGATATATTATATGATATATTATAGATAACATATGATAAATTATATAATATATTATGTAACCATATATACACGTGTACATATACATATATAATATATAACTATATATATGTAATATATTATGTAACCGTATATACACGTGTACATATACATATATAACGTGTACACGTACATACACGTGTACGTGTACATATATATATATATATATATATATATATTATTTAGAGCAGTCTAAAATATGACAGGCAAAAGAGCTAGAAAAGGCAAACTCTTTTTCGATTCCTTTATATTCAACGCTTATTTATACATTTCGTGTAAATTCATCGCTTATTTATAATACTTATATTTTCTCTGTGTAATTCAAATATCATGGTTACGAGGCTAAAATTCTACGCGCACAAACGCGAATACACTATACGCATTTGAACAATTCATCGTGTAGTTGTTGTTGTTATGTTTCGTGCTTGAAACATTAAGTGCTACAGCGAAAAAAAGAGAGAAGAATATATCTTGTGAGTTGAAATCGAATCTAAAGTACCCAACCAACATGTATTAGGTGAGACACGTTTGACATATCTAAGAGATATTAAAGTATTAGTAGCTACACAAAACTTCTGTTAGAAAAGTTTATTCAAAGTTTTGAATTTCAATTAATGACTGATATGAAGTGGTATCAATGATTAAATATATATATTATATATATATAATAAATATCGCTTAGGTTATGCTTTATGTTTTATATTGAACGCAAATTTCCAAATTTATCTCAATATATTAAGTCTATTCACTTAAAGAATGTGTTCCTTTTCTTTTTGTGTTGAAATTTATTGTGTGGACTCTGTCTTCATAAACTGCAAAGTTATTCCCAATGTGTGTTAAAATGAAGTACAATTCTTCTGATCATATATATAAAGTTGGATGAAGTGCTTTCTTTTATTCGCATTCATTTAGTGAAATGTTCAGCATATGATTGCTTGTATTGTTCTATGCATGTCAAGAAAAAATGTCATATGCATTCGCTGTGCGCATGTTAAATTAATGCTACAAAAAAACCAACAACAATAACTATACACATCAAAAGGCCCTAAAAAACTAATTTCAAACAATCAGGTAGTAAGAGAATGATTCACATGCAAACGTATACAAGCATGCGAGAAAATTATGCATATACATACACTACACTACTACTATTGTTACTACTACTAAAATGTAGAATTACGACGAGTTGAAAAATAAAATTCAAAAAATGAAAGATGAGAAAAGCGAACGACAATATGAAATCTTGTCGTTTGTTATACGTAAGAGGGGTTGACACGAAAGGCAAAAGAACCTTAGCTGATTATTCCCTGCGCGGCAGCTGTGTTTTTTCGTTTTGTTTTATGATATTTTTTCTTTCGCTTTTTCAGCTAAGCACTCATATACACAAGCTAGGCTGCTTACACCTCAACTACCACCATTTCTTCCATTGCAAAGGAATACACACAATATACACACCGTTGCATAGTACACAACGGCACAAAGCTATTATTAATTTTGTTGCTTTTGTAATGTTTAGGAATGAAAGATTGTATGATATAATCACCCCGAAAGTTGTTAGTATGCGTTGGGCAAACAAGATAGACAAAAAAACTCAATAAAAATATATTTACATCCAATTAGAGTGAAAAAGATAACGTTACTTATATGCGACTCTTTTTACTTATACATTGTACTAGTGTACAGAATATTTTGTCTACAAAGAGAAACCAGTTTTTGAGATTACGTGTTTTAGTATAAATGCATGCGTGATGTATCTTTTTTTTCTTTTTTTTTCGATTAAAGCATATAGAGTTGCCGTTTAGTACGCGTATAGTCGTTGAGTTGAGCAGTTCGGTTGGGTTGGTGTGTTTTATATGAAATAAGAAACAGTTTTTCCATACTTGAGTTTATTTAAAGAAAAGAAGGAAAAATCATGTCATACAAGAACTTTGTATAAGGGAAAATATAAATTGTAATAAAGTGGATAATATATTAACAAAAAGTATTTAATTGCATGGATAGAAGTGAAATTATTTCTTGGATAAAGCATTTACATAAGAGCAGCGTCTTTCATGGCTGCAAAAAGAGAGACTAATTAGAAAAAATTAAAAAAAAAGAAAAAAAAAAAAAAAAGAAAGAAGATTGGCCCGTGAATTTACAGGTGCTTGGCCTTAATTATTTTTCAAGTTTATTAGGATATTTGTTTAAAAAAAAAATTGTTTGCCTTGCAATTAACGGCAGAAAACCGAAAAGAGAGAAATCCTCTCATCACTACTTTTGATTACACTAAATATACAATATAACACCACCGTACACCATATATATAAATATATGTATATATATATGCTATATGTATGTATGTTTATGTGTTTTTAGACATGTTCCCGTTTTATTATTTATAGTACACTTAAAAACGAAAAAAAAATCCCAAAATCCCCAAAAATAACACTCGTGATCTATTAAACAAAAAGGCAGACAATTTAAAAGCATACAGAAAAAGAAACTACGATGTTGCATGCCATGCTACAATTTTCATTTCGTTTAAATTCGATTTTACTTTAAACGATGGATCGTCGTGCTTTAAAAGTTTATTCAAGAAGGTATTTTTTTGTTCATTCATCATATTTTTTTTCTTACTTTTTTTTTTTTTTTTTAGATTTCTTTCCAACTTTTCTTCCCCTTTCGTTTTTAAAACATGTTTTACTTATTGCTCTTTATTTTCTTTGCTGCTGCCTTGTAGTTTTGTTGTATGATGTTGTTATGTTTTGTTTTGTTGTATTTTCTGCTTGGCTCTGTGTAAGCAAACACAATTATTTGCTCTTTACTCTGTAAAGGTATATTTTCTCATTTGTTTAATATCTCTTTTTTTTTTTTTTTCTATTCTAATCTTTTGACATACCTACCATAATTTTGCTCTCTTGCAAATTATAGATTATTTTGAATTGCACACAGCACAGGGTTGCATTTTCTATTAATTTTGGGTATTTTGGTGATTTTTGTACCCACCATCATATTTTATATATATATATATATTTTATATATATATATATATATATATATGTATATGTGTGTATATTTATATGGATGAGAAGTTCATAAAATGTAAACAGTTTAAAAAAATTTAAGTTGAAGCTTACTTTCTTCACATATAATATTATTACTGAATAAATATATTTTCGAAATGAATTGAAGTCAAAGCAGTTATTAAATTAAATGAATGGTGAAATTCGCTTTGATATATTTGTTCATATTTACATAAAAGCATACTTGGTACAAATTTCTTGTTATTTGTATAAAAGTTGTGAATTTAATTCATTTTTTTAAATCATGCTAAACTTGTAAATATATAGGATTGTTAACTTGTTATAAAATATTACATACATTAGTAAATGCTTTACCGAAAAGCCGCATGAAAACGAAACTGAGGAGATGTTTATGTATATATATATATTTATATATATTGTATATACATTGTCGTATATAACCCGCCTTGACTGTGGATTATGGCCACATAATATTTTCGGATAATTTTTCATTTTAATATGAAAATGGTTTTTGCTTATGAATAATGAACAGATTAAAAAATGTGGCTAAATGTTAAAGATTTAGAAAATGTAAAGAAAAAGAGTAGCCTAACTTGCTATGCCACCCATGCAAAAACCTTCTAATAATATATGTTGTTTATAATATTTGCAAAGTATTGGCTTCATTTTGCAAAGCAATATGGTGAAGATCCAAAAAAGAAAGTGAAGAAATCGTTTATTCGATATAATAATCAAAATCCAACGAGTTATAACTGATTCAATGTGCAACTAAAAGCCTACGCCACGTTTGACGGAACATCAATTACGTGTTGGCATTCCGATCTGTTTTCGCGTCTATTATCGAATTTCGAATAAGCTTGAGTACTGGTAACCATTCTTCGTCGTTTCTGCCTTAAACGTGTGCTATTGGCTTTTACGTCAGATTACACGTCCATTGTGACCACAGCAACATACCTTTCCCGCTTGTCGAAACCATTTAAATCTTTCCTAAAATTGCATATTTTAATTGCAAATTTTATAAGCTTAGTGGGAAACAATATGCCAACATTTGTCGTCTCGGAAGGAAAATAGAAGATTAGCTGTGATTCGGACACTTGAAATTTGGATTAAACATGAGACACAGGTTTTGCATATATTTCTTTCCCAAAAGAACTCGTTGCACTCACACATAAAGATTGGAATTGTCTTTGGGTAATGTCTTAAAAATTTGTTCTTCCATATTTTTCAATTATTTGTTCCTTTTATTTAGTTACTTTTCGCATTAAAAGTATTGGTTTGTTTGTTTTTGTCTTTCTGAATTCCCAAAATGCACATTTATCAAAACCAGTTTCCCGCTGTGTTGACAACTGCTGCTTCTGCTTTTAATGTTTTCGTCTGCCTAGTCGTTGGTACGATTCGTGCGGACATTCGATGTAGTGAAGTAGTATGTTTTTTATTTTACTTTCTATAAATCTTGGCGTTACCTCTACTCTCTAAAGTCATTCAAGTCAACCAGACAAAGTTTCGCAATGGTTAGCGTTTCTCCTGTAGCGAAGAGAAAAGAAAAAAAAGAAAAAAAAAAAACAATTCCAGCTTTTTTTCTTTTTCTCTATAGTGGACTGGCTTAATAGTGGAGGTGGTTGATTTTAATACATATTTTTTCTTTTGCTATGTTTAGAAACACTAACATTGCAAAACTTTAATCAGAGAGCAAAAGATTAAATTACAAGAAAATAATCTCTGAGACGGTCTTTTATAATATGTATGCAGTGCAATAGGGCTGCCAAGTTTTAGTATTTAACATTTTATTTATGCTAAACAAATTTAAAGATATAAAGACCGTTTCGAATGTATTAACTCGAATTCTATATGTAAAAATTAAAAAAAAATTATATTAAAAAGTAAAATTGTTCGATCAACATCATTATTGCAGCGTACTACATTAGCGCATTATATTTTTAATACGTTTTTTTTTTTTGTGCTTCGCTCTTCTTAAGATCTGCATTTTTAAATGCAGTTGCTATTCGAATGACACACACACGCACACACAAACTATTATTTCAGGTTACTCTTTGTTTGTTACTATTAAATTTAAAAAATTTTGAATTTTTTTAGTTGGCTTTGTACTTTATTTATTTATTTATTGATTGTATTTAGATACTTGCAAATTGATATATAAGATAAACTAAGATAATATAAATCAAAAGTAATCTATGGAAACTGGGCGGTAAATAATTTGATTGCATAGCTGCTATTAGATATAGTGAATCAACAGTTGCCTTGTGCAAGATTCGCTTAATGTGCTTTTAAATTATTTCCTATTTAAAACTGATATTAAATATATATTTAAAAAAAAATCTTTCATAATAGCAGAAGAACAACGAAATTAAAAACAATACTTTTGGATATATATATATATGGTATTCCATTGAAAACAAATATAAAATCGCTTTAATCTATCTATTAGCTTATTGCCGATCTACTAGTTACATCAATTTGAAAGTAATTGCGATGGAACCAAACCGGAGAATGGTGAAGAACATTGTGCAAGTTTTCAAGCTTGAACAGTTTATGATGGAAACAAGTTATGTACGGCCTACACTTCCTGGTCACAATTTGCTCATATATTTTCTAATAGATTATATGTTTATATATATAATAGATCATATATTTTCAGATAGATAGATGGGCTTGGTCTAATGAAAGTCCGTTATTTCTCTCACGATCAAATTGCAAAATAAATTTTTGCTTGGCTTAAGGTTTAATAATGGGTATGAGAATGGATAATAGTGTATATAATATAACCATTATAAACCAACCTTGACGCATTAATTATACATCCTTTTCAAATTACAATTCTAACAAAAATGCAGTATTTCAATAATCAAGTATTCGTGTTTGCAGGTATTGCTTTTACAAAAAGGCTAGCGGTTTAGAAGCCAAAAAATAATAGTGTACCGGTTTTTTGCAATTTTTGGTAATACACATACATTATATGTTGCATTTCCAGCGGGCATAAATTGCCCGCTATTTTAAATCCAAAAATCCCATTTCTTAGCTCCTTTCGCCAAGAAATGCAGATTAATGTCTTAGATAATTTTAGGAGATTGCATTTCCCTTGCTATTAGATCACGTAAATAAATCATCAATGTGTATTCTGAGGAGACTTCACTGTAAATAATGGAAGAAAATATTCCAACAATAACTATAGCACACAAATTACAGATTTTAATCTTACATGCACATGTACGTACATACGGTAATTAATTACGCTTCAAGAATTTTTAACAATTTCCCGCTAAAAATTTATACATGCATATTGGCAACCTTTTACAGACAACGTTGTCTCTCTTACACTAATGGTAAATGGAACAAAAGCAGAATTAAAAGAAAAAATGTAAATATTCTCATGCTCTGGCAACATAAAAAAAAAATAAAGGAAAATATGTTATTGCCTGAGAGGTTTGGAGTGCCACTGTGAATAAATGGGAATATTGAGAAAAAAGGAACACAACAAAACTAAAAAAAAAGAAAAAACCCTCAGACGTCGAAAACTAAAATAAAATGAATTATTTAAAAAAAAAAAAAAAAAAAAGAAAAAAAAAAAAGGAATACATGCAGTTGAGTGTGCCTGAAAATAATCGATAAAATACGAAAGTGTGCGCGCGCACTTCTTACACTAGTACTACCCAACTCTGTGGCACACACAGGCTCACTCTAGTAACCCATACACACGTTAGAGCATATTTTGTTGGTAACGATGAAATATAAAAATAATACCATGGCTGTTGAGAAAAAAGGAAAAGAAACATTTGACGGACCACCACATGTACTATATAGGAAAAAAACCAAAAACGAAAAAAAAAAAAAAATTTTAAATTATTGTATGCATGCATTTCACATACAACATCCATAGTTACTTTTCTTATTTGTATTATGGTTGTTTAGTGTGTACTCTTTCAGAGAGGGATTAATTTTTTTTTGCGTTTGTATGGGCGCATATGCATACATATATGCATGTGTAGATTTACTACGGCTTTGCTTGTTCCTGTGTATGCTTTTTATGCTTTGTTGGGTTAATAACATTTGTGATTTGTTATTGTTGTTGTTGTTGTTGTTATTTCTGTCGCTGGCTTTTTTTTTTTTTTTTTGTGCCTTCAATCTTTAGTTGTTGCTACATTTCAATGTTACTGTTCACATTTTAATGGTTTTCTCTAGTAACATACAGTTGTTGTTGGATTTGTTTTCTTTGTTATTTCGTCCCATGTTTTGTATAATTGATGATAGCGATGAAAATGGTTGCTTGGTTTTTTTGTTTTTTTTTGTTTTTTGTTTTTTTCCTTTAGCTGTCAAAGATGTTCCCTTTAATCATGGACGTGCCGAAGATATTGGCTTCGATTGGTTTCGTATAGTTGATGTTTTTGAAATGCTTGAATGAATTCGACTCTGCCATATCGAACTTGATACAGATTTATCTTAAAAAAAGTAAATTGTTAGATTTGCTTTACTTCATAAGAGAAAAATTTATTTCAAATAATCAGAATGAACTGGGTTATCGATTGCTCCAAGTCAAAAGAGTCCTAATTAAAAGCCCACCCGAAACAGTTTCCCAAAGAATTGAAGATAACGCCATCTTAACAACAAAAAAATATTTAGTTCGAAAATTCTCCGCATTCAGCTGACATAGAACTTTGATTATATCAATATGTCCCTTCTTTCGTTAGATGAAAAGCGAACTTTCCTACATGAATTTATAGGTGTGGTTTATCCGAAAAGGAAAATTCCCAAATGCAAAGTACGAAGATGAACGTATTAGCAGAAGTACACTTATCCCTTTGTTTGCACGGTACTTGATTTATAAAATCTGGTTTTCTTTGCAGTTTATGAATGAATGAATGAATGAATCAACTTGAAACAGTTGAAAAATTACAGAAAGCGTACATAATTTTGAATATTAATAAGAAATGCAAAAAAGTTGAAAGAAGAATACGCGCAAATCATGATTCATATCATGTACTTTCCAATGAAGATGAAAATTTAAGTCATCATCATTATAACTGAAACAGATCAGTTTTCTGTTGGCGATATCGAAGTTGGTTTCAGATTTTCTTAAAAAAAAAAAAAAAAAAAAAAAAAAAAGGTAGGGAAAGAAAAAAACGAAAAAAGGTAGCTTCGGAAAGATTTGAAAAGGTGAAAAAACTAATTTTCACCTCTACATAACTCATGGCATAGGTGTGCCAAGTTTATGCAGGCATATGCAACACTCAGGGGAACTCGAGATAGAACCAGTTTTTATTGTATCGATTGATTTGGAATAATGTTTCGGGTCGATTTAGAAAATTCTCCTCAATCGATTGCAGTTTGTCTGTCTCTTTGTTGGATGCGTGTTTAATCTATACGTCGCTATTCGAAAATATGGTACGGTGACTCAAGACGAACGGCCACCAACAAAAAAAAAAAATTTAATCGGGCCATTTTTATGATCAGTGCCATATAAAGCTCTATTATGAAAAAGTCATTACATGAAAGAAGTTTTCCATTTTTAATATGTCCGCATTAAAATTGATGAAAAATTAAATTTTGACATATTAAAATGTGTGCGAATAATGCGCATGGAATGGGACGATTTTTCGAACGAGGTCGCATATAAACAATTCTACAAAAAAATCACTCTTGACACGGCAATTAAGAATAAATTTTCGTACGTTATGACGCAAACAGACAGATGATTGCATTAGGAAAGCTGGCTTAAGGTATTGATTGGTCGACTTTGTTTGATTAAAGACTATTAGCTAAGTCCCCAGTGACCGTTGTAAAATTTTCAATTTCTTCATTACGATTTCCCGTAAATGCTAGCGTTAGCATAGTATAATAAAAAATTAGCTTAATCATCATACACATTCATCCAAATATAATCCGAAATATATCTGAAAATTACGGCTAAAACTTGGCTGAGTAGTGTAAGATTCGGCTTAGAAGAAAAATGCTATCCCAAGCGATCTAAGTTCATCAGAAAGACTTGAAAGCGATAAGGATGGAGTTACGCCGCCGACTACGCAAAAAGTTCAGCTTCAATTGCTTTTAAGTTGCAATAGTTAAAATGACCCAACGGGTAAGGGATAAAATCAAATTATTTACTTTATTTATGACGCATAATACGGTAAAAGAAATTAGCATAAATATCGAGCCTGACAATAAAGATACTCATAGTTGTTTGGAAATTTTGCATTATACGGTCATAAAATCATCTTATAGGAATATTGATCTCCGGAGGGATTAAAATTTTTTAAACAACCTAACATAAAGTCTAAAAAATATTGATCATCTAATAGTAGAGAAAATGTTATTTAATACCGAATCGAATATGATGAAGGGAATGAATGAATGAAATATGCGATTACCACAAAGCGTAATAATATTCTTTAGAAGACTGGGTGTAGGGAATTTTTATTTCATATAGCATCGCTTTTCAGTTTTAAGTAAGAAATATATAAATTCTCTTCTTCACGTTTACGTTATGAGTTTTTTTTTTTTTTTTGTCCTTTATTCTTTCTGTTTCGTGCATCCAGTGCACTGTGCTCAAAAGCAAGTTGTTATGTGATGTTTTTAGTACAGAGTCTGTAGACGCGTCGCAAATTTTCTGCTTTGTATATTATTTGTTTTTATTTGCTGGTCTTTTCTAATTCTTCTTCTTATACAGGTTTTTTTTTTTTTTTTTGAATACTATAAAAAAAAAATTCTCCATTACGGTAGTGAACCAGTCAGCCATTCTAACACATTGTTTGTGTGTGTGTTTGTGTGTGTGTGTGTGATGAGAACATTTCTCAAGTCATCAGTCGGTTATTTCGTTTGCAATTCGTGACGTCTCGTTTTGTTTTATATAGAAATCATCTGTGCAGCGCAACGTCTATAGTTAGTAAAAGCGAAAGAAAATGGAAATTTTTTTTATAACTCTTGGTATTAAGTGTGCGTTCGTTGCTCATGACGCTTGGCGTGTAACAGACAGTTTGGACTGAGCAGCTGATAATAAATGTTAGTTTTAACGCCATATTTAAATTAATTGCCATCTATGACGCTGCGCCATCGTCACAGCCACTGCCACTGCCACTGCCATGAGCAACCCACTGCCACTGCCACTGCCACTGCCGTTACCATGTATTCAACACATTATTGCGTTCGCCTTAGCTCTACTTTAGAATTAGATGCGAGCGAATTTCATAATACATTAAACAACTGTAACTGTGACCACCACCATATTGTTAAATGTTAAGAGAAAGGGAAAGTCTGAGAACTAACAACAGTCTCTTCTCTCTTGTCTCAAATTTTATTAAAAAAAAATTATAAAAAGAAAACAAATAAATTTTTTAATATCCTAACGGTATATTTTTTGTTTTAAAAATATTATAAACTCAATTAAGAGAAGGGTTGGTTGGTTGGTTGAATTTTCCTTCGTTTTGTTCTTAAATTGCACCTTTATTTTTTTTTTTTCGTTAATATTACCCCAACAGCTGAAAAGCAACCCTTAAATTTTTTGATTCCATCAAATATTCTGGATTAAAGATATTTGAGGAAGTTGTGTGTGTTGTTGCGTAGCTCGTGCTCCTAAAATGTTATTTTAGTTAAAGAAATTTGTTGTTGTTGTTGTTTTATTTTGATTATTTTGAAAAAATCTCATAATTTAATGTCTTTTAAAAGGTTGTCTGCTACTTATTTGCTACGTACGTGCATACTATGTACTCTACACATACGACTGGCAAGGCTTTCTTATTTGGTTTCTTAAGGGTATGTTTTTGACACCGCGTCATCCACTGTCTAGTGCTATTGTTTTTTCATTTCTTTTTATTTTTTTATTTTTTATTTATTTTATTTTTATTTATTTATTTTTTTATTTTTTTTGCTTTATTAACATTCCATTTTGTTTCGTTTTCGTTGATTATCATCAACTTGAAAGTTGGAATAGAAGGGAAGGGATTGCAGAAGTTTCAAACGGAAGCCTGGGATGATGTTACACTTTACTGAAAGCAAAAGTTGCAAGTTGGGGTGAATTTTTTTTTTTTTTTTTTTTTTTTCTTTATATTGTTATTTAGGCTCTAAATTTTAGATTATGATACTCACACAGATGGTTAATATTATATGTAAATATGTATATCAAGGGCCGTAAAGTGCTTGTGGGCTGAATACGCAAAATTTGTTGCTTTCTTCACCTGCGTTCCTTTTCCCATTTAATAATTATTAAACGTAGAATGCTTCATCCCGTAGCCCATTTATAATCATGTCAGAAGCCGAATTATTTTCAACTTGGTGTTAATTAAGTTGTTATGTCCCAATAGATGCGCATAAGAGAAGCAATCTTTTTATGAATTTTTCGTACTCACATATGAAAGTCGTTTTGTACCTCCTTCAAGTGTGTATGTGCATTATATTCAGAGAAAATCGATCACTAGCTGAGAACGTTTCTTAATTTTGATCATCATCAGCAGTCCCAGGTTTATCACCAGCAATTCTGTTACTTTTTGCTTTGAAAAGTGAATTAAAATTCAATATGAATTTCTTCAAATGAGCTGAAAAGGATTTGGTTATCGGGCAATTACTTTGTTATAATATTGATGTTAACGCGCAAATTATTCTCTTGGCCGAATCTTACTATTACTTAAGAAATTTGCCAACGCTCATGATAAGGTCTCTGTTGCATAGACAAAAGTTGAAAATTTGATAACATAACCTCACAAAAAATAGATGCAAACAACACAAAATTTTTATACAAACGATTTAATCTTAGTTTATATAATATAAAAATGTCAGTTATCTGGATACATTGTGCAACAAACACAAGTATGTTAGTGTGTCAAACCGCTGTAACATATTGATGAAGATTTGCTTTGATATAGCATATTAAAAAATTGACCCTTTGTCTTCACCGATTGAGAGAATTCTCCTAATGATCTTTAGCATCGCATCGAAATATTTATGCGAAATTTTAGATTAATATTATAATAATATTATAATATATATATATATATATATATATATATATATATATTTATACCCTACACCATTTGCGATCTAAGGGTATATTAAGTCTGTGGTGGTGCATAGATGGGCCGGAAGGACTTGAGATAGATCCATCTTCTATTGTATCGAACATTTCTGAATCTATTTAACTTTGTCTGTCTGTCTGTCCGTTTGTTATATGCTCATAGCAATTTTCGAGATATATTGATGAAATTTGGTGCATTGACATGTTTTGGCCCAAAGATGAACACTATTGAAAATGGTTCGGTCGAGATCATCTCTTTCTCAACTAACTTTCTCACTTAACCTTATTTTATTTTGATAATTCATTATTTGAATTAATACCAGTATAATTGTATTAAGCGAAATGGTTTAGGTTATTTAATGATTTGTTATTTGTCTATCTTAATGGTTCTTTATGTTCTATTTTTTCCGTTTTGCGATTGCAAATAAAAAAATTTAATAGTGAGTCTGAGTGAGTTTAAAAAGCCGTGTATGTGTAACTCGAATTAGAATGAAAATGTTTCAAAGATATGGAGCAGATATCGGAATATCAACTACATTCGATTTATTGCGTAAATAATAAAACAAAATAGTCTAGAAGGACATTACATGGTATAGCAAGTGAGAAACGTATACTTATTTGTCTTTGGGGGAATCTTTGATGTTTTGATTGTCATATATAAAAAAGTGATATAGATTTTGTTAAATCTCTTCGTATAACTTTTACATTATTGACATTCTAATATTTTATCTGGGGAATATTTATCTTTCGATCAATATCTTTCGCAGATTATAATCATATATTCTTAGGCTGCGATGGATCTTTTTCAGCATCAAAATTCATTGATTTGTCGTAACTGTCAGTTATGAGTGGGCATGCCTAAATTTTTAGCTTCTTACTTTTAATGATCATAAGTGTTTCAATAAGACAAGATGAGCGAAGAGATATCGCTATACCGGATCCAGAATCGTGCTTTAAGTCCTTACATAAGATGGATATGTAGTTTACAGGAAAGGAAATTCTAAATACGGCGACTTCGTTAAATAAATGTGAACCGTTGTATTTGTGCGGCCACTCTGTTAATTATTAATTAATTATTAGTTCAGTCCTTTTTTGAGTAAAACTTGCATCTTATCCTCCTTACGTTTCAAACAAGTGAACCTTCATTAATTTCATGCATTCTACCCTTGGTAAATCTGCTATGTTTTGCTATGATCTTGGTGTAGAGCCTCATACATAGTTTAAATGGAAAACTTTTGATATCAATGCATTCAGTGTGCGCTTACTTATCTAATAATTGATTTAATCAGCATCGCCATCCAAAAATATCCTACGTTAAAAATATAATAGATTTCTGAAAAATGTTGTCGCTTTATTTGATTAATTTCTATTGAATTGAATGAAAATGTCTTATTAACAATTTCATTTGAATATAAATTGAATAAAAAAAAGTTCTTTGTTGTTTTTTTTTTTTTTTAATGTATTACTATTTGTATCATTCATTATTATTATAGAACAGCGGCTACAAGTGAAAATACGACAACGACGACAACCAACTCATATCTGCCAACACAACCCTTAAAAGATAATTCTAATATAAGAATTATTAAAGTCAATGCGGAACAAGCACACTTAATTGAACAACAAAAACAACAACAACAACTTGTTTCCGGTACAACAACCAACCCCAATAATAACTGTAACAGTACCCCCTTGACAAATACAACCTGTAAGAGCACCGGCTCTCCAACTTCGGCTACTATTGTTAGTATTAACGGTACTCATAAGCCAAACAATAACGGGAATTGTAATAATAACGAACGTCCGCTTAAGTGCTTAGAGACATTGGCACAAAAGGCTGGTATCACATTTGACGAAAAATACGATTTTGCTTCACCGCCACATCCAGGTAGTGCAAGCGGTGGCAGTGTAACGTATTCAATCGCTACGACTGCAACACAGCCCAGTGTTTCAGCTACTGGTTTAACGGGCCACGCGAAAAGCTTCACACTGGAGAAAGCACAGAGTCCAGCGCAACAAGTGGCACCCGGAGCGGTGCCACTGCAAATATCTCCCGAACAACTACAGCAACTTCAGCAATTGCATCAATTGCAACATGGTTCCCCATTTGCAGCAATACAAGTAAAACAAGAATTTCCGACTCACACTACCACGGCAACTTTAACCGGGCCTTCTGGAGCTGGTACCGAACTAAAACATTCTTGTCTATTGGATGCAGCCACTGCCCAAGGTCAATTGCAACAGATGCAAATGCAATTAGCTGCCGCTGCTGCTGATGCTGGTGGAGGAGGTACTCCTAACAGTCCAGCCACTCAACAAACGCCCAGCAGTGCTGCAGCGGCAGTAGCCGCTATGCAACAACATTCCACCACAATTAGCACTATGTCCCCAATGCAGTTAGCCACAACTACCGGGCAGGTAGCTGCAGCTGGAGATTGGGCACAAGGGCGCACGGTTCAATTGATGCAACCGTCCACCGGTTTTTTGTACCCTCACATGCTGGTACCGGGTAATCTAATTCAATCTGGTCTCGGCCAACAGCCTATACAAGTTATCACTGCGGGCAAACCTTTCCAGGGTGGTGCCCCACAAATGATTACAACAACACAGAACACCAAGCAAATGGCTATAGGCGGTAACACTGGATTTCCTAGTGGTACCACTTATGCCATACCGTCTAGCCAGTCACCGCAAACACTACTTTTTTCTCCTGTTAATGTGATTTCTCAATCGCCTCAACCACAAAATATATTGCAAGCTATGGCAGCTGCCTCTAATGCTCAACAGCAACAACAACAGCAGCAGCAGCAAAAGGGAGCAATCGAATCTCAGAAAAACATGCAGCCAAAAGTAATGCAAAAGCTAACTACGACGACCACAAATTCTGTACAGTCAGCGGCTACGGGAGGTGTTGGTCAGCAACAGCAACAACCAACAACTCAACAGTGCGTACAAGTCAATACTCAGACTGGCATGCCGACAGGAACAACTCAAATAATTAGTCCTCTGCAAGGAACAACGGGTGCACCGCAGCCGTTGCAAATCAATGCAGCGCCATGGGTTCAAAGTGTACCATTTTGGCCAAACGGTTTGCAACAGTTGCAAAATCCTATCATTATAAGGGGTACTCAACCTGATGGTACTCAAGGCGTGTTTATACAACAGCCAACGGGACAGACCCTGCAGGCGCAGCAACCAAATCGTAAGTAAAAGAAATATTTTATAAACTTAAATATATATGTTTTGCGTTCTATTTCTTAGAAATTACTCTCCAGTGTAATGTGACACAGGCGGCCACTAAAGCACGAAATCAATTGGAACAGATTACAAAACAACAGCAACAGTCTGCAGGCACAGCGCAGCAAGTTGTTCAACAGCAACAACCTACCACGACTCAATTACAACAAGTGCAACAGCATCCGCATCAGCAAGTGGCTGCGGCGACGGCAGCTGTAGCCGCCCAGCAACAACAACAGCAACAACAAGCAGTCGTTGCTGCGCATTTGCAAGCAGCTGCTGTCCTTTCGCAGAGAACACCGGCAGCTCAGATGGCAATGGCACAAAATGGCAATACTCAGATACGTCCCGCATCTTCAGTGTCCACACAAACTGCACAAAATCAAAGTTTACTCAAGCAAAAAATGCGCACGAAACAGCAGAATGTCCGTCCAGCATTACCTACAATTAAAACAGACGCGACGAGCTTGCAGCAGCAACAAGTAGGAAAAGCGCAGGCAGCTGCAGTGACAGGGTTGCAACAGCAAATATCCGCGGCAATGGCTGCACAGCAGCAGCAACAATCACATACACAACCAACGATGCATCAAGTTGTCACATCAGCGGGCAATAAGTGAGTTTGAAAACTTAGTTTACTTGTTGACTTCTTCTTTAAAATTGGCAAACGAACCAATTTAACAGATTTTGCGTTATTTAGTTTACGTGAGTTATGCCTTTATCAGAATTCTATCAGATGATTTCTAAAAATCCATGACTAGAATTATTTGTTTGGCTTTATTACCCTTTCTCGTTAGTCTTGATTTAAAACAGTTCTTGTATTAGGATTTGAAAACTTCTCATTCATTTCTTCTTTCTGTACTTCATATTTTTTGTTGTTGTTGTTATAATGAAAGAATGGTGGTCATGAGTGCTGGCACCCCAATCACCATACAGAATGGACAATTGCAACAAGCCGTAGATAAACAACAGCAACAACAACAACAGCAGTTACAATTACAGCAACTGCAAAAGCAACAGCAACAGCAGCAGGCTTTCCTACAGCAACAGTTTCTACAGCAGCAAATAGCGCAAATACAAGCTGCACAACAGCAGCAATTACAGCAAGCCGCTCAGCAACAGCAACAGCAATCGCAAACGACGCAAGTGACCCAAACTCAACCGCAAATACAATTACAAGTTGGTCCGCAAACTTTCATTACAGCGCAACAACAGCAACAATTACAAAATCAATTATTGCAACAGCAACAACAGCAATTGCAACAACAACGTGAACAACAACAACAGCAACAGAATATCAATTATCAGATTGTTGTACAACAACAGGCTGCGGCACCCCAGCAGCAACAGCAACAGCAACAACAACAGCAACAGGCGCAACAACATCAACAACCGCAACAGCAACTAACTCAGCAAATTACGACTGTGCCATTTTCAGTTTCCTCATCCACACCGGCTTCCATAGCTAGCTCGTTACAACAACATGTCGCATATCATACCAAGACCAGTAATTCACTGCCTACCACATCTATGGTAACTCTTTCTCAGCAAAGTGGTCCTTTGGTCACAAGTACTGTACATCAACAACAACTAATAGCTTCAGCATTGGCAGCATCACAGCAACAGCAGCAGCAGCAGCAGCAGCAACAGCAACAACAACAACAACAACAACAACAGCAGCAGCAATTACATCAGCAGCAACAAAGTCAACAATTAGCAACAGTAAATCAACAACAATCACAAACTTTAGCCACCTCTCAAGCAGTCATGCCGCCCCCATCATCTCCGGCTCAAAATCCTATATTGGCAATGGCTTCAATGATGAATGCGGCTGCCGGTGGGGGATCAGCAACATTAACATCAACTTCTTCCGTATCGTCGGTTGGTACCACTATCACTACCACTACTGTTCCTACAAGTATAGCGTCGTCGTCTATGAGTCATCAGAATACTGCCTCTGCATCTTTACCCAGCACTCCCAATAAAGTTGCAGCGGAACAAGTCAAAGCCGTATCTAGCGCACCTAATACACCGACCAGCGCTGCTCTGACTGTGAGCTTGAGCGCTCCCAGTACACCTTCCAGCTGCAATGAATCCAATCAGAAGGAAACACCGCCAAAGGTGATTGGGACAGAAGCAAATAGAATTTCCTCGTCAGAAATCACTTTGACCACCACCACATTGGTGTCTTCAATGGCAACGGGCACTCCGACCACAGCAAATAATAATTCTCTACCAGAAATACCCCAACAAATTGTTACACCTATAGATACAACACCGGTGTCCGAAACGTCGAGTGAACATCAGTTGACAACAAAAACGCAACAAATACAGGCGTCGACAACAAGCCCGGTTACAGTTGCAGCTAATACACCGGAAAATTCAACATCTCCCGCAAAGTCTATCAAAGCTACCAGTGAATCTGATTCTTCAATGACATCAACTGCAATTGTCGTCTCGACTACGCCAGAAGATACCGGTTTATTGGCAAGCGTAGGTACAACAATTGCTACCAATACTGCTCCCGTAATTGCAACTAGTTCAGTAGCGTCAACTACGAGCAACAGTGCATTCGTAAGTAACAATATAAGCACGACTACGAGCACCACAACTACGAATACCATTAATATGAAATCGATTAGCACCACGTCGGTACCGTCGAAAACGACAACAGGTGCCAATGTAATTAAAGCTGAAAAGGATTTACCGAAGGCAATGATTAAACCGAACGTTTTAACGCATGTCATCGATGGCTTTATCATTCAGGAGGCTAACGAACCATTTCCTGTAACCCGACAACGTTACACAGATAGGGAAACCAGCGATGAACCGCCAAGTATGGTTTTACTAATAATTAATTACGTTTGCTAGAATTTTAATTAACGGTTTTTTTTTTTTTGTTTTCTGTTTGATTTTTAGAGAAAAAATTGGCATTGGATGACGGTACTATTAACAATAATAACAACAATAGCTTGTCTTCAGATCTATTAACATCCGATATGGTAGCTTGTGAACAATGTGGCAAACCCGAGCATAAAGCCAAATTAAAAAAGAAACGTTTCTGTTCGCCATCGTGTGCTCGTCTAGCTAAAAACTCAGCTGGGGAACAAGGTTTAGGTCAGGTTGTTCAACAACAATCAGTTGACAATAGTCTAAATAATGCAAATATAACTGCCATCGTTACAAGTGACAATATAAATGGTAACAATTTAGATTTAAATACCAATAATTTGGTAACGGCTAACATTGGTGTAAATGTGGAAAAAATGCAAACTGAATCGAGCAGTAATAGCGCGTCGACCATGGTAGCTCCCAATTTTGCAAATAACAATTTATCTGCCAACAATTTACCCATCACAATGACTACGTCTGTTAGTGAAGTGGGTGCAGTTCCTCAAATATCCACAGCTCCTATTGTAGAGAATACGCCTCAAATGGCTAATTGGTCTGTAGCGGATGTCTGTGAATTTATTAAAAATTTACCCGGTTGCAGTGATTATGTCGATGATTTTGAGCAGCAAGAAATTGATGGCCAAGCTTTACTATTACTTAAAGAGAATCATTTGGTTAATGCCATGGGCATGAAATTGGGTCCGGCTCTTAAAATCGTTGCCAAAGTTGAATCTATGAAAGAAGTGACGACAGCAGCATTAAATGCCGCCAATAATTCTCCAAATGAAAATAATCAACAATAGATGCTAGTAAAATGCGCGCTGCTGTTGGGAGATGAGAAACTGTGAAAATGAAATTAAATAATTTTGTTGAAATTTTTTTTTTTTTTTTTTTTTTTTTTTTTGCTATTTTGCTTAGATAACAATCGCGTCTATCTTGCATTTGATATAATCGAGAAATCTATGATGATGGGTGATGGTCGCTATTAAAAAAGATCTTCCCCCTTGTACATATATACATTGAAATAATGAAAGTGTAAAGATATGCTTCGTTTTTATGTGTATTATAAAAACAAGAAAAAATTATATTAGAAATATTGAAAAAATTTCATAACAACAACTTGTAAATGCTTACATGATATATGATATATGAACAAGAGCAGCCAGCCATTCTAAAAAATAAAGAATTTTTTTTTTTTTTTTTTTTTTTTTTTTTTTTTTAGCATAAATTGTATTATTTTATATAAATTTTGGCTGTTATTTTGCTCCGAAACGATAATCAGTTGGAAAGTTAATGAAAATTTTGTACATTTATATAACTATTTTTCTTTCTATATTAAATGTAACGTAATAAAAATAAAAATAAAAAGAAAAAATTATGTAAAGTAAAATATTATTAATAATAATATTATTATCAGCGAAATTGTGACATAAAGCTAACAGAAAAAGATATCTACATATATACATACAAATACACATTTATATACATATATTTAATCGTAGCATTTGCATTTAAGATAATTAATTGTAAGTTTATTCCTTCGGTTTTTTTAATTTTTAAATTTTTATTTAATAAATAACTGTAAATTTTCTTGATTTAATATGTTTAATTTTTTAAATGCTAAGATATTTCATATAAATGTATCAATTACATATAAATATAAAAATAATAAATACAAAAAATCACTGTGAAGTGTTTAAATATTATGAAAACAAAAACATGAAAAATGAAAAAAAAAAAAAAAAAAAAAATACAAAAACAAAAACAAACGAATTGTCTTTTGTGTAACTTTGAAAATAAAAAACTTGAATACTAGAATTACACCACCGATCGATGTTTTGCCTATTTGTGTATACGTACACCTATCTCTATTCAGTAAAGTGAGCCGAAATTCGTTTTACTTTGTTTATGAAATTTCCAAACCTTTGCAAAAATCCCGGGAAAATAAGTTGAAATTTTTGATAGAAATTTTTGGTAGAAATATTACTTGATCGATTGAGTGAAAACTTTTAGTGGTACATGTTTATCTAGCATAACTGCGACTTGTAAGATATCTATCTTACTGAGCCATAATTATGTGTATGTGTAACATTCGAATACAAGTAAACAACATTTTTGGCAAATTGTATTATTTTATATGCACAATATAAGAAGAATGCATTCTTCTTCTTCTTTTTTAAATAAGCAAATCAACAACAGATGACTCGCAGAATAAGTAGAAACACAATAGTGGGCCATAGCCTAACATTAAATATCCTACATCAGTCTACAATTATTATATGTAATGATTTTGCAAAGTAAGGCGTTATAGAGCCAATGGTCGAGAAAGTGATCCCATCAGAATCCCATTTGTTTTTGGGTGAAATCTAGTCAGTGTACCAAATTTCATTAAAACATGCGGTTAAAAATTGCGGTTGACGGACAGACAAGCTTAACTTGATTTAGAAAGTAATTCTACATAAAAGATTGGTCTGCCCCCCAAATTTTTTTATCTGCACAAACTTAATACATACTTTGTATCACAAGTGGTGTAGCGTGCATGCAACGTTAACTGCTTATTCATTAATTTTCGGGGTATTAGTAAACCGATGAGAATTATTTTCATGGGTGTTCCCGACTGCCCGAATGTATGGGTGGGTAACAGTTTTTCGAATTAAAAAAGCAAGTTTTCATTTTTTTCGAGTTTATTTCAATTTTTCTTTTTTACTTTTGTTGAGCGCGCGTACTTGGATAGTTTACAACAAGTTGTTTAAAATCTTGTCTTGCCTTAATCGATCAAAGAAATATTTTGTAGCAAACTACGGCAATTTCATAGATAAACTCAAACTAATCCAATTTAATAGAACCTAAATATATATGTCATTGACATCTCGAAAACTGGACGAAAGAGAAAACGTTTCCTGGTTTTGATTTTTTTGTAGCTCGAAAAATCAAAAGTCTTAAATTGACCTGTCGGGTTATTCGATACTGAAAAAAATCGTATAACTTGTCGACAATTGTGCATTCGTTATTCGACGCGTCGACTGTCATCAAGCCAAATCCAATTGCCCCAGGCGATCCGAAGTTTTCACATCAATTTAGAAGGCAGTGATCGAAAAAGTGGACCGATCCAAACCATTTTTAATATCGTTCGTCTTTGGGCCAAAGTATGCCGGTGCACCAAATTTCATCAACATGTCTCAAAAATTGCGACCTGCAACTTGAGTACAAAAAAGCTGGACAACCCATCAGACGGACAGACAGACTTAAATCGATTTATAATATGATTCTGAATCGATTGATATAATAAAAGGCGGGTCTACTTGCAGCCCTTCGTACGAGTGGTACATACGTCCGCATTGAAATTTAATATATCCTGTACCGCAAGTGGCGTAAGGTGCAAAAAAGTGATCCAAATCCCAATCAGAAATGTGTTCTATTTACGTTTATTTTCGAAATCGTAAAATGGATGGCTCTTGAAACTTAGTCCTGGCACTGTGGTTAAGGTGTGCTATGGATAATAATGATTTCATATTTTGAACGCGAATCACATACATTTACAAGTAAATTATTTTTTTTTGTAGCAGGAACGGGGAAAACATTTGTGTTCTGCTAATGTTGATAAAGCATTTTCACCGAAATCCCGGCGAATAATATCACAAGCACACGAATTCGCCTGAATAAAAGTGATGCAATAATTTTTGTGAACTTTCATGTCATCCTTCACACGCTTTATTGTGCGGCTTGATAGAATTAGTTTAGCATTATCAAGCCGATAAGCGAATTTTAATGTGATCAATGATCATCAGAGAATGTTCCTTACACGTATGATAGGGTGATGATTAGAAAGAAATCGTTCCCTAAGGAATTGCGAGTCTTTAATGCCAATTAAATATAGTGTGTGTGTGTATGTCATCATTTAAAAAAGCGCTCTAGGTTGTCCTTCTGTTGTTCTTCATCAAAAATTTTGACCTCTGTCTATTTCCAAGTTGAGTTTTTTAATATGACCAAACACACAGGTGTCACACAGGCACGCAGGGTCACGAGGAAATGGAGAATGAGAGATAGGAGGAAGTGGCCGCAGTCGACCATGGCAGGTTTAACGCCTTTATCGACTAGGCACTCACTACATAGCTACGCGACTTGAAAAATATGCTTTACCGCAGTGAGGTTTGAGTCCGCGAACATCGACTCCGACTCCGCTATTTGGCAGGCGATCTATTGGCTTGCAAGTCGTCTGCAAACTTTTCTCCTTGACAACAAGTAAGAGGGAGCTTTGTCATTGAAACTTTCATTACAATTGGGAACAGAAAGCTTTCTTATTAACCTTTTAACAAAAAAAAAAAAAAAAAAAAAAAAAAAAATGTTAATAATTGATTTATTATTATTATTAGTTTTTCTTTTATTTTTGTGTACTTTATTAATATTAATAATAATAAAAAGTTCTATGAGTTCGCTTTGTTTTTCTTACAATTCTTTTGGTTTTTTTTTTTTTTTTTTTGTTGTTGTTATATTTAATATTTTTAAAAACATGTTATTATTCAAATTACAAGTGTTTAACTATCTTTGCTTTATGCTTTTTTATTCTTTTATTAAATATTATTATAATTTTTATTTTATAAATTATTTAAAGCAAATTTCATTTCTTATTTCTTCTCTCATCTTAAGTATGATGTATATATAGTTATTATTTTTTTTTTTTGTTTATATATATCTCGTTTAGTTCTTTTTTTTTATGCGTGGTTCGCGTTGTGTATGCATTATTATTTAAATGTTTTGTAATTAATAATATATATCAAAATGTTGTATTTGTTAAATTTGAAAGCGTTACTAGTTTAATAAGAGAAATTTCGAGAAGCAATTATTGAATACACACACACACACACACACACATACACACACACACACACACACACATGTATAAAAACTACACTTTTAAAACCATGAAAATATGCGGGTATGCCGAGTTCCATATGCTATTAGTAAATAATGCGCCCACGAACATAAACATATATCGGGATAATGGTAAGTAAAATTATGCGTTCTTATCATCTCATCGATATGATGGGGGCAAAAAATAAAATGACTAAAAATGGGCATAAACAATTGCCTACAATTGCCATCATGTGATGATCCATTGTATAAAATTGTATGCAAATACACGAAAGCTACACGTTTTTGATACGTTCCCCTCTGCTAAAATGTTGTGCGATATAAGAGAATCCCAAGGGCCTACCAGAGGTATATTAGTTGTTAGGATTGGATTATTGGGAGGGTATAATTGTCATTGTATATTTGTAAAGAACATAATACGCAAGTAAAAATTCGATTTGTGGAACATTTCATATAATTACCCCCCAGGGTGGAATACCACGAAGGTATGATACACTATCAAACACACTTTTAAATAACATATGCTATGTGGGAAATGTGTGTGCCGCCGACATCTAGTCACTTTTGAGTACAATTATACGAAGGATATAGATTGGTTTTTTCGGATTTATCTTGACGCCAGGACAAAGAGTATTCGGTCAGTTTCGCATTGGTTTCAATCAAAAAACGAAAAAACACAGTATGGACAAGTTTCATATCTTCCGATAAGGGGAGAGCATGGCAACTTGAATCAAATAACATATGCTATTTAGTCAAGAAGTATCAGCACAGATTGTGCATTGAAGAGAGTGCCAAGTGCTAAATTAGGATCATATACGCGATCGTGATAAGAAAGTCTTGGTTGAATATTTCTTCTTCCATCTCACCTAAAATTCCTAGAAATGCATACTCATAGGTATTTGAATTAAAAGACATCTCCCATCTATAGTTTGCAGCTTATACATAAGCCATTCTATATGTACAAGACGAGTAAATGGTGATGAGTTCAATGATTTCAAAGGATATACACCGCAAAACAGAGAGGAAGGAAGCGATTATAAATTTGTAAGCAGTCGTCCCATAGAGCAGCGTTCCCATAGAACAGAGTTATGCAGATTTGCGTTTCAATCGTTATCCATACCGTTAGCATTGTCTACTGGTGTGGTCAACGAGCTGCTTAAAGAGCTTCCGTACTTTAACACGTATGTGTAATGTCTTTTTCAAATTGTTGTTGTACAAAACTTTTATTTAAAAGAAAAGAACGATGAGTTTCTAGCCTTTTTTCATTTCAGTATATTTTTGCCACTTCTGGCCTCCCTAAGTCGGATCTAAAGGTTAAGATTTTAATCTACCCGTCTGCATATGTATTCTAAATATTCTGAGACAAACTTTTATTAATTTGAAGATTTAGCGTTCAATGACAGCTCGTGTCATAAGTCAGGCTAATTTAACCCATAAAAATCTGTTTATTAAATCGTTGTTGGTGAGTGAAAGAAAGCATACGGACGGAAGAGTTGATACCAATCAAACTAATGCAAAAATACCTGAAGAGTCTTTAAAAATAATTTTCTATGCCGCGGTTCATTCCAATGTAAAGCAGTAACAGAGCGAACAACTGATTTACTCGATTTTATACGCGCTTCGACAGCTTCTGTAAAAGATTGTTATCGCCAGGAATATATAGATCGTGCTGAAGAGAATCGAATTTTTTAAACAAGAATTTCCCTCGCAAGGTCTTAAGTCATCGCATGCAAACTGTGGTCACGTGTCTCCCGTTGTGCTATTTCATGTCCCAATTTTCAAAGGGCGATTATCAGCGAATCAACAAACTATTTTAAGACATGCGAAGGGTTATATTTTTTGGGCGAATGGAAATTGTTTTATTTTCCAATAATCTGTCTTGTGAATTTAGAGCGGTCTTAACCAATCTTGTACCTCACCTCAATATTCTCCAAAGTTTGGAGAGTAAATTTCTCTGACGATAATTTCATGTCTGCCTCGACCAATATATTGATGGATACACGGATGCTATGATAATGACACTTGCGCCATCGGCATCATAGACAGCATTGAGGCTTTGTCTGCCCTATTTTATCGGGGAAGAAATTCGTTAGAAGAGTTATTAAATTGCTTCGATGCATGGAATATAAGAGATAACTTAAAGATGATCGATATTTCATACAACAATTAACAGATGAAAGATAAACATTTCGTTATCAAGTATCGTGTGTTTTCAGTTAATCGAAGAAGTCTTCCCTACAGGCGTTTGCTATGTCGCATCAAATGGTTTATGTGCTTTTGAAGCGGCAGAGTAACTGCTATAACTTCTGCACAACATATGCAAGTTATTTGATTTCTTTATCGATCACACATGCATGTGATATGTGCGAAGGAAAATAGTGGATAAGAGAAAGCCAAATGCATATTGGGGCTGAATGCGAAATTATTGGTATTGATAATGATGATTGAAAATTATGGATTATGTGCGTGCTTTTCCTCGATTCCCATACGCATATGTGATGTATGTATATTTGTTTGAGATAAATTGAGATAAAGAATTGAATGCACCTTACAGTGAATGAGAAAAATCGACTAATTAAAAATTAAAATCCGGCGAAGAGTAGCTCAATTTGAAAAAAAAAAAAAAAAAAAAAAAAAAAAACACAAAGAAAAAAACAATATATATATATTATTCTTAGCCGATGACGATGGAATTGATTACAAATGTTGACGATCCATAAATTTATTCGAAATTTCATTTTATCATAATTTTCCATCTTTCTATTGTTATTATTACTTTCATACCTACCCTACACCACTTGTGATACAAGGGCATATTAATTTCATGCCGATGTAAGCAACATCCAGAAGAACTTGAGTTGAACCCACCGCTTATTATACCGATCGATTCAGAATCACTTTCGCAATCGATTTAAGCTTATCTATCCGTCTGTCCGTCTTATAAATTTCGTGTTCAAATTCAGAATCAATTTCTGAATTGAAATAAGCTTGTCGCTCCCTCTGTCCGTCCGTCCGTTCAATCTACACGCCGCACACCGTTTTACATATTTTGATGAAAGTTGATACACTGAGTTGCTTTGCGACGTGCTCCAGGACGAACGCAATTGAAACTGATTCGAATCGGATGATTTTTTCGAGCATTTGCCATATAACTCGTCGATTTGAAAAGTTGTTACACGAATACCTATAGGGTGGTGTAAGGCATTTAATGGTGGCCTGTGGCCCACTATAGTGTTTTTATTTGTTCATATTATTATTTTTATATATATATATATATTTTTTATTCTTTATAATTACGTAATTAATTATTATCATTTTCTTATCTATCTATAGCTTATAATAAAAATTTCACAATGACTCTTGGACAAAAAAAGGTATTTTTTCTTTGTAATATTTCTATTATTATTATTATTATTATTATTATTATTATTATTTTTTAATATGAATATTTTTTTATTTATTTATTTTTTTTAATTTGTTTCATGTACAGCTTTTATTTATTATATATTTGTATAATTAATAATAATATATTTAATTTTCTTGGCTTAATTTTTTTTGTGTTTTCACAAATCTCTTTGTGTTATTTAACTAAAATTGACTAATTGGTCAACTGCATCTCCTCTTCTTCCTCTCAATAAATTACCAAATATTTTGGTGTCAAACAACTTTTTTTTTTTAAAGTAATAACTTTTTATTTCTTGCATCACAGCCGTACACCTTCGCTACTCAATTAAATTAATTTAAAATTTTTCTGCATTTTTTTTTTTTTTTTTTTTAAATTTATTTTATAGGTTTTGTGTTTTTTATTTTTTAAATTTTTATTCATATTTATATATATATATTTTTTTTATAATTAATTCTTTCATAACTAACTGGTCCGTTTTCCTCTTTTTATATAAATGAATAAAATATTTTTGAAATATTTTCTTCTATTAATTTGTTTTTTAAGAATTTATTAAATTTAATTTGAATTTTTTACTCTTTTCTTTTTGTAATTATTATTTAATGATTAATTGATTTATTAATGATAATTAATTGACGAAATGAAAACTTGAATGCATGCTCTTAATAGTTGAAAATATTTCAGTTTTGTAAGAACGATATTTAATGTTAGTTTAGTGCGCGTTTTTTTTATATTTTTTTTATTTATTTCTTTATTTATTTATTTTTTTTTTATTAATTTTATTAAAGACAGCAAATACGAAATAAGACAAAAGTGAAGATGAGGTATAGGCGAAGGGAAAAGCAAAATAAACGTAATTGTAGAAAAAGGTTTGTTATGATAAAAAAAGAGGCAGAAATGAAGCTTAGAAATAAAAGGAGAGAAAAAAAGCTTAAAGTGAAGGTAAAACATAGGCATTAGATAATCAAAGTAGTAAACTAAAGGTTAAATTAAAGTAAATAAAAATAACATTCTGCAAAGTAAAACGAAAAAGAGATGCGCTATTTGGTCATTTCCTATATAAACAATCATTCTTGAAAGTTATTAGTAAAGTCAGGACCGCTTGATCGATCATTAGGACAGCAAATGCTACCTTAAGCTGTAGACTTTATTTAATATTTTTTTTATTTTTCTATTTCTAAATTTATTTTTATTTTTTTTGCTGCTCCTTGTACGTGTGAAATGAATGTTCAACAAAATGTTGTCATGTATTCGTAATATTTCTAAATGAATATGTATACAAAATTTGTCTACAAGCTAGCACCAATTTTTTAAAAGATTAATTTCTTCGCTTTATATTTTCCATTTTTTCCATTATTTTAATTAATTAGATTATTTTTTTTTTGGTTCATAAGACTTAACATGAGATATGTTGCTCTATTTTATAATCCTAAATATATAAAAAAAAAATTAAAGTCACTCTACCATACGTATGCATCATATTATTATTATTATTACTATTATATGATAAAAGATTACAGTGTTAATTGGAGAATTTTATTTTATTTTATTTTTTATTTTTTTTTTTTTTGAAAACCTTTGCAGATCCATAAGTAGGCGAACTAACTTTTAAATTAATTTATTTAGACATTTTCTTTTCTTTCTCTTTTTCTAAATCTATTTTTTTTATTGTTTCTATGTATGTGTATGTTTGCGGATTTTCTAAGATGCATTTCTATACCCACAATCTATGCTTAGGTATGTATTAGCTTTATCATTTCGTCAGCAACACCTAAAAATATGCATCGGAATTTTCGTTCGTACAGCATGCATATCTGTAGTATTTGGTTAGCATGATGTAAACTGATTGCGTTTGATCACTTATTCGTCCGTTCGTCTATCGTTTGTTCACTGGCTCACCTCATTCTTTGGCCGTCCGTCCGTCCCCATTTTTTTTCACATTTTTCATCTATAAAAACGCTTCGATTTGATCTGCCATTTGCTGACAGTTTTGGTCAATTAAACAATTTCTGCTTAATCATCGATTCGTTCGTCATTTATCGAAAGTCGTAGTCCATTAAGCTGTTTCTGTTACTACCTTTGCCCGTCTGACTTAGTCTTAGTGTACACTGGTTTCGTTTGGCTGTCTATCCGTCTGTCCACCTGTCCGTCTGTTCGTCTGACATGTCTTACAGTCTTGATCTATTAAATCGTTTCAGTTTGATTGTCTACTCATCTGTTTGTCTCTCATTCGTGGAATGTCTTCCTCGATTAAATTGGTGCCGTCTATCCATCTGTAATTTGTGAAAAAAGTCTTAAACTATAAAATCATATTCGAATGAAAGGCTTAGTCTCTTAAATGATTGCCTTTTACTCGTTTGTCTCTATGCTTTAGTTTACTAAATTAGTTCCGCTTGATCGTCTATCGTATACTGAAAATCTTGGTTTATTAAAGTGTTTTTGTTTGATCGTGTTTGCCCCTTTCTTCTTATATGTGAAAAGTCTTAGCCATGTTAGATTCCAGGTTCTAGGTTTGAAGATGAGTTTGAAAATAGATGAATCTCTTTGAAATGCTCTTACAAATATCATGAGGACACAATACGAAAAATCAAAAGAAAACTTTGCAATATTTTTATTAACGATTTGCGCATTTGTAAGCATATTTACTAAGCAAAAGTTCCATGAAAAAATAATTTCAATCGAACAACTGATTTTCTCACAATTATCAATGGCATTGCGTTGTTTATTTGTTTGCTTATTTTTCCTAATATATGACCAACCAGGAGAAGCCGTAACGAAAGCAGTCTATATATATTATCAGACTAAAAAATTCTTAGGTATTTTGAATTGCATCTAAGGATACATACAAGCATATTGCATGTTCACTTCGGACAATTTAAATAGAAATTAATAGAAAAAAAAAAAAACACAAAAAGTTTTGCAATAACTTACAAATTTCATAGAATTTTGTTTCATTGCAATAAAGCAAAGTTTCGCATACTTTTGCTAAATAATGGGAAATTCATATAGCTCTGGTTTCATGTTGTTCGATTATCGTTTATTGCAAAATTTCCAAATCTCCTTGAACCATAGGACTTTCATCAATATCACAAAGGAACGTTAAGAAAATATCGCAGCTGCACATGAGATAGTTGATATCAAAAACACGTTCTCAGCAACTCGTGAACAAAGTTCAATTATGACCAAGTCATGGCTTATTTAAGAGATAACTGAGAACATTCTATGTCTTTGATAGATAATTTTGACAATTAATAGGAAATCTAGTAATTTTAAAATATTAAGAGAGCAGATTCCTCCTATTAGCGGGAAATTATTTCCAACTCCTTTAAATGAATTAAGTAGGATATGATAGATGATCTGTTACGTATTGTCATGGAATTTTCAAAAAAAAAACCTATAGACTTTTATTTCTTTTCTTTTATTTTTCGAAAATTGCATTATTTTGACTTAATATATGCTTCGAGAGCTTCTAGAATGTTTTTGTAAAAAGAATCATTATCTTGAATAAATTTTTTTATTGAAATTTCAGACTTTTCCCTAAGCATCTCAAAAACATTGCTTGAGTTAAGTGAATCTCTGCTGGGAAGATGCAACATAATGCCTTTTCTAGTAAAGATCATTAGAAAATTATTTGCATATGTTTGGAAATTAAGATAAGAGATTGGGAACGATTTGAAATTTTTCAGTCCTTCTGTTAAGTAATTAAATGTTTGGGATAAAATTTTTGTTGTTGATTATGTATCGAATAATAATTCTTGTTGCTATGGAACATGACGACTTTGGTGCATCAATACTTCGAGAAAAAATAATTGGGAGGAATATTTGGAGGAGAGAAGGGCGGTTAGGCTAAGTGATTCATCAGATTATAGGCAGGTTGAATAAAAACTTTCGGTTTTTTTTTGTTAATTAAATCTGGATCAGTTACACACTGCATTCCGCGTAAACCTCTTAAATTAGACCCGCGATTGCGAGAAAGGCTTCGGTGTAACCATGGATTACTATTTTTCCAAAAAATAGATAATTTATTTTTACCCATTTACCGACCGGTCGCTGGGCTAGAGATCCTCCCTCTTGCCGTCTCTGTTTTGGTTTAGTTTGTCGCGCGGAATGCCTACCCACTTCTTCTACTTGTCACTTTATTTATTACAATCGTTTTCAGTTTTATTGTATCGTTAAAAAAAAAAAAACTGTTAATAGATAAGCGTTATAGGTAAGCGTTAGCGACTAAGACTATTAATAGACGAGCGGTCGATAAAATGTTACTAATTAAACATAGTCTTAATAGGCTCCCTGATTATATTTATTTTACTAACTTGCCCTCTTTTCGAAATAAAAAAAAAACAAAAAAAAAATTCTCATGACTAACTTTTCTTTTTTTTTTTTTTTTTTTTTAGTCTATTTCTGTGGAGTTACCCCTTAAGTAATATTTTATTTTCGATAGAAAAAAAAAAAAAAAAATATATACATAAAATGCATTTCACTGTGGAAAGGAACTGAACAAAGTCAAGTTCAGATGTTTTTTACTTTCAATGTGAAGTCAATAAAATTCGTCCTTAACCAAGGCAATCGTGTTCTTAATGTCATCAAATCGACACGACATTTATACACGGACTGCCAATCAAACTGTACAGCTTAATCCTAAATCGATTTATAAATGCTAAATATAGTCGGTCGGTAAATGTTATGTTCTCTCACAACACGTGAACTAAATAAAGTCAATCATCGATAGCAGGCAAATATGTATAAAATAGACCATAAGACGCCTATATATTCTCTCTAAAAAAAAAAAAAAAAAAACCACAGTAACTAGGGATCATTAATATATAAATGTGACAATATTGAGGGAAAACGACATCTGAGGCAAAAAAAAAAAAAAAAAAAGAATTGAAACGCGTTTATAAAATTTCTCCAATACATTTATATAATCAGCGATGCATGGGATGGTTTTGTTTGAAAATGTCAAATCATCTAATGTAATTTTCTGCATTGATTCCGTAAGCTAAGCAAGCAGACAACGTATAAAACGACAATAATTGTGCATGTTATAAAATAAAAGCTGAAAATTTAATAGTTAAACTACATGTGAATATCTCACGCACGTGTTCACACGTAGATAAGTAATAAGGCTTCGTGTTTAAATATTTCTGTTTTTATGAAAACAAAAAAAAAAAAAAAAAATGAAAATAAGAATATAACAAAATAAAAACGAAAAGAAAAAAACACGCTCAGGTGACGTCTCAAGTCGAATTCATCATACTCTCAAACATGACCTTTTCCTAATTATATATAGGGACGTCGCATTGGTCCGATCTCGTATAATTCTCATATGATATATGATGATTAGTTGCAGTACAGACAGACAGACAATGAAATCTAATACAGAAAGAGATTATGTAAACTGTTAAGCTTAATCATGAGTACCGTAGCTCAACGTAGATATTCTTGTGATAGATTAAATGCTAAGCGCTAGTGATTTAAATCTGATGTGCACTTGATTTCATATTAGCTATGTAACTATATTTGTTCCGTTTATTGACAAAATTCAAATCTATTTAAAATAAGCGAAATATATGGGTCGACATTATCTGTAGTCTTTTGCTATTTATCGGTTTGCTTATGGATGCCATCACGGTAGGAAATCCGTAGTTCCAAAATGAAATAATCATTGATCCCCGTTTTGCATATCTTCAACTTTTGCCAAGCTCCTGATCTTCTCTATACGACTGAATTGATCTGAATCGGTGCTAATTAAAAGGAAACAGATTTGGAGATTATAGGGAATCATTTCCTGGCTTGCTTCTACTGTCGGGACGGACGGACGGACGGACGGACGTATGCGACATATGCAAATTTTCATCGTTTTACTTGGACCCTGATTGGCTTATACAAACAAATCACTGCAGATGAGTTCTTAAGGAGGGTGAAAGTATTGATTGATAAAGAAGGGCGAGAAATTGATTGATATTTTGCTTTATTATTATATCATATTTATAAAACGTATGTATTAATGTCAGTTATTGAATATTTTTATTAAAAACTTTTCACTTTTCACTTTTCAGCTTCCATTAAAAAGGGGTAATAGGGGTAATAATACCCTGAGCTGATTTGAATTCGAAAGAGAGAATGTTCAATGAGTGTTTTTCTTTTCTTTTTTTTTTATGACGAATGGAATCATATGAAAAAAAACTTGTTCACCAAATTACTAGTTACGCTAACGGCATTGACTTTAATTTTTTTTTATTATTTTTTGAATGCGGTTGGAGGTTTGAGGTTTTTGCCTTATAGGCCTTCATATCTCCCGTACCCTGATAAGGTAATAATTGAAGATAGATTGTTGATGAGAATATTTGAGGAAATTTACCAACGATGGGAAACAATTTCGAAAAAGCAAAAGTTTCTATATACGTAAATAAAATCGCTCAGAGTTCAGAGATCGAAAGAAGATCAACATATGACTCACCCGTTGTAGATGCGAAATGTTTCTTTTCCCTCTATTTTTTATCTTCTATGGCTCTTAGCTTCACAGCGACAGATGGTATAGAGAGAGAGAGAGAGAGAGAGGTAGAGTTCTATCCACGTCCACCGATCAATTTCAGACACTTTTACTAACCGATTTTTCAATTCAAGTCAATTAAAAATAATGCGGCTTTTCAGACACTTTTTGTCTTGTTTCATATGCATGAAATCAAAACACAAGATGGATCAACGTGGATGCATATCGCTAGATTGTTAGGTATAGATTTTAAGCTTTTAAATTAATTTATCATTTCCGCGTTCATTTATGTGTACGTGTTGCTTACTGAACGATAAAACTAATATAACCTTTCGGAGATAATGGTAATAAATATCGTTTTAAAATGAATTTCTTGGTGTGCTGTATTTTAATTTCTCCCGGTTTTTTTGTTTCTTTTTTGTTCGTTTTCTATTGATTTGTTTTTTTTTTTTTTTTTTTTTTTTTGAAAAAATTTAAAAAAAAAAATTATTACCATTATTATCGTAAATTACGTTGCCTTGTATTAAAATTGTTACCATATATTTGTTTTTTTTTTTTGTTTTTTTTTGTTATATATATTTTCGATTATTCGAAAAAGGGGCAGCGAGAGAGATAGGAAGATATTAGATAGATAGAGAGAAAGGGATAGATAGATAGATAGATAGATGATAGAATTAGAGGAGCATTTGATTAAGAGAGTACATAGAGTATAGAGTATAGAATTTTATAATTAAAATTATTATACAATATATTTCGTTCTCTGAAGGTAAAAAAAGTGCTAATAATTTTTTTTACATATCTTTATAATTATTAATGTTAATTACTTCTATATATATTAATTATCTTTAGAAATTGTTTTAATTTTTTTTTTTTTTTTTTTAATTTTTTTGTTTTTTTAATTTTTAATATCTGCTAGAATTATATATGTAAAAAAAAAAACAAAAAAAAAAAAATTGATTTATTTTTGTTTCGCTTATACAAGGAAATCACTAATAAAGTTTGGCTCAAGTTATAAATTGAAGAGAGTGTTGCCGAAGAAGGTCATTAATAATGTCGAGACGGCCAAAGGTGTAATGGTATGCGCGGCTGTACTATTACCGGCTAATATTTCTGCTCGCTTTCTCATACGTTCCTGTTTGTTCGGATAAATATGTGTAAAAAGAAAAAAGAAAAAAACAAAAAAACCTTGAAATTCTAATAATTTTGCGAATAGTGCGAGAATTTTCTTGAATTTTTTTTTAGTTTCTTTTTTATTTTGATTTGTCTGCATTTACAGATTTTTACTCACCTGATATAAATTATCTTCACCGGGTGGATCCAGGCATTCGAATTCGCAGCAACGTTCCCCTACTCTAAAGTTCTTACAGAACTGTAGTAATGATGCGAATAGAATTAGAAACGAGACAGAGAAGAAATAATGAAAAATTCCGAATATTTTTTGTAAAACGAATACTAGAATATCCGGCATTGTTAAATGTAAAAATAGGTTTTTCTTAACATGAACCAACAACATTTATATTTATATATATATGTATATACATAAAACTAATGAAAATTAATATTTAATTTCGGAATGTTTATTCTTATTATTGTTTTTCCACAAAGATTATCATCACACATTTTACTATACGTTGAAAATAATTTTCAAAGTAATTGTTTTTGTTCAATGCAATGGGAAAAGGAAAACTTTTAAGCGCATTAATGGTCTTTATTTTTGCTTTGGGAAAATGGCAAAATTGTATTCACTGCGCACATTTTCACTTTTACACACGGATAAAGTGATCGAAAAAGTGGTCATTTGGAATTGCAAATTTCTTGCCTTTGGGCCAAAATCTCTCAGTTTGCCAAATTTCATCAAAATATCTCAATTATTGTACGAAAAACAGACGGACAGATGGAGAAACAAGCTTAGATCAACTTAGAAAGTGATTTCGAACCGATCACTATAATAAAAGATGGGTCTATTTCAGTTTCGTCGCCGAAGGCTGTTCGGTAAAGTGTTAAAAAAGAGTAATCAATCGATCGAAAAATATTCATAAATCAGTTAAGCAAATAGACAGACAGACAGACTATTCTACATTTTTGTTTAGATAATCAATTTTTGTTTATTGCCTTCACTGACCTCTTACGATAAATGGGGACGTAGGAAAAATTTTAAAAGGTCAAAAAAATCTGTAATATTATTGTTCTATTACCTCTTCTTTATATCCTTGCGTCAAAAGAGAAGAAAAGAAAAATTGTGAAAATCTCTTTCTCTTTCTGTCTCCTTAATTCAAAGGGAATGCAATCTTTGGGATTCTCAGTATGATAGATAGATAGTCACTCTAGCATATTGGGAAATTTTTCAAACCTTAAGATGGATACGTTACAATGTGCCTCTTTTAACTCCTGCACTGCTATTTCGGTTTTGGAGGGCATGCTTAGTTGTGGCTTCTCGTACCCTACATCATTTGTGATACAAGGGTATATTAAGTTTGTGCGGATGTATGCAACACCCAAAAGAACTTGTTATAAATCCACCTTTTATTACACGTAAACATGTCTGTCCCTCTGTCCGTCTTTTTTCATTTTATATTCAACTCACAGGTCGCAATTTTCGAGATGTTTTGATGGAATTTGGTACGCTGCCGTGTTTTTTGGCTCAAGGACCGAAGCGGGATGAGTCCCCGTATGACGCCTTATATTGAAATGTTGATATATGAATAATTGTAAAGTGCTCCAAAGTATTTAAGGGTGGGACGTGCTTCACTATAGAGTTCTTACTTGTTAAACTTTCATTTCATTCTATGGAGATTGTATGCAATAAGTTTAATTTTTTTTTTTTTTTGTGGTATTTTTTTTTTTTTTTTTTTTTTCAAAATTTCAAGAAGAAATGATTGGATCGTCCGACTAACTTGCTTACATTCAAAACTAAATTTATAAGCGAGATTTCTAATGAATGCGGCCTAAATAGTTACAAATGGCATAAACATATTAATATACTTATATGATTGTAATAAGAACAAGAATAAATATAATAATAATAAAGAATATATTACAATTAGATTGCTAATGTAAGTACATAATATAATAAGTGTGCATGCATGCAAACAAGCTATATAATTAGTGATATGCATGTAATTGTACGCATATATATATATATATATACATATTGTTATTTACTTACATAAGGTGGATCACAATAGATGGCCTTACACCATAACGGCTCTGAATGGTAACAGACACACAGACTGCATACGCCTGGTCCCGGTACATATAACATTCCGTGATTAACTGAATTACCTTGAAAATCAACGCAGTCTTCTTCCAAACATGCTATATATGACGATAGTTGATATACGTATTGGTCAGTATTGGTCAAGAAATTCGTGCGTTTAGTAGCAGCGTTAAATAAAAAAAAAGAGAAAAAGATTTTTTTTTTTTTTTTTTTTTTCGTTATTTAGTTAGAATATATGTATATGTAAATGTATGAAAGAAAAATTATAAAAAAAAATATTATATAAGATTTTCTTTTACTGAATATATTTTTTTTTTTTTTGTACCTACGTTCCTTGAGTATTCAAAATGAAATTTAAAGATATTTCAATATTCGCGTGACACAAACGGAATAGATTTAATTGCGCACACTTTTCAAGGTCGTAATATATGTTACATATAACCGGAGGCGTGCAGTTGTTTTTTGCCCCCCTCCTAGAGAACGTCAGAACCGAATAGAACATCATCAGTCTAAATCTGAGCAGAAGAGAATCATATAGGCATTGATGAACTAGTTTCCAGGCTACGCAGACAAAACGTTCTAAAAACATTCTATTAAAGTACACTTCGAATTATTTCAGTAGACGGCAAAAAGTGCCTTTCCGTGAAGAAGTGAAGATTACAAAATGATAGGAAAAAGTTTGTTTAGATATTTTGACATTATGTTGTAATGTCCCGTCCAAGCTATGGCTGGGCAACAGAAAATAATATCACATTTTATCCATTTCGTGGAGCGCGTATTTGACAGCCAGGTTTTGCTTACATATCGGCAATGTTGAACTGTCAACTGAAAAGCACCTTGACCTGCAAGATGTCACGTCGAGGGAACATTGAAATCATAATACTTTTCATAGGAAATATATTTAAAAAAAGAATTTAATCCAAATTTTTTTACATTTTTTTTTCGAAAACACAAACTGGATATGATAATCTTATTAAATAATAAATGATATGATTTGATAAGGATTCAAAAAAGATCTATCCGATCTATCCGATTATTTTAAAGTTTCTTACCATCTAAATTCCTTTCATATAAATCGAAAAGCATGAGGTAAAAAAGCAAATAATTTCAGAATTTCAGAAGAAAAATATTTAAGAAGAAGCATCTTATTGATCTAATATTCAAAGGGGGTTTTCTTCTTTCCTCCTTTCGTTCTTTTGCTTCTAAACGAGTTGATCTTTATATCCATCACCTATGGCAAATCTCATTAATCAAAAACTTTAAAAAATTTTTATAATTTTTGTATTTTTCTCAAATTTATACATTTTTCATCAGCGTAAGAGAATTCGAATCGAATTGATTACGTTCATGTGACTATACTCATATATCTAAGAAAAGTATCTGCAGAAAAAATCGAAAAATCTTTTTTTTTCCCAACAATTTAATAACCGTAGCAGAAAATGTTAAACTGAAGAGATTTTTGCAAATACAAACCGTAAGCCATCTAAGAATTGCTATACCCTGCACCATTTGTACCAATAGTTTATATGGATCTAAACAACATCCGGAGAGATTTGAGATAGACTAACCTTTTATTATATTGTTCGTGCGTTTGTCTCTCTGCTTCGTTTCGTTGTTGTGTTTAGCCTATAAATCGCAAATTTTTAATGCAATTAGATGCATGGTGATGTGCTTAGGCGCAAGGACAAACGCTATTGAAAACGATTTGGATGGGATAACTTTCTCGACCATTTCCCATAGAACGTCCTGTTTTGAAAAGTGGGTAAAGGTTTATCGTGTCCCCCTATAGCGCCTTTTCACTTCTGAATTTGTAGGAAAAATAAAATAAAATTTTGAATTTTCAAGATGTCTATGGGCGATGGGCGTGCCCATTAGCGAATTTAGCCAATTTATGTGTGGAATTTGATCAAAATTAATTTAATTACATATTAGCTTCTTTTTTTTTTTTTTTTTTTTTGTTGCGCTTATGACATTCGAAAATAATAACGGACACACGGACGGATATTGATAAATGAACTCCAAATTTTGAGATTATATTCGTTGATGTATGCATATACTTAAAGCGATTATGATTATTTTTCCAATAAATATATATATATATATATATATATAGATAGAGAACGATGATCATTACGTTTCAATATAAGCTGTCACGTGGAAAATTCTTATCGCTTGCCATTTTATTTTCAATATAAACTAATAATAATGTACACACAATTCAATTTATTATCAGTGAAAAGATGAATTTTATTTTAAGCTTAAGTTCATAGTAATTAATTGCAGTTCAAAGCACAACGTAATAAAGACTATGGACAATTGTGTGATGTAAATACGATAATAATCATTTATTTAGTTTGATAATGTGTAATATGTGTATATGTATTATTATTTAACTAAAAGTTCACTCATTGGGCACATTGAGCACGTACGTAATAGTGTCAACAATAAGACACGTTTGAAATTTAAATCACATTTTTCTATGGATTTGTATAGAATTTAATTAATCCCAAGTGTAACAAATAATTGATCGTTTGGCAATCACCGCCGACTAAGCAGTAGCATGATGAGAATATAAAATAAATTATGAAATTCGTGTTTCGTGTCTTTTTCTTTCTTTATTTGCATTTTTAAGCGAGATTTAATACTTAAATCCTCTGCCTATATAGATATATATTCATCATCTAGATTTTGTTTTTTTTAATTATTTTTACAACAAAGCATAATACTTTTAAGACTATCCTAAATATAAATAAATGACGTCGAATTGATTTTTAAAAGTGCGATTATATATATATATATATGCATAGATATATTCATATATATGTAATTTTAAAGAAAAACGTATACATATATATACGCATACATAGACTGCTCGAAGACGCTTTCGAAAGTCATCAGAATAGTAGCAACGATAATAATAATAATAATAATAATAATAAGAGAACCAGCAAGCAAGGAATTGAGAGCGCAGGTTCACATCAACAAACGTTGCTCTCAATTGTTTGAACAACATTGTAATCAAGCACGTAAGTTCACGTGAAAATTGTTTGAATCAAACTCGACCAACGCAAAAAGAAGGCAAGTCGAGGCATCAGGTTTCTTTTTTGTGGTATTTTTACACTCATCTGTGCGAAATGAAAGTAGATTAGTTTCTTCAATTAATTTGTAACAAAAAAATATATCCAAGTCAAAGAATTTGCATATTAATATATATATCTATATACATATATCTATATAAAAAAAACAAATAGATGTCAAAACTTTCTTATAAAATTATATGTAATTATTGTATGTATATATGTATAATTTTATAAGAAAGTTTTCACATCTATTTGTTTTCTCTTTTGTTCGGTCGTTTTTTAATCTAAAACTTCTCTCGTCATCTAGCCATCGGTCCATCTGCATGTCCTTTGTTCGTTCGTTCACTCAAATATTCTCCTTAAGTATGCTCAGATTACAAAAATAAATTCAATTCTATATAAAATTTATAAATATTTATGTGTGTCACGAAAAAATCGGTACAATTCTCGAAAGCAATTTCATCAAATTTTCATATAAATCTATATAAATATATATATATATATATATATATATATATACAAATATATGTATAAATATATAGTTAAAATGACGAGCATCCAGGATTCGGTTCAAGGTGTATATTAGATTTCTGCTTTTTATTTTTATTATAATCAAACTTGTTTTTTTTTTTTTTTTCCTCAATAGCAGGATGAAAACTATTTCAGTAGGCCAATGCAGACCAAACCATACCAAACCGGACTGAGCCGGAGTACAGATGGCAAACGAGAGATCAAGACTGCGAATGCCTGTAGTCATGTGTTTGTATGCTCGTGTGTGTGTGTGTGTGTGTGTGTATGTAAGTATTTGTATACGTGTTCGTGTTTGTATGATGTTGAGGTGAAGGTAACGGTTTACGTACATTGTATGTATGCGTGTAGCTACCGAAAAATGTCGGAGAGGAAATAAAAACAAATTATATACCGGATGGCGACGATGGTTGCAAAAGCTAAGTCTTGTTTTTTTTTTTATTTATTTATTTATTTATTTTTTTTTTTTGTGTGTATGTACAATCATACAATATCTTCTATATACATACAAACCATTTATATTAATATATGCATATGCTTGTACTTGTATGTATGATACAATTGTACGCGTGCAAGGTTTTGGTTGATTAAACAAAACATCTGTGCTATCTTCACTAAGTACCATCAATGTATGTGTGTATCCGCCCGTGTATGTTGATATATATATATATATATATATATATATATATATATATATATATATGTATGAATTTGTGTAATTTTTTGTTTGTTTGAGGGGCAGTTTAAGTGTGTATGTACAGGATTCAGTTACAACCGACATTTTATTTCATGCTCTTCATCTTTTGATAAATCTTGTTATTTTAAGTTTAAGCCCAAAAGAAGTGTGCAGAGTGATAAATAGGAGAAGCAGAGGCAAAGTGAAATCATGGTAAGTCGCATGTTTTTGTTTTAGTTTTTTCTTATTATCCTTAAATTTAGAGCAGCTCGCTTCTATTTGAAAAAAAAAGAAAAAAAAAAAAAAAAAAAAAACAACGAACAAAGACAACACATTAACGCAAGCCTGTACATGCATTTATACATAAATGAGGTAGTATAGAGACACGCAGATATATGTGATAGTAAAAATTGTGTTTTATTTAAAATTTTTCCTTTCGCCTTAATTTTTTCATTCAAATGAAGACAATTAATGCATTTATTACGATTTAAAAAAAAAAAAAAAAAAAAAAAATACATATACGAATGATGTGCTTTCGTATCATTTAGGCGATTCAGTATTCGCTTTAATTTGCTTTGAATATTCGATAACTATTTGATGATGATTAACGTTTCACGTTTAACGTAGTAATGAAAATAATTCTGGCCGACAATGTTTGTCGTGTTTTTTGAATGCGTAGTTAATTGACGAAACGGCAAACTGAATTTTGACTTTTTGAAAGAAAGAAAAGATTCAATAAATGGATAGAAAGTAGTTTTGCATACCATACAAGTCATACGGACATATGCAAAAAAAATCTTTTCTAATAAGTATTTCACACGAAATCAAGTCAAAAGTTAACAAAGATAGAATCTTATCTTGATTATCTAAGAAGTAAGTTAAGTGCTTGCGAGGTGAGTTAATACACGAGTTCCGAAATTTAAATTAAATTAATGCACAAATAATTTGTCATTTAATTGAATCCAATTAGCATACAAATGCTGTAGCGAATATGAATTTCGTCTTTACTGTAAGGAATCACACGTCATTCTCGCGACATAGGGCGACAAACTCTTGGAAAACTTCAGAGACAGGTGTAGTTAACTAATATGAAATTTATATTAAAGATGATCTCAATGATTTTGGGCATTTGCATGATTTATTTAGCTGAAAGAAAATAATCAAAACTTTTCGTTTTGATCGCAGAAAAAGATGTAAAAGCCAATTACAATAACAATTATAATTTCAGAAATATTAGATGAAAAGCTTTAGAATCGAATAATAGCAAATTTATTTTCTCTTTTTTTTTTTTTTTTTTTTTTCAAAATATAATCAATCAAAGCAAACTTATGGTAACGTCGCTTAGAAATGTAACACGGTGACCGTGAAAGATAACAAAATAGAGAGGTGGCGACCCCGTCTCAGTAAATATTATCGCTTTTATCGACGGAACGAGCATTCATTGTAACTATGGTAAGTCTATACGCTTCGCTCGTACAAATTTAGTAGACAGAGGGAAAGTCTTCCCTGTATATTAAAACAGAATCGGAATAAAAAAAACAAAAATCTTTTCTGCCTATCATAACTTGTACTTTAGTCACGGTGCACGGTAGATTTTGAAAACAAGGATAACTGCGTTAATATTCCTTTGCTTAAAGAATTTTAATTCAAATCTGCGAAACTAGAAGAAAATGCGATCAATCACGCAAGGTATGCCATCTATTCGTGCAACATAGTGACGGTCACGAGCGAAAAAGTGAAGAAAAGGAAGATAAGTTAGGGAGGTAACCGCTGCCTAGTTGGTAAGTGTTATGACTTTACCCATTCGACGTGCAGTCACTTCAGCTACGATCAGGATCAACTTTGCCGCATCGAGATTTGAACCCACGAAGAACACTGACTTGATTATAATGAATCTTTCATATTCGACTATTAGCTCTTTACAATTACTTAAATAAAACAATCTCAAAGATAGCAAGTTGATCATGCTCTTCTTGTTCTTAATTAATATCCTTTGGATTAAATTTGAAAATGCATGAGATCCGTTACTAAATAACATAAAAATAATTTGAAAACAATAGCAGTTTGTTTCCTTCAATAAACCTCTGATCGACTTCTTCTATTTTCGTAGTATAGCGTATATATATTTATATATGTATACTTAGATATGAACAACAACAACAATTTTTTCATAACAGCATAGTCTGTTACCAAGTAAGGCTGTTGTCATTACAATGAAAGAATAGATTGAAACCATTTTCGTACAAAATAAATTAAATGCCTTTTATTTACGTGATGGTCTTTTTGAAATTATCGGCTAATAATTACTTACTAAAATATTTCTCATAAGGATAGTAGATGAAAAGGTAAAGTTTGTTTCATTAAAACAAAAGATCCTTTTGAAACCATTTAACCTATAATCGCACGGATGCACGGGTAAGCGTTTCATTTAAATAAAAAAAAAAGATAATAATAATTTTTAAAAAAATAATTTTTTTTTTATTTTTATTTATAGTTTATTATCGCGTTTATAAGTCACAAGTTGATGAAAATTGGTTTTCCCATCATATCGCCTCCCTAATAATGGTCCATAAAAAAAAAATGAAAGTATTGCATGTATGTATGTATATAAAAAAAAGAAAAAAAAATAAAAAATATATATATATACGTATATATCTATATATCCATATAAGATGTCCTAATTTATAAAAAGAACTCAGGTATTACTCGATGGCATTTGAATGGCACTTTTTTTCCGTTTTTTTTTTCCCCCTGTAATTTACAAAGTTGATCACAAGAAGACATATGTGACATATAAATCTAACAAATATATAAACGTGCATACTTATATAGATATACATACAAATATATTTATCAGATGCAGTTTATTTGGCCCTCTGAACATTAAAGCGTATAAAGCACTCATCTAGAGATGCCTTAGATAACAAAAAAAAAAAGAGCACATTCAATATACGTTCACATATACATATACATATGTATATCCTTTTATATTTTCTCCTCTTTTAAATCGAACCTTTTCTTACTATTTACACTTTATGTTCTTGTTGGCAATTATTGTCAACAAAGTCTATCACACGTTCTACTTATACGTGTTTTTATAATAATGTAAGTATGTAAGTGTTTGAAATAACCATATAGTGGTAATATAGATACCATATAGAATTCATCTATGCAAGTTCAACGCAAATGTACATATATATATCTATATATATATCTATATATATCTATATATATATATATACATCTATTTTAGCTTACGTATATAAAGAGCTTAGAGCTACGTTTATATGTATTAAACTTAACTACGAAGAACTTAAGTGCCTGCCAAAGACAATCATCAAAAAGTTTTTTCATGTTCATCGCCATCATAGAATGTAAATACATTAAGTTTTCTGAGCCACTTGTATTATCATCATCGTCATTATTATATCATAAAAAGTTGATATATTCTTTTATCAATAGATTATTATTTTATTATACAGGTATACATATACATATATATATATATATATATCTAATATATATGCATATTCCCTTTATATAGATATATTAAAAATGTGTAAAATTTCAAATTTTCAATAAAAAGCTTTCATATAATAAGTAATCAAAATTCGTTTTAAGCCTTAAATAATTTCACTTGCATTCAAGACAAATGTATATATGATACGTATATTTTTTTTGTATTTTCATGTTTTCGTTACATATTTTATTTAAAATGAACTTATATATATATATATATATATATACATTGGTCCTAACAAACATATATATATAACAAATAGAAATAAAATTTAAGTACATCCGCGACCTTGCATCTATCTACAAAGCAATATTTCTTAAATTACATTATTAGAATTTAATGGGATTTTCTCTTTATATAATACTTATACAGACTTATATACGAACATTCAAGCGTACATACATACATACATACATACATATGCACATAAATAAAATTATATATATAGTGTGAATACAGTTATTTTTTTGACATATATATAATTGCTTTTCATAAGTTAAGTGTAGAAGGGCCGATCGTATGAAATAAGTGCATCATGTTCTGCTTTGATCGATACTTTTTCAAACTGGGCGTATGAGTTATAAATGGAGAAATAAAAAAAACAAAAAATTCCCCTTTGAGTTTGAGTTATTCAAAAAAAAAACAATGCATTAATTATTGCATTAGAGTAGGCAAGCGATTAATCTTTCTATTTATTCTCTTTTGCTTTTTCCAACACTCAAAAGGACGCATGACCGTTATTACCATACTCTACGAGAGGGGGGAAAATAAATAATACATAGATAATTTCAATGAGTGTAAGATTTCGATTCCGTTCGATGCGGTCGTGAAAAAAGTTCAAAAGTTTAAAAATCTCAGTTAATAGATAGATAAGATAGGTGTGAAAAATTACCCAAGAGGTGAATGAATAAAATTGAAGGCTTAGGGTCAGCTAAAGAATTTAATGCAAAAAAAGTCCGACGCCAATAATATAAATTGATTTGAAAATTAACATAAATGCTTTCTAAAGCCATCTAAGGTACAGAGTATAAATGTAAGAATAAGTGGATTAGAAATGGAAAAATGCAATCACTTCGTCCCAAGGCGATTGTATTAGGTGTATAACTCAGTTACGTGTATTTTTTGATAAATTAAAAATTTAATTAAAATTTCTCGTTTACAAGGCTTTATAAGCCAACTATTCATCATCATCGTTATCTATGCATTTTTTGCATCTTAACAGATAGCTTGCGGATAACTACGCGGTAGAAACTACGCAATTTTAGGGCGAAATAGTCATCGATCTATTTTTGGATCATCTTTATTGTTTGCCAATCTGCCAAATATGGATGCATCGGTCTGAACGTTAAGTTGAAATCAGAAGCAACCAAACACCCGAGCAATGCCCAGCCCATATTGAAGATCATAGAGAGTTAATGCGTTACTCTTACCGGAGATGGGCAGACATATGCGTAGTTTGCTTCGCTTCTAATTGTTTTATAGCTTACAGCATTTCTCCTCCCTATGCCAGCAAAATCATTTCCACGTTTTTAGCGGCACACTTTTCCAATTTAAAACAGAATGAAACGTATCCGGTTTTTTTTTGGCATTTTCATATATACTGAACGGTAGTTTGCAAACAAATAAAATTTACACTGTGCAAACGTCAATCTCAGAGCTATGTATATCCTAACCCCATCATTTAAGTTTTATAAAGTGATTAATTGCAACACAGTGAACTTATTTGTATATCTATGAATCGTCTTAGGGTTTCATTGTATTAATTGTTATATTCTACGCTATTTGTTGTATAATGAGTATATTAAATTTGTGTGGATGTATGCAGTAGGAACGTAAAAGGACGTGCGATAGATCCTTTTGATTCCTTTCTAAATCAATTCAAGCTTGCCTGTTCACTTGTTTCTCTGTCTGTCTGTCTGTCTGTCTGTCTGTCTGTCTGTCTGTCTATCTTGTTTTCTTGTGTCCAATCTACAGGAAATGTATCGATGAACTTTGGCACAACGACAGGTTTTCTCTCAAGGATGAACACTATTGGAAAAAGGCTCGGATCGGATTATTTTTCGACTCCTCTTCGTATACAGACTCGTTTTGAAAAATCCTTATACGGACAGTTGTATTAAACGAAATGATATAGGCCATTTAATGGCGAGCCGCATCCCACTGCAGCGTTCTCACATGTCCTTCTTAAATGTCACGCACTTAAGATTATTAGGGAAGTATTAGCTCAATTGTACGTTTTGATTATTCACCGCCAGTCTATATATATCTATATAGAGTTGAAATTTTTAGCGCCAGTAAATTTAGACCGTTTCTTTTGACAGTAGTAAGTAGAGTTAAACTACTCGTCGAAGAGTTAACCTGCGAATTAAGGCAATTGCCTGATAGAAGCTCTCATTGCGGGCTATCCTTATTTTGATGTCATAAATACTATGGAAAGGTTTCTCGCTGCACAGTACTTCACTTATGAAAACGTTGGAGTAAAAAATCTATTATTATTTATTAAGTTACTAAGGTCAATTTAGAAGTGGGCGTGTTGTTGGTATACGTTCCTATTGATATGCGTGTGTATTACACTTTTCTATCAAAATTCAAGCATTTTCATTGACTGCATGATCTGCTGTATCGTTCTTTTGAAATTAAATACTTTTAACATCTATTTTATTAATTATAATCATGAAATGGGTGACATTATCGCAAAAGTGCATGTTAAAACAGTTTGTGGTTAGACGATTGCAAAAGAAAGAGAAAAAGTTTTTTTTGAGAAAAGTTTTTTTTTTAGATAGCTTGCTGCCTGCTTAAAAGTATTTTACGTACGAAACTTTGCACAATTCTTTGCTACTCACAATTGAAATTGATTGATGATAGTGTCACACTGTGACACGATGCATTCTATGAAAGTAAATATTAGTCAAATGCGGTGATTGCGGGTGATTGTCATTATAATAAAGAATGCTTTTGGACCGATTGTTATAATTTTACTGTTGTTCATCTTAGTGTGAGAATTATAATAAAAGTTCGGAATCAGTTCAGATATATTTTATTTGATTGAATTTTAGTTTTATCACGAATATATACGTTCTGGCATCAATCATTTGATAAGATTCGTAATAGCAATATACAAGAAGAAAGTTTATATTACGATAAACATAGTAAAGTATTTATACCCTACACTATTTCTGATTCAGGCTATATTAAGTTAGTGCGGATGTATGTAACACGCAGAAGGGGTTAAGATAGATTCACCTTTTATTATACCGATCGATTCAGAATGATAATATGGTATGGTATCGTAATGGATCTAAGCTTGTCTGTCCGTCTGTACGTCAGATGCCTGTCCATGTAATTTGTATTCAAGTTGCAGGTTACAATTTTTGAGACACTTTGATGAAATTTGGTACACTGGACGCACTTTGTCCCAAAGACGAACGCTATTAAACATTGTTCGGATCGGTTCACTTTCTCGACCACACCCTTTTCATTTGGGAAAATCGCTAAAGCGGCTAAGTAGTAAGAGGTCTTGGAAATTCGAAATTTAAAATTTATACGACAAAAAGTATAATTTCCAATGAAAGTTGATCCTTTGTAGAGCAGAAAAGTCAAATTCGTTTTATATATGTGATGATGAAAATTGACTCATAATAGTAATTTCTTACAAATACGAACTCTACAAAATGTTGACCATCTACGTCTATTTTTGGATCCTGTTCTCTTTAAGGATTGAATTTCTATTACATTAGATTGCGTTTTGGTTTGCAGTTGAAAAATATGTCTTTATGTAGAAACAAGATATAATTTTGATATTCTATAATAAAAATAAAAAGTGTGTTAGACGATGTAATATAAGATATTTAATAGTCGACCTTTTCCGACTATAATATTCTTAGTTGTCTTCATTTAGATCTTGACATAAGAATAGAAATTGTCTCTAAGTAAATTGATGAGCGGAATTTTTGCTTGTCAAGAATAGTGAATAAATTTATTACTGATAGCATTCATATAATAATAATTTTTAATGATTTTATGTATTATTTATTATTGGTATTTAACGTTATAAAAAATTTAGCAGCTACCGCAGCTGTTTTTATTTCCCTTAAAGGAGATTTTAATATGATTCGCGACTGCACAGAACTCATTTTCTGCTTACATCTCACTTACTAAGGACGGTAAGCAGAGAATATATCTTCTATTTTCAATTTCTCTCATGTGACAAGCCATTATAATTTGCTTACATTTAAAATATTGCTTGGCGACGGCGGTATCGAAGAGCTTTTCATTTACTAAATGAAAATTTTCTTTAAACGTAAAAATATTGCATTCGCATTTATCCGTATAAATTATCTCATATTTTTACGATTGCGCTTACTTGTATATACATATTATATTATAATAATAAATAATACATACAGTATACATATATATATATATATATATGTATATTTATTCAGTTTTAGAATTAGAAAAACAACAAAATTATTGCTGTTGTCATAATATTTTATAAGGATTGTTGTGTAAATACTCAAGTAATCTCTTTAGACATAGGCACACATGCATATATAAATATATATATACATAATCATAAATATAGAGATATGTATATATATATATAAATAAATGTTTACTTGCGTGTATACGTATTTTGTACGTGTATGTATATTATATTAAACAAAATCTACAAGTGAATAAATCTGAATAAAAAAAAAAATAAAAGATAAAAAATAAATAAATAAATAAATAAATATATAAAATAAATAAGGAGAGAAAAAGTTAGAAAAGAAGAGGAAAACAAAGAGAAAAATAATGTCTATTGCCATTAAGCATAAACAAACATAACTTGACATGACATGTTTTCCACATAACGAGAATACCACCGCACATATGTCATTCAAAAGTTAGACGAACTGAAAAACATGAAAAATTACTAAAATTATTGTCTTAGTAAAATCGTGTTAATTACATGCAAATGTATGCACATTCATACACTTTCCTATACATACATGTATGTATAATGTAGAACTTTGCTAACTTTAAACTGTTGTAATCCATGCATGTAATCTCTTCTAAGCTTCCATCGGCTCTTTAATAAATTTATGCCTAATAAAAGCGTTATTGAGTTAATTAACGATTATATATATATACATATTATATATTATATACATATATATGCAAATTTTAGTCTTTTTCCTTTTGCTTATCCTTTTTGTTTTTTTTTTTTTTTTTCCTATATACACAATTCTCGATTAGGCGCTCAATCAATAAATCATTAAAAAAAAAGTATTGCGATAATTATTGGAAGAGTAAAAAAAAAGTCAACATATTAGATTAGTTAGAATAGTTATTAAGCGAATTGTTTGTGAACATATTTAACTTATATGTAGAAAAGGGTTTCGAATTTTCTTAGACTGTAAAAGAATTGTCTCGAATTACCTGCAAAAGAGAAATGAATTTCTCTATGTCTGTCTTATAAAATTACGCTTATAAATGTTAAACTTTATATAGGAATGGATGATGTACATACACGTCTATTCATTTGTATGACAACGAGCGAAACATATTTTAATCTTTACTTCTTCCGTCTCAATGTTGTTCAAATATGTCCATCTGTCCGTCTGTGTAAAGTTTGTTTTAAACATTCGTTTGGCCGCAAAAATCAAGCTATCGATATCAAATTTCGCAAAAAAATTTTGGAAAATTTTGCGCACAAGTTGGTGTTGAAAACGGATCAAATCGGTTGAAGAACACGTTCACAGCACTATGTAAACTGAGAATACTTCAGTTTTTCAAAGGGAATAAGAGATTGGTTTTTTGCTCATTACTCATAAATAAAGGCGGAAGAATTTCAATGCATATTCTATGGGCGATACTGTGAGCGATTTGTGTATAAAATTAGAAAAAATTGACCACGCCTACCCAATGTTATAGTGTATCAAAATTTAATTATTTTTTCAATACATTTATAACACGGACAAATACACAAAATTCTTGGCCACTTTTAACTCTTGAATGCAACCAAAACATGATCGCCTGTTCGTCTGTCCATTTGTTTGCGCAACTTTCCCTCGTTAGCGAAATTGCAGATATCGCCTAAAAATTTTGCAAAAGAATTTGGAAATATTTTAAACTTTTCAAAGGACACACCTACAACGCCCATACATACATGCCAAAAAATTTTTATTTTGAAAATAGCAAAAATTAATCGGTCACGCCCACTCCATACTATAGAGTATGAAAATTTACTTATTTTACTTATATGAATGGGTATACAATATTCGGTCACAACCGAATAACATTTTCTTACTTGTTATTTTTATAGTCAAAACCGAAGGATGGATGACTGATATATTTACTATATCCAAATGTTTGCAGTGTCTAAAAGGAGGCTTCAGCGACCTCATAAACTATAAATATTTTCATCATATCAGAATTATATTACGAATCTATGCAACCATATTCGTCTATCTCTCTGTTTATGTAACGTCTGTGGTAAATATTTTCCTGATCGCATAACTAATGGAAAGAATTTGAAGATGACGAAATCGATTAGAGGATAAGATTACAATGCAACAAAAATTGAACACACCTTTGCTTTCTGTATTTTTTGCTCGTTACTTATGCACTACAACTGATGATACACGATAAAAACTGTCATCTAATTTTGTAATATTAGAATAGACAAAAATCATCTACGGCCTTGCAATATTTTGGAATATAGAAACTTATTTTATTTTGCTTATTTAGGATAACGTTGATGAGCCTAAGAGATTCGGCCGATTTTTTTTTATTTGTTTAACTTACACGCATCTATGTTATTTTAACTTTTCATATTTTGTATATACATCTATACGTGTTTATTGTATGCTTTAGGTAAATTGTGTGTTCAAAAAAGTTAGTCGGAAATGTTGAGAGAAAGGAAAAATAACAAAAAAAAAAAATAAAAAATAAAAAAAAAAAACAAAGAAGAAGAAGGAGAAGAAAAAAAAAATGGATTTTGAGAGACTTTAAGACGCATAAATCGAATCGATTTTCTTTCATGTTTTCTTCTTTTTTTTTTTTGTTTTTTTTTTTCTATTCATCTGGCTCGCTGTTCGCTGATCTTACGATTTCAAATTTAGAAATCAATTAAATCCTTTTACACCGTAATTTATGATAAATTAAAATTTACAGATTATTCTCAGTTTTGATTTTTACCCTTTAAAGTCTTTCAATTTACTAATTATTTTGAATCTAATGTGTGGATGTGCATTATATTTTGGGCAGGTTATCCTACTCTATAAGCAAGTCTACGTTACATATCCAATATGTTATTATGCCTAACATAGCAGTAATAGCAATGAGTGAGATCATTGAAAACTTCAAAATCTGTAAACAATGTATATTACACGGTGGAACTGGCGAAATGAATTAAAATAAGCGGCATCTCTGCCCGCCTGCGAATATAAAAATGAAATTAAAAATAAGTTAAGGATGATTGAAAATTTTTTTTTTCTTTAGAGAATTTTCTTTTCTTGCGAGAATTTTAAAAGAGAAAAAAGAAAGTTGTATTCGTCTGTCCCTACTGAGCGCCGTTATCCTAAGGAAGACTAAACAAGTAAGAAAATTATATTCGCTTGAGATCGAATCTTTTACTTCCATCATTGTTTTCGTATAAAAGATTAAGAAAAAGGGATAAACATATATTTGTATATTCCATAATATTGGGCGGGCGTTGCATGAATTTCGATATTCTTGTAAATTAATTTTCTAGAAATTTTTTTAATTTATAGGCAACGAGTAAAGTATAATGTTGTGGAAAGTGAAGGTGTTCTCAGCTTTCGTTGTAAAGGCGTGTTCTTCGACCTGCTTGGGTCATTTTCAAATTCTTTTGCAAATTTGTAAGCGATATTTTCCATTTTTACGAACAAAAGAATGTTTATCATGGATACTACATACCTGAATCGACGACAAATAACCAGAGGGGCTTGCTTAGGTGTATATCGAATTTAAAACTGATCAACAGTAAATATACTTTATGGGAATTCTTAAATCTTCCTTTGAGTATTGCAATTCCCTCATTCTTCTGTCCGTCTGCCTGTTGTACAAATTCTCTGGACCGCAAAAGATAAACTTATCGACTTTAAATTTGGTAGAAAAATTGAAAGCTCTTGCACGCAAATTAGTCAAGTCAAAATGGATTAAATCGATTGAAGAGACCATAAACTGAAAATATGTTTTCTTCACAACTATATATACATGTATCATATGAAGTGCACGAAGATTAGTGATTTTTATTTTTAAATACGAAACCTGGAAGAATCGAACGAGATATTATTTCTTAATCTTTAAGAACGTAATCTAAGTGTAATGTGACGTAACTTTGCAATTTAAACCTAGAAGACGATCAAATTTACAATATTGTAGAAAAGTATTTGTAAAATTTTCATTTCGATTTTATTAGATACACAGCCCAGCATATTATATAGATTCCCTGTACGGATTGTTTGTTATAGTTGATATATATATATATATATATAAGCACTCTTCGCCATGTATTGTATTTGGTATATTATAAGTATTTTGCGTTAGTTACAGTCACGCACTTGTAATGCAACATAGAACTGGACACGTATGATAGTATTATTCAAGCATTATTCAAAGCTTAGTGCAGATGTCGTGAAAGTCAAAAGAAAGCAAAATGTGTGCGACGTTGAGTAAGCTCTCATTTGTTTTTGAAAAAACAAGGAAAAAAAAAGCGTTCCTAAGAAGAATATGATACGGTATTAAATAAAAGTTGACAATTTAAATACATATACACTATGCTTATGCTGTGCGCAATAGTATCAGTTAACCCCATTGAAGTCAAATATTGCATCATTTTCTTTTACCTTTGAATAGGTCGACTTCGGTATCAAGATACACGCAAAGATCGCAAGGGATACCTTTCAAACTTTATATATATAAAAAAGCGCTGCGGAGTTGGGATAAGTATTGGATAATGCATGCTTCGCAATATTGAAAGCAAATGAACCTATGACACACATATTAGAAAAAGCCTTAATCTCACCGGTATGTGTGGGATATTGTGTTTTATTAGCTGTTCGTAAATGCGACCAATAACCACTGACGATGAACTGAGCCGAATAATGGAAACAACACATGTATACCGAAAGATATGCTATTCTAACTGTTCTGCATAATGACACTCAAACCCGAACGGCAAAACTCCTCAAAGGAAACACTAGCGACGCTGAACTGGAATATGCTACATGTATCCGGCTAACTAGAAGAAATATTACGAACAGACTTGACTTTTCTATAATAAGCGTTCAGTCTTTTTTAAAAAGACCGACGGACATCTATTGTTGTTCCCAATAATTTATTTTTATATCAAGTACACGATTTATGATAATTTCGGAATTAAAGTGATTCACTACAAATTATAAACCAAAAGGTCATAATCAACATTTGCAATGTTGTTGATTGGGAATCAACATACGATTCACTTGTGTTTCCAATCAAATTTCTTGCTTTCAAATGAAATTTTGATATCTTAATTTTGATTTTAAGTGACGCGTAAACGGATGCACAGAGCTGCAGATAGAATCGTGACCCGATTGAGAATGTACACTTATATGTATAGGATACTTAAGGGATATTTCTATCTTACGTTACAAAGATCGTAATATCGTATATAGGACATAACGAGACCAAAAACATCTAATATAGTAATTTCAATATAGAGTTACAAGAGATACGCAATGATGTAAAAATGTATATAGAAATCGATGTTACATGAAATGTAGGTCAAGGAGCAGATATTTATTTATTTTTCATATTTGTATTTATTATCAATGAATTTAACGAGTCGAAGAAATGATTCGCATGGCGGTTGTATCGATAGGTGACCTTAGAACCCTATTTTACTGCTTATGCAGATTAACATTTATTAATTTACTGCAAAGAGTCAAAACTCTGAAAAGCTAAGTCATACCCGTATATATTAATAATACCTCGACTTTGAGGAGATAAATTTTCGCAGCAAAATTTATGATATCTCTAGTGAAGATGTTTTATTAATATTAGATGTATGCAAACGATTTGTTCGTCTCGTCTGTCAATGCTAAACAAATGCCCTGATCCGTTTAATCGAACATTAGCAGAGTCAATGAATGTCTTTAAAACATTGAGAAAGACTGACATATTCTATCTTAACACATAGCTGGGGAAATGAAAAAAAAAAAAAAAAAAAAATCTTGAACCATTCGCATAAAGTTGGAATAACAAATGGAAGAGGAAGAAGAACAAGTCATATGTGATTCGATAGTGAAGAATTGAATGGAAAATGCAACTCTTACTGAGAATCGTTGCTAAAGCTCGTTGCAAACTCGACTCATTTTTCAAAGCCATGATAGCTGTTGGAGTAAGATGCAAAATGCAAGGAAAGAGGTAAGATGCATGCATGCGAAAGAGTGATTTGTGGCCTAAGAAGCACAAAGAAGCTGGGCAAACGATAGCAGAGATCAGATTGACGTCACGTAAAACTTTCCGTTAAATGGGATTAATTTCACCAAAGGCTTTGTGAAAACTTATTGATTAACTTAATTAAGCTCGTGTGATATAAATGCAAGAAAAATGTTTTACAACAAAATTTTTCTCGTAATCTATTATTAATTGACGAAGCGAAAGGTAATCAAACCGCACTGTTTGTTCTTGTACACGCTGGATCGAATTTTTATGATAATAATTTCAATGATTATATGCGAATGGTTCGAAAGCCGGACATACGAAATGGTTCAATGGCAAATTTTTAAGCATTTCAGATCTTCGAAAAGAAGGGAAATAATTTTCTTAAGAAACAAAGGACTGATATCCTATATATGCTTTGTAACCCTTTTTTCCTATTAACTTGGAAATCTTTAATAAAATCATATAAAAAACGTAATTGCTTTAATAAATAATTATTATTATTATTGAAAATTGCCTTAATTAGTAGCGTTTGCAATTTTTATTACTATTCGTTTAATTATGGAAAAGTCGTTATATGTTAAAGTGTAAATTACACAAATCTTTTTGTGTGTTTGTTCGAATCAATAATATAAGAACCCCACACATATACACTTACATTCGCAAACATAAATGTAAGAAGAAAAAAGTAAAATAAATTTATATACATATGTGTGTAGGTTAGTTTATGTACTTACAGACCTAATACACAAAAACGCATGCACACACACACACACACATATATATATATATATACCCACATTGAAAAGAGAATGAACTAATGAAACATCAAGAAACAAGCAAATCGATTTAAAATGAAATCGTAACGACATTGATAGGAGCTATCATCAAATCATTGCATTCCTTATAACGACGAGTGTGATCTTGACAATGATTTATTGCTTGACGAATGAGCAAATAAATTAAAATATAGACAATTGAAATCTTATATATATGTATATATATATACACATATATTATAGTTTAATTTCATTCAATTTGTTGTTCAGGCGATGATAGCCTTATCCTCATCAACGTGACAGTTCAAGAGGTATATTTCTCTTTCTCTGAATCCAATCATATGATATTAATTATCTTAAAACGGAATGTAGAACGTTCTGGATTCTTGCCCGCGACGAACTTCAATAAAGATTTACGTGGTTTTTTGAGATGCTTGGAAAAGTTGAAGTCATCGTTCTAGTTATATATTTGCAATAATCGAACCATGTTAAATAACTTGACTCAAAAATGATATTCGACGCGTTCGGACGTTCGGCATTATTTGCATTTGAAAATCCTATCCAAACGGATGGGTAATTACAATGATTGCACTACTAATGGTAAACGAAACCGAGGCATTCTTGAATCGAACGTTATTAAGAGAAAAAAGTACATAATGTTGGTAAACAATTGCGAACGCGAACAAGGTGCATACACTTACTAATAACGAAGCTCGGGCTAATATCCTATCATGAATTAGAATTATAGTATTTATCAGAAATTATAGCAGAGTTGCCAACTGAAAGTAGTGTAGACCCTTAGCAATGTATCCTTGAAATTTCTCATAATTTTTATTAAAAGATAAAATCCAACTTTTTGGAAATTAAATATAGTGAAGCTTGTGATATTTGTCGGTCTTACAATTTTGTTCAATCGACGATCAGAAGGTCTTATTATAATGGAATGGGAAAATGTTAGAAATGAAGGAATGATTCGTTATCTTCCAATACGCATAATAAGGCATAATAACATATCTTTTCTCAATTCCATTGTTGTATATTAATTACGGCAATTTCAAGCGTTGTGTTGTACTTGATTTATTAAAACGTTTTGTAGTGCAGAAAGGTACAGAGAAAAATACTCAACGAAATGAAACAAGGTCAAGAGTACACGCGAGAATCATAGTTTTGCGAAACAATTTCATTTATGCTTATAATTGAATTATTACCGACTAACAAAAGAAGCAGAGAAAAAAAAAAAAAAAACGAAAAAAGAAAGAGAATAAGTAAATAAATAAAATTAGTTTAAAAAAAAAAAAAAAACAAAAGAAAATAAAATATAATTGTATATTAATTACCGGCAGAAGCAATACACAGGCAATAAAAAACCAACAGGAGTTTTTGTGACGGAGACAGCGTTGCTGCTGATGACGATGCCGATGACGATGGCGCTGATGCTGATGCTGATGCTGATGCTGCGGCAACAACAGTGCTAATGGTAGTGATCGTGTTGGTTGCACGGCATGACGACCGTTTCAGCCGTTTCGCTGTAACCATTATGCTTGCACAAGTTTTTTTTTGTATATATATATATGTATATGTATGTATATATATATATATATATATTTATCTATATTTATATATTTATATATAAATATTTACATATATATATATATACATATATATATTTATATATGTATATATATATATGTATTATGTACGTATGAAAGTAATAAAAATTATTCAATTCTTAAGCACTTAGGCAGTTGAAGTTCAGTTCGGTTAAGTTGATGTGTTTAGTGTTTATGGCAGTAAGGTTCTTTCTTTTTTTTTTCCCACTCTTATTTTCCTTTTACTTCTCCTTTTATTTTTTGTTTGCTTTTTTGCGATTTATATTATTTATTGCATTAAGTGAGTATATATATATATATATATACGTGTATTTGCGTGTGTGCACGTAAGTATTTATGTACGTATGTATGTATGAATGTATATATTTATATGTATATGTATGTATGTATATATGTGTGTATGTGTGTGTGTGTGTATGTGTATATGTGTGTGTGTGTGTGTGTGTGTGTATTGTTTATGTGCACCTTTTTTTTTTCTTTTTAAACTGTCTATTGATAATTTGAATAATTGCCATAAATTATATCGATAGCATGTGTTGGCATTCACTGGCAAACATCCTGCCGCACACGAAGACAAATAATGGTTACTTAAGATCCAATAAATTGCAAAGTGTATTAAACAGCTGAGATGGTTTTATTTTAGCTTTCTTGTTTATTGTCTATCCATTACGTTTTACTTTCGTAGAAATATACGTCGCCGTCTGTTATGCAGTAACAAATGCGGTAAAATTTACAATCGCTTACAATCGGCCACTTTTTCATCTTCGACCGACCGAAATATTATATGATATCCTTGCAAAAGTCACACATAATTGAGCACGAGATGACTGAGGCTCCGTAATTTAAACGTTTAGTTGAAAGTCTTTTGTTTTACATGCTTTCCAAAGACATTCGAAGTCCTTTTGAAGTCTATTTTGAGTTTACACGCATACACGAATATCTACAAATAAGCTGCAGGCTGGGTAATTATATACTGACTGCCAAAAAAAAAAAAATAAAATATAAAAACAAAAAAAAAAAAAAAAAAAAAATTATGCACTGCTCTCGTCTATAAACTGAATGTTTTTTCTTTTTATTCAAATTTCAACTTAAGATATTTTGAGTTGCGTTTTCTTCTAATCCTTTTTTTTTCAGGATAAATTCTGCTGTTTTTTTTTTTTTTTTGCTTTTAAAATGTATGCTAAGCAATTATAGCGGTTATAATTCCATGTGCGTAATGAAACGTTAAAAAGTTGAAAAGTTATCGAAAGACCTGATTTTTTTTTTCTTTTTTTAATTAATCTTTTCTTTCGTATTGCGTTTGTTTCTCGGTAGTTCAATTCAACGCCTCTTGCTTAACTGAGTGAGTGAGTGAATTTATTATGGAAAGAAATCTTTTGAATTGAAATGAAAAGATATTTGTGCAAAAAGGATTACGTTTCCTTTCAAATACTTTTGTAGTTAATTTTCACTCTTTTTTCTTCTCGCACTCTCTTCCTTTCCTTATCCCTCCACCTTTTTAAGCTAATAAATTGATTTTATATATCTTTTTTTTTTTAATTTTATTTTTTTTATTTTTTTTTTGTATAGTTGTTGCTGTTAGTGTGCCTTGCAAGAGCTGATACTTTTCTAGGCTTTTTTTTTTTTTATAAATTTTTTCCCCTGTTACAGAGAAGTTTTTCTTTTTTTTTTTTTGTTTTTTTGTTTAAAATTCAAGGTTACTTTTCTTCACACAAATACACGCACACATCAATTCAGTTACTCATGTATGAAATTTTCTTTTACCTCTTCTGTAAACTTTGAACTCGAAATTTAAACCGTCGTTACCCGTTTGTTTATTAATATGAAAGAATTTAAGAAAGAGAACCCAAAAAAAAAAAAAAAAAAAAAAAAAAAAAGAAGAAATTTGTTAATTTTCTTTTAAATTTGATTTTATTATACAATCGGTATTCATTATTAAACCGATTATGTTTAATTATTATTGGGAAATAGAATGCTCTACTATTTTAGTTCTTCTTACTAGGTATTTTGCTTATTTCTTTTCTGTTTGTGTTTTTTGTTTTCTTTTTTTTTTTTTTTTTTTTTTTTTTTTTTTTATTATTTACTAAAATAAAAAAATTAAAAGAAAGTATTTCAAAATGAATTTTCACTTGCAACTGATATAAACCTGTCAGGTCTTTTTAGGTTTTAATCAGCTCTTCAGCTCAAACATTCCCACAGAATTACTTGCACACCCATTCAGTTTTGTTATTCATATTTATTCCCTGTATATGTGTAAAATCTCTTTTTTGCTCTCTTTTTGCTCTCAATGCATCACATAAATAAAAAAAAAAAAAAAATGAAAGCAAAGTTTAAAACGAACATTTTTATGATTACTTTACATTTCGAAACGTGACATGCTATGAAAGTGTAAATATCTTATTCATTAACGGGAACATAATCATGACATAGTTAAGAAGAAAATTGTTAGATGCTTGTGTTATCGTATTGGGCAGAAAGACATCAAAGCTTCTTTATATTAATAATCATTCAGTCAATCGCCTTTAAAGTTAGAGTTTATATATGTTAATTAAAGTTTTTTGCTCTCCGCGAGATTTTTGTTCATTCAATTATAAGCTATGCAAATAGCTTAGATAGAGATAGGAAATTTGAAAGCTTGCAGTTGTATACGTAGTTGATAAGAACCTTGAAACGAAATTGATTCGTCTCGACGCCTTAGTTTAGTAGAGAAAATGCTACAAATTAATTAAGATTTAATGAAAATCGGTCGATCCCAGGTAACTTACACATTGTAACCCGAACAAATATACTACAATTTTTATGTATAGACTAAAGATCTAGCGAATCTAGACTCTAGATCTAGTGGGCTGAGTTTTCGTAATTTTCATTATACATTTATTTACTATGCCGTCTGGGTGTGTTTGGTACCCATTGCTAGAACACAACGTACATAAAGCATGGCATGTGTCTGAAAGATTACCATCCAACGAGATAGTGTTATCCAATTCTAATCTAGAGTTTCTTATCTTCAACTTGGAATTAAAGTTTTAAACGCCATTATTATCTGGCAGACACCCTGATATTAATGACATGAATATGACTAAAAGGATTTCATTATTCCTGGATGGCAATGGAAAGTTGCAATGAAGCTTATCATTTTAGTCACGGTTATGGACTAACAATTGTAAATGCAAGAAGCAAACAGAAGGTTTCCGATATATATGATTATTTTTATATGTTACAAGTACTTAGGCTATTTAACATATTCTACGTAGTAGGTAGGTAAAGTGCACCTACATACCTAAGCATCTTATACATTGTCCCGAGTATTTAAGTACCGCATCGTTGAACTGCAACGCAACATGTTGCGTGTTGTGTTGATGTTTGATACGCGTGCTTTTTCGATTATTGCTTGCTAACATTTTTCTCTGCATTACTTTCCTTTTATAAGAAGCAAAAGCATTCGCATTTATTTATTTTACTTCTATTCTTTTTTCTATATATATATATATATTTTTTTTTTTTTTTTTGTAAAAATTAATAATAAGCGTGGCGTATGAGTTATGGGTTAAAATAAATTCCACAAACTCATTTATGTTTCAATATGATTTCATGTTTGTATGCACTGTCTATTGAGAGAGAAGAATGTTTTTTTTTTCCCCCTTTTGAAAATAATATTGTTAGGAACACTTTGTTGATATCGAGAAATTGTATATTTTGGTTTAAAGTTATTTATGTCATGATAATCCTTTATTTGCCTGGCGTTTATCACTTTCCCGGCTTAATGGTATTGTTGTGTTTAAAAATAAAACAATCTTTTCTTTGCAATTCCAAGCTTTATTAATTAGTTTCTTGATATATAAAGCAAGACTATGAATATGAATGATAGCGATTTTTTTTGTTTTTTTTTTTTTGATGACAAGTTATTTTCGTAAGACTGCGGAAGTACAGTGATGAACAGGAAAGATTTTAAATAGAAGAAGGAAACAAAGAAGGAGTAATGATTAAAAAGAATATTAGCGACGACGAGTTTTATTCTTATGACCAGAACATCAAGTAGTGCCGATTATTCTGTCATGCTATGCACACATTGTACACTTACAGACTACATTTGTGTAAACTATTACAGATACTCACTCAGATATATAAGTAAAGAACACGTGAAGGAGAAAATCCTACGTTTATTACACCCTATACCCTATGGCTGTACTAAGTTTATGGAAATGTACACAACAACCAAAATAACTTGACAAAGACCGACCTTCTATTGTATCGAACCAACCCGAATCACATTCTGAATTGATCTAAGTTTGTCCTTGCGTCCGCACATCCTGCTTTTTTGTGTTGAACCTAAACGTGGTAACTTTTGAGAGCCACTCCACATATAACGCCTTATTTCGAAAAGTTGGTGTATGTATGGTGAACCGTGACCCGCTATAGCCGTTTTCTTCATTTAATTCATTTCTTACAAAAGAATGATATCAATACTAATTACTATCAAACGGTGACTGCATGCTGGAAGCTGTTTGCACAAGTTCAGATCTCTGGATACTCTCTAGATACTGATGATGTACTTGCGCCAACTATCTCTTTCTGCATAAATATAGCTTCTGCAAATCTTCCCTTACAATTGTAACCATTTCATCAACACTTATAGCTCAATTAACACGAAAAAGATTGTACTCATGGACTGTTTTCATATAATTAGATAGAGTATAGACAGCAGAATATTGCGTAAACAAATTGTCAAGATTTTATTGCTAAAAAAGATTTTGTACATAGTTTAGTTAATAAAAAATTTTTCACTAACATTTCGTTTAAAAGGTCGCCAAGGGAAAACAATGACCAACTATAGTCCGTAAAAACAGATGCTCTCTCTCTCTCTCTCTCTCTCTCTCTCTCTCTCTCTCTCTATCCCTCGCTCCTTATCAATTGATTAATTCTTTTCTCATGGTTTCATCCAAAGGTGGAATAGCTTCACGGGGTATTAAAAATGTCGATAAATTAAACAAATCCAAGAAGACTTTGTAACGATCACTGAAAAACCAAAATGTGAAGCGTGATGATTATATTAAAAATTTGAAGAACAAACCTTAATGTTGAACGTAAATATTGATAACCGGAAGAGCCGCCAGTACCCAATTGTTGTGAGCCGATCATACGCTGAACCATAATGACATGATTATCTAAACGAGAATTTCAAAAAAGTTTTTAATCTAACAAAAAATTTATATTGAAAATGATAATGAAATGTGCTTACAACGCCACTTGGTTATAAGCGAATCAATGTCCATTAATAAAGTTAACACTTGATGAGGTTGACTGAAACGCGGCTCGTCACGATAGAAAGTAATCATGATGGCTCCCTAAATGAATCCAGTTATTTATTTATTTATTTATGTTTCGTTTTTTTTTTTTCTTTTTTTAAACTAACCTGCAAAGCTTTGTGACTAAAACGTCTATCGCCACGCGATACTAAGGCTTCGTGAATAGCTATATCAAATATACTGCGATAGACTTCACGACGTTTCTCAATATCCATTAAGCGATAATTTTTAGCCGATTCAACTTTCTCTTTCTGCGATTAACAGATTTCAGGGAATTTATCATATTTTACATAAAGTTTACCCACCATTGCGCTATTCTCTTGTTCTTTTAGAAAACGATCGACGCTGTCTTGAAATTTATGCCAAAAATTGAAACCATTTTCTTCTAAGCCCGGAGTACGTTCTAGCCATTTTTCAATTAACTCTAATAATGATGGCTCGTTTTCCGATTTAATGATGGCTTCTATAGCACAGCGATCAAAGCCAAATGCCTCCGAATATTTTTGATTATATTTGACCCGATGTTCTGCTTTTACACCCAATTTATTCTCAATTAAACGAAATTGCAAACTCTGGAAACCGGAAGCGGGCGCTAAATAATTGCGAAAATCCATAAAGTCTAACGGGGTCATTGTTTCTAAAATTGGGACTTGATCAACCAATAACTGCAAGATTATTAGAATTTGTTGAGACGCCTTTTATTTTTTTTTTTGTTTTTGTTTTTTTTTCCCCCTTACGGATAAAAGCGAAAAAAAATGTGAAATTTTTTACCTTCAAAATCAGTACAATACGATTTAAACGTTTCAATATTTCTAAAGTTTTCGTTTCCTCGATTCGTTCTTCGTTCAACATTTCTCGTATCGAATCCAATTCAAAAATGATTTGTTTAAACCATAACTCATAAGCTGAAATCAAAAACCAAAAAAAGAAGAAATAAATAAATAAATCAATTAATTAATTAAATATTAGAAAAAGTATTCCTCTCGTTTAAAAATATATATATAGTTTAAATATCGGATGATTGAATTTTTCTCGCTTACGAAATTCACATAATTGATAAAATAATTCGACATAAAAAAAAAGTTTCTGATAGTGTTCGGCAATTTTACGGAATTTTATTATTAGTTATTTAAACCACTTCCGGGACAGGGTAAATTGAATGTGTATCGACGTAAATAACACCCAGAAGGACTTAAGATAGACCGACCTCTTGTTATGCAATTATTTTTTGAATCGATCTAAGCTTTTCTATCCATTTGTTCGTCTGATGTCGGTCCATGTATTTTTGTGATCAACCTACCGATCGCCATTGTTTAGAAATTTATTTGCCAAAGTCGGTATGTGAAGAAAATTGCAATTTTCAATAAAACTCGCTAAGCAATAGATCTTCGACATTCTTAATTTGAAAATGAATTTTTATATGGTAACAGGTAAAAACATTATAGACGGGCAAGGCCCGTTATTGAATACCTTACACCAATACCCTACACCAATTCCCTTGATAAAGTTATTGGCTCGTTTTGAGATGTAAATTACACTGATTTCAACAAGATTTTCATTAAGGTCAGTCATTCTTCTAAAATAAATTGAAGAACACTGACTTTAATAACCATTTGGTAAAATGGATACACTGCTATCTAATCCAAGGCGCTAAACGGGTACAATTTAATAACGCATGGCGTAAGGACAGCATAATACACTAAAGGAATTCCTGAAGATAGTTATCTTGATTTTGTTTTATTTGTCTGGTTTAAAAATGATCTACTGATGACATTGAACTTATCTACTGTCCAATTGATGATTAATCCCATGCGTATCTTTAGGATGAACTTTGAAAATTTTTATAAATGATGCTCGTCAGTATTAAAAAACACAAGTGCATGCCTTTTTAATCAATGTGTTTAATACTTTTTTATAAAATAAATATTGAGAAATAAAAAAAACCTGATTCACTTAATGATCTCAGTATCCTCTTTAATTGAAAGCTCTTCTTCAATGTAAATATGAGTACTATCGTAAGTAAGACAAAGAAGGTTTTTTTTACGTTTTATTAAGTGCTCGAAGTCGAAAGAACTTTTTGAACTTTACACTACTAGATTGTTCTTGTGCATAGTTTTGTAAGGCCTATTCATGACTATGGCTCTATTATCTGAGATTCGCAATATACTATTATATTACTATAAGCAAATTCAATCTGTGTATCCTAATGTTCGCCTTCTACGCCATACCATACTGCATATCATACACCATAGTTACCGCTAATAAAGTTACGCACTCTAAAAAGCGGACGAATAACGCTAAATGCATATGTCGGTCATAAATTTCTAAATGGCTTTTTTTAGACTTAAGCATAAATGTTCCACAACGATTGCCAAAACAATTTCCAAAAGACTAGTTCATCACCAATCCTACCCGGACACTTTAGAGGCAATTTAACGACATCAAAATTATTTGATACTTGATTGACTTTGGCGTGACCGTTTCTGCTACAAGATCCAAAATAATTAAACACTTGAATACTTTGTGTCTTCTTATACTCTATTTTTTTGATGATCAGCTAAACCATGTAGATGATAACGAGAGCCTATTTTGGCTGTTCGCGCTTCATACGTCATGCAGAGAAGGTCCATGTTTTGGTTGGATAGTTGGCAGAAAATATATAGGACGGTGGTACCAATCGAAAAAGAAAAAAAATTAGTAACCTAGAAAGCTGACTAGAAGACCAAAATACTTTTCTTAATGCATATCCTTCTCTCACACATTGTGATAAAGAAAATTGCACCAAAGTGTTTCGACTGCTTAATGCTTGTTATTGCTTTTATATACACTTGGTTTTAAGCAGATTTCATTTGAGAATTGTTTTGAGGAAAAGTACAAATACATTAAAGGATATTAAAAAGTTTAAAAAATATCTTTGTATTCATATTTGATATATAAAGAATTATCAAATGAGATATGGT
>NW_023998414.1:13763633-13803437 GCF_014805625.2 Glossina fuscipes | reverse complement strand
AGTGGTAGAGCACTGGTCTTGTAAACCAGTGGTCGTGAGTTCAATCCTCACAGGAGGCATTTAGATATGTGAGTATGGGTTGGCGGTCCCTCTGCCCTCTTCCTTGTTTTTTGTTTTTAATAAGGAGGATTTTTTAAACATTTATTTAAAAAAAGTTTAGAAAAGTAATGTAGCAGTGTAAAGCGTATACTGTCTCTTTATGCTGCACGACTTAATGAACTGAACTATGCTTACATATCTGTGTCCTTTTACATGTCCAGGCAATATCAAATCTGTGCTTTTCGTTAAAAATATTGTTTTAAAATATTCTCGACTGCGCCAGGGAACGAACCTGAGTGTGCTGACTTGATAAAGCGTAATTTCAAAGTCTTCTTCTTCAATACGAACAGAAACAGTCTATTAGGTAGGTTTGCAATGCGTACAATGTGTGAAAATAAATAACATGACAGATGCGTGACTACATCGATATTTAATTTGCAATCAATCTTGTGAATCTGTTCTATGTTAGATATATTATGCATTCGATGATATTTGATGCAATTTAACTTGCTTGTACGCGCGGAGGTGTTTTATATTTCAGTTTGGATGCGGCATTAGCGATCTCATAAAATATATACGTATGATATGTGATTGATTGGTAGGATATTCCGGATGCATAGACATAAGTATCAATGTCGGTGTATGCGTTCATTTGCTTCTTGCCTCATTAATAATTTTGCTCTTCGCTTCTTCTCAAGATTTATTTACTTTTATTTATTCACTCTTTTCAAAATTTATTCGAAGATTGTGTAAAAATTTTTAAATATTTTTGTAAATTATTAAAATTCATAAGAGAATCTAATCGAAATACTACTAAACTGCGATATTTATAAGTTTGTATGATATCATGTAAAACTATGACTTACCTTTAAGCCAATATATGTTATGTTTGCATTAATTATTCATTTTTGACATAACTCCATTTGTACTGACTGAACTTTGACTAAAATATTGGCTTTAGAGAGGGCCTTTGATGTTCAGCACGTTAAAGTAACGCTTTATAAATGTAAAATATTGCATTAGATTGTAAGCATAGGAGTCGAACAAATCGTCATTAATAGCGACGTTCTATATTCCCTTAAGAATTATTTCCACTCGGTTTTAAATCAATATCTTTCACAAACTGGATAATGTATATATGTATATATATATATATATATATATATATCATATTTGTATATATATATATATATATATTGATACAAACACTTGCGAGAATGTGATTGCCTGCTACAAAGTCCAATTTATGAGCTCTTATTTACGGTAAGCGTATATTGGAAGATCGTAATGTAATATAAACTCATCTTCGAACCTATATCTCTGGTTATATCAACTTATATTTTTTTTACTTTTATTAAATTATAAAATAAATGAAAAGTTTTCTTTTATTATTTCTTTAATTATACTCTACACCAGTTGCGGCAAAGTTGATGGGGATGAATCTGACAACATCTAGAAAGATTTGAGATAGATCGATTCGGAATTACTTTTTGAATCTGCTTAAGATTGCCTATCTGTCTATCCGCCTGACCGTTTGATGTCTGTCCATATAATGCAACTGTTTTTTCACACGGCAGATGCTTTCTTTAGAAATACACAAAGGCATGGTTTTCACGAAAGTCCTCACATTGAAGGAATCCTCATATGCATTGGTATCCACAAAATAGACTCACATTAAAGTATCATTAAAGTATCTTAAAAATTGCGACTTGCATAACCCTTCGGCATAAACCCTTCTGTGTGTTACATATTTCCTGTCCCATTAATTGTGTAGGGTATAATGACCGAAATAAAATAGAGATAAATTTAATTAAATCCACTTAAGAGCTTACGTTGATTAAGCGAATATGAAGTGTTCGCGGGAAAACTTTCGCTTAAATTGCTGAGAAAGCAGTCATAACCTCTTTGAGAAGGTAATGATTTGTTAAAGAAATTCGTCAATTAACTGAATTTGAATTCCTTTCAAAGCCAAAATATATTATATAGTTTCTCATTGGAAATTCTAATTAAACTACCCGCAGCAATGTTTTCAGATAATTTTCTAGTAAGAGTCTATGATGAGGTGCTTGCGTTTTTATAAATATATGAAAAATGTAATAAACACGAAACGGATATCTATTTCAGATTAAATTCAAATTTTGACTTTTGACGCATCATTACAAATTTTAATCCTGATGTCTTACTCAGCTTACTAAAAATGTATTATATGCCAAAGTTAAACTTTCTAACCAAGGGCCGATGAATTTAATGGAGTTAGTTTTCGATTAAAACGGCGGCCTATAACGACGATGGGGTGAAATATGTGTGACATAATCCCACCGCACTCCCACGGTCTCTTTAGATATCTATTTTTGAACATCAGCAACTTTCTTTAAGTTATTTTTTTTTTGTTTTAGCTTTTCCTCCTATATTGCTATTTCGCTTTTTTGCAATTTGTAAGGAAGAGTGCAAAGAAAAGCGAAAAATAGGCCGACAATTATATTACAGTAATGAATAGCGTGTTATACTAGTTCTTGATGAATGTCCACTGCCAATAGCAATGGTTCGAGTTTATCTAAAATGTTCACCCTCGAGTTCCACTTTTGCTGGTCGCAAACGAGTTATTAAAACTATAGTCAACGTATCGTAGCAACAATGATATGAAGATAGTAAGCTGGAATTTGGCGCAAATATTCTCTAATGGGGAAAATGGTCTTAAGAAACGACTCGAAATGTTTGCGTATTTTTATCTTTTTTTATTTTTTTATTTTTTTTTTATAAAATGACCAATCAGTGAACGGATGTCCACTATATGTGTGATAAGGCCGTAGCCAAAAAGAATTAGGGAAAAGGAAAGAGAGTGAGAGTGGCTGCAGGCTGGTGGACGCATGCCCAACCGCATAGCTACAACTAAATATGCTCTACCGTACTGAGAATTGAGCCCACGAACATAGACTTGGTGCTCGCGGTTCTTATCAACTCGGCTATCAATAACTTTCGATCTGTTTTTGTCATATAAATAAATGTCGTTTGCAAAATTTTCGAATTTTATATGTTTTGTAATCACACTTTCTTTTTTTTTTTTTTTTCTAAGATTAGAACTAGAAAAAAATCAATTTAACCCACGTGGTTGCTCTAGTGTTCTAGCTCATGCGAAATTTATGCAATTTCGAAGATCTTGAATATATATTTTAGGAGTCTTCAAATGAACGAAAAAAACTATAGTTTAGGATGAACCGGATGAAAACTTTCATATATGTAAATATATTTCTTCGTTGTGTGTTCAAGTAACTGCATTAAGCATTGAACATATAAATAAAAATTTATTAATGATTTTCGCTTTTAACAGTGAAGGAGTGAAAGAGTGTTTCTGCGGTAATAATGCAACTTTTTCTAACAAACCTTGATGAGTAATAATGAATAGATGCTCGTCGTGTACGGATTGATTATTCTCCTTTGATAACATATGTTGAGAATTTAAAAGTTTATCTAGCATCAGGTATTCGCCGTAAATTTTTCCCACTTCATTATTGAGAGGTATAGCGTTATCATCATGTTCCGATCTAGAGAAAAACAATTTTTTTTTTTGTTTTTAATTTTTCCAAAAACTAAATCTAGACACATATGTCCACATATATTTATATATATATATATATATATATACACACACACACACACACACACACACACCCATTTGTTGAGCCATAAGGGCAACTCATGACTGATTAAATTTTTTTATTTGTTTTCCTTTTTTTATTTATTTATTAATTTTTATTAATTTATTTATTTATTTATTTATTTGATTTTCTTTTCTTTTTTTTTATAGAAAGCGTAGAGTGGTACTATGACAACGGAACTTATAATTTATTTTTAATTTTTTTTTTTTTTTTTATTTGTTTTTTTCCTTTAATAGATTATTTGTAATCTTGAGTCAACCGATCGATTCGAATGTTTAATTAAAACTGATGCTTGTGATAATTTCATTTTTCGTTTAAGATTTACTTGAAATTCAATCGCATTTACTAGCGCGCACACTTTGTTGTACTGAGTGCTTTAAAGATTTTTACGATTATCTGCTTTTTTTTTTTTGCTTTTTTTCATCTCACCCTGCACCACTTATGGTATAAGGGCATATTAAGTTGATGCAGATGTATGCAACGTGCAGAAGGATTTAAGATAGATCCATTTCCTATTATACTGATCGAATCAGAATTGCCCTTGGAATCGATTTAAACATTTCTGTCCATCTGTCCCGCATGTATTTTTGTGATCAATCGACGGCCGTGTTGAAAGTATTTCGATAAAATTTGCTAAGCTGACTGGTTTTGATCTAAGGAGGAAAGCTGCTTGAAATGCTTCAGATCGGAACACTATTGCGTCCACTTACCCTTATAACGCCTTATTTCGAAATGTCTTTATATGAATGCCTGTATTAAACGAAATGATGTAGGGTATTATATGATAGGCCGTGGCCTACTACAATACTTTTACTTGTTATTTATGTTGTTATTTTGCTGTTCGTTGTTCCTGATTCATCCATTTACTTATACATGTACTTATTGCTTTTACATATTGGTTTCTTCTATCGGTTCTGCAAGATTGAGTTTAAGTGAATGTCGTTTGCATTACTATCAGTTAAGTTGAACTTCTTTTTCAAAAGACATGTGATCTTATAAGCTCCTACAAAACTTATATAAGCACTTGTTTCACCTAAACACCCGGAATATTTTATTACAAGACTCTTCCTGCTTGACAGAAACCGATTGGTATCGATCTGCTTAAAAGCCGATATGTATTTAACTTGTTTTATTTCATCTCTAGTTCAAGTCATTAAATTGTTAAACAATTAAGCGGTTCTTATTTGTAAAAATTTCAGATTTACTTTACACGATTTTACGGCTTATACGGCTTAGAAGTTAATAAGAATCTTGACTTAATTGATGTATGGTTGTTTAATACGATTGTTTTTGTTTTTTTTTTTTTGGTAAAATTAAGGTACATAATAAAAAGTGGTAGCCAAAATGATCATTTTCAATAAACGATAAACATATAATAAAAAGTAAATGTCTTGTACATGAAGTACGCATAAATCAAAAAGCAAGCAGTAGTCTATGAATGGGGCAGAAATTTTAAAATATAAATTAAAGACAAATTTGTAAGTACGTAACTAGAGAGCAGATTTTTCGATCGTAAAAGTACGACTGATAAATGCTTAAATCGTCCTTAAAACTCATATAAGGAGATATGAAAGGGGATCATACGATAAATTTGATGAATTTACAGATATGCGGAAGTAGACATCGCCAGAAAGAACGAAAACCAATTTATTTCATATAAATCGAATCGAAGTTTTTCACATAGTAGACAAGAAACAAGAAAATAAATGACAAACAAACAACAAATCCAAGAGTAATGGATTTAAGTTTCGCAGTCATACAACAGTTTAGGATATGTTTATAAAATGTTTTAAAATTATTATTATTATTATTGAGAAGAAACGAATCTTTTAATCTTATCTGAAGACGCTACTCACATCGACTAGTGATAGATGTGAAGTAGTCTTACAAAAAGAAATAAAAAAAAAAAAAAATAAAAAAAAAAAACAAATTCAAAGAGATTCTTGTAATACATATATCTTCGCAGTTGATTCGAAAAGAAGGCAAAATGATGCGATCAATTTTATATGACATAAAATCATTGCGATAATTCTTTTTTATAATAAAAATTCGTAACTTCTTCTTTCTAATTTAATACATATCAATAGCAATTTTTTATGTTCATAAAAGTTTAACAATAAGGAATACGATCGCCACTTGACAATGATAATAAAATAAAATCAAATACTTTTTTTTACCTTAGTACATATCGTTGCGGTAATCGAAAATAAGAGGTATCGCAAAAGGGCCAAATATTTTAATATTTATACCGCATCATCGGTATATTCATTTTGTCAAAACGTTTGCAACGTTCAAAAGAAACCAACTGCGCCCACTCCATATTCTAGAGAATACGAATTTTGTTCTTTTACTCCTTTTGTTTTGTTTTTTTTTTTTTTGGCGTAAACGCTGACGAATGAATATAAAAGATTCGGTCCAGATCGAACTTAATTGTCTTTTTTTTTTGTTTTTTGTTTTCTTTTTCTTTTAATAAGACTCAATTTCCCTTGAATAATTTTTAAGATTTTTGCTTTATTAGAAAATATTTATAAAAAATTAATGGGCGACAATAATATATATTTGAGAAGCGGCCGTTTTGATGTTTGTTCACATTGTATGAAACATGAAATTATTATTAGGATATCTTCACTATAGTGACTTCTCTTTGTTGAACACATTTTCGTATATATATGACACAACGGTATCTTATCACACTCTAACGGCACATATGTGTGACATATTTGTATCAGTTTAAAAAATCGTGAACAATTTTGGATGTTTCCCGCGGGCAGCCCTGTTAGCGATGGTGTTGATGAGGTCGACGCTTGTTAACTGACGTAAATATCACATTTCAAATATATATTGATCATACTGATAATGTAACAGTTGCTAACTAATAGCATATATATATCTTACTACCATTCTATCTTACTACCAAACATATCATATATATATATATATATATGCACAATTCTGATAATTAGTCATGATGATCGAAATGGTAATCAGCACTGGCACACGATCTAGAAAGGGAGATACGATAGATTTCAAGGAGGCGGTAGTGGGTAGCAATTAATTGTATTCGTAAGTGAGAAGTACCGGAGTTCGCCTTCTCCACAAGCTATAAAAGTCTAGATGGAAATCCGACCTTGATTTGCTGGAAAAATCAGAATTTATTTATGCTGTAGTAGAAATTCCCAAATATAGTCATTCGCTTCATGATGACCTCAGTCGTCGTTGTGCTCAGTTATCTGTTGTGCACTGCGCAGAGAGTTGCGACAAGTGGCATGAGTCAAGATTAATTATCTTGAATAATCTATAACAATGATCTGTTTTTCGTAATACGCTTCTTTTATAAGCATTGTAATCCGTTTTGTGTAATTAATTACTCGATTTTAATTTAACTGTGATAATACTCGCATATTAACAAAAACTACTTAAACTCTCTGTGTACGTATTTGGTTTTTATAAACTTTTTAGTTATAACAAATGCTCGGCCGGGCCCCAGCATTATTTACCCTACGCCAGGTTACATTTATTTATATAGCAACTTTTCAAGACAAGGCTTTATATGGGAATTGATCGCAAAAGTTGTTCGTTTCGAACGATTTTTAATAGCGTTCCTTCTCGGGTCAAAACTTGTAATCGTAACAAATATCTTAGAAATTACGGCTCATAGATTGAAGATAAGGACGCAAGGCGGTATACGGACAGACGGATGGATGGAAGTTTAGATCGATTTTGAAAGTAATACTGAATCAACCGATACTATAAGATGGTGAGTCAATTTCATATCCGTTTGCGTCTTGTGTACATCCTTACAAATTTAATATATACTTAGATCACAAGTGATGTATAAATTGTGAAATTGAAAAATATATCGGTCTGATATGTTCCTCTATCATAATTTTTCCTACACCGTCAATTTCATATCATATAAATCCGAAAATTATCTGACGATATTAAATCGAAAGGTTACCTTTAGCGCATTTCCTTATTGCATTTATAATGAGCTTATTCGTGCTGACGATGTGCAAAACTTTGCCCCTACGTTGATGATGATTCTGCAGTAACACCGATATATATGAATTATAAACGAAGAGCTTTAGAAATATTCATTTAACTCATATTTAATAATAGGCGCACAGTCAATTTACTTTGTTTGTGTTAATAGCGATTTCATATCTAGCGTAAGATCATATACTCAGTTGTATTTTTCTTATTTATATATATATATATATATATATATGTATATGTATATATATATATTAAAGCATGCAAGAGATATTTCTATCTTCGTTCTTTTCACAGCAATATGAAAAGTAATTATTGGAAATTTAATGAGAGAATGTTCATCAAGGTCAATAATTGCGTTCAAAAAAAAAAAAAAAATGCAATCATATTTGAATGCTTCAACGAAGAATTACCCTGAATTGCTTCAGTCATTCATACGTAAATCAACAACATTTCAGGAGAATCATTAAAGACGATAAAAAAATATTCCTGTAATGCCTTTTATTAAATTAATATTTATATTTACATATAAACTATTGTATGAATAAAAGTCACGGTTTTCCTTTAATTATTTAAATATTTAAGAGTTCTTTACTCAGTCATATAGTATATAGAAGTACGTATACATACATATACATAGTACATATACATATATACAAACATACCTACATACATACATATATACATACATATATATATACAATTTAATATATATATATATGTATATATATGCAGATATTTGGATTTTTTTTCAATACAATTTCTTTTTCCAATTTCTATTGATGTATGTATGTATGTATGTATGTTTGTATATATGTATATATGTTTGTTTGTTTGTTTGGTTTTACTGTAATGAAAATTATTATTATATATCATAAATATTAAATATTTTAATTATTATAATTTTTTTATTTATTTAAATTTAGTACTATTCTTACTACAGTTGTTAGTAAATTGTAAGTGTTTCTCTTTTCTTCTTATAGATTACACCATGCATTAGGCGCAGACTTACATTGTCATTACAATTATTATTATTATTATTATTATTATTCCATTCTCTTTTGTTTCGTTTGTTAAATTCAATTCATTGTAATTTTTACTTTCGGCTTAAATCATAAATAAATTTTATAATGTTTACTTAGAATTTATATACGTCATATACAAGTACATAAAAACTTGCAATATGCTTACTTGCTTGTCTCTAGTTATATATGATTTAATTATATATAGTATCATAATGTGGGTAAACTATCCGCTAGAGAAAGAGAGTGAAAGAGAAGGAAAGAAAGAAAAAAAAAGAAAGAATGAGAGAGTGTGAGAGAGAAAGAAAGAAAGAAAGAGAGAGAGAGAGAGAGAGAGAGAGAGAGAGAAAAAGAAAGAGTGAGAGCGAGCGAGAGAGTTAGATATAGAAAGAGAGTGATGTGTATGTACGCATGAATATATCTATGAATGTATGTATGTATGTATATATGTATGGATTTTATGGCTGTTTGTTTACACATTTCTAATCAAAGAATTTTCTCACTAGCAAACGTGATATAAGAAAGAGAGCGTTTATGAGTGACAAACATAAGAACATATAAAAAGTTTGCTTTAGTTCTGTTTTGTTTTTATTCTTGTCTGCAAGGGAGTGCATTTATACTCAAAAATTTATATTGAAAGGATTAACAGTTTTTTTGTTTTGCATTTTTTTTTTTGTTTTCTTTTGGATTTCATTGCTTTTTTTATTTATGATACAAACAGAATGAGCGAGAGAGAAAGACAGTATGAATGCAGATGATTTTTATTTATTTCTGTTTATTATATACCCACCACCAGAGCATGTGATGGTACACTAAATAGATCATGCTATTGGAAAGATTCGGAATTAATTACTATAGGTTCCATTAGACATATTCGCTTAACTCTAATTTTACGCGGTATTTATATTTCTTTTTATCCGGCATCCGGATCGAAACAGAATTTTGTATATTAATAAATTTTTTTATCTATTAATCCATTCATTGCTTTTTTTCCATCTGTCTATCAAATTTTCCAATTCTCGACTCGATTGGTCTGTCCACCTGTTTGTGTCCATTCGTTCGTTGGCCGATTTAATCTATTGTGTATTATTTACTTGTATATCTGTTCATCCGTAATCTGTTTGTCGGTCCATCTGTCTGCTCGGCTATATGTCTCTGCCTTTTTTCTCTCTTTTGTCCACATCTTGTCTTCTCGTCTCTAATATTGGGATTTAATAAAAAGGTTAAAATTCGAAATAAAAACTTAAAACCTTTCACACATATCTTTAATATACTATGTACAAAATTGAATATCAACAGAATCTATTATATACGATACGTTCACAACATTTATTTATGCTGAATTGATTTCAAAAGCAAAATCGAAAAAAATTTTTAATACACTTCCACCCATCAGAACTTTAAATTTTATAAATAATTTCAATCTAAAGCTAGGCCGTTCAAACATTTAACCGCAATTGGCGGTTAATTGGATTGGTTCTAAGTTATCTAGAGAGCCCGTTTTTGGTGATGGGTATCGAGAAATCGCCTCTAAGGCAAATATATAGCTTTCTTTCATTCTTTATCCTTTAAGCGTCCATTATGTTTTTAATGGTGCGTTAAAAGAAAATGTTCATTATGTAATTCTTAATTAGTAAATTCAATTAATTAATTAATTATCTAGAATGCATTGGTTATTGTTGTTGGTTTCAGTTGTATTACACATCTATATATGATTCAAAAAGTTTTGCATTTTAATTCATTCCTCTATATAGCCCTAAAATTATACGTATATATATATATATATGTATATATATGTGTGTAGAAATGATGGTCTTCGCCTATGTGTTATATATTACAAATATGTTGTGTTTGTGTAAATGTGTGAATTGTGTTTTATATTATACATAATTTAAAAAATATATATACTTTTTCTTTTCGTTTTGTTTCTTTTAAAACTTTTTTATTAAGAATTTATTGTATAATCCTTGTGCTGCATTACATTCAAAAGTTGATGCCAGAGAGTGTTTTCCTTTTTTTTTTTTTTTTTTTTTTTTTTTTTTTTCTTGTTTAAATTCCTAACGTGATTTATTCTATGACTATATGTATACTGAAATACATATATGTATGTGGTTTTTTCAAATTTAGAGTTTTTGCATATGATTCTAAATATGTATAGACTTAAATGAAAGTCATCTTCGTTATCTATATTATGTATATGTAGGTTTTATAGAAATCTACAGTGTCTTTTTTGTTTTTATTTTCTTTCTATTTTAACTGCGTTTCAGTGTATGTTTTGTATAGATTTTACTATACTTATATATTTAAGTTAAGATTGGAATTTCTCTTAATTTGTTTTATTTATGTTTTTAGATTTTTATTTTTATTTTTTTTTTTTTTTTATTTTTGGTTCTATGAGAGAATTTCTAATTCAAAAACAATTTTAATTAAACTTTTCTTACTTAATACATAATTGGAAGTTTCCTTACATGCATTTGTTGTTTGCAAATTCTTAAAACTATAATCATAATAATTTTAACTAAAATTAACCATACATACACAAACGTGTACGTAGGTATGCATGAATTTATGTATTGATGTATGCAATTTATCTTTGGCACCAAACAATTTCTTAACACTTGTAATACTAATAGAAAATACTCGAAGAGTAAAGAAAAATAGTTGAATCGAATCTTCAAATAGCCTTCACATGTATACCAATATAGATTCTTATTTAGCGGAAGACTAATACTAATGCATTGAAAGAAATATGAAAAATAATGGGAATCCTATGAAGTTTACTGTGGAAGATAATATAAGAAAAGTTCTTGTACTTGTCTTCCGGAACATTCATTATTCGTTTATATGGTACGAGAAAAACATCGAGTAGAAAATAACAAACATTATTTGCATTTATAATGCATGTGCGTGTACATGTATTCATCACCAATGATGACCAAGACGAGGAAAAAAATTTGGCATAAAAATGTCAAAAAATTAATAAAATTTATATAAATGCATTAAAAAATTTCTAATCGTTTTTCACATTCCACCTTGAAGGCAAGTGCCTGCCATCGTCAGTTTTTCATTTGACACCATTTCACACCAGCCATTAAGTTTCTATAATTTAAAAAAAAAAAAACGATAAATGTCTGATGAGAAATATTTGAAACGAAAACCAGTGTTAATGTGGATCAGGGCCCATTATTAAATACCCTATACACTTCCATTTAATATAGTTAGTTATTCGTTATTCGTGACTTTTCAAAATAAAGCGCTATACAGCAAGCGGTTGAAAAAGCGATCCGATCCGAACCATTTTCAATGGAGCTGATTGTTGAGTGAAAAACCGTCGGTATACCAAAATTTTAGCAAAATGTTTCAAAAATTTGCGAACTGTAGGTTAAAGATGGAACAAGATAGACAGACAGACAGACTTACGCACAGACAAGCTAAAGTATAATTGGTGTGATGATGAAAAGATGGATTTTTCTCAAGTCGTTCTTGGTGTTGAATACATATGCGCACAAACTTAATATACCCTTGCACCACAATTATTGTACGATATAAGCAGGATATATGTATTTTGATATATAGCGACCATAAGGAATTCAATGTTCCAGAGTTCAAGTTTGACGGGATTCTATCAAGCCTGACTGACAATATCCGTGTAACAAGTATAGAAACACATTTAATTTGATTGCGTGTGCGATGATGACTCTTAACAAATCAAAATTCAATTTCTTTCATTCTTTCTTACTTCGGGTAAGTATTTGTTGAAAATCAATAAATCAAATAATCTCTTGATATCAAGATGATGACATCGTTTTCATTCAATCATTCATTCATTCATTCATTCATTAGTTTTTCTTGAAATCTAATGATTTAATGATTACATCCATCTTATGAGTGGGCTTGAATTAGAAAACTATTATAAAACACATAAACAATTTCGAATTTCATGCGGCTACGATTGCTTTGCAAAATGATTTAAAGCATTTTTTAATCATAATACAGTACAATACATAATTATATGGAGATACTAAGAAAATAATTTTATATTTATTCATTCATATTTCTAAATTTAAGGATATTCAAAATTTTTAATTCAAATTTTTATTTTTTTTTATTTTTTGGAAATACGCGAGAAAAAATAGCGAAACACATTTCCCCGTAACACATTTCGGTAAATATAAGTAAAAAAAAAAAAAAAATTATATTCAAGTTAAACGTTTCACATAATACTTTTTTTCTTTTTTTTTGTAGATTTTTCGAAAATTTTTTTACAATTCTTCATAAAATAATTTTGGAAATTTATAAAATCATTTCTCATAACGAATTTTTTAAGGGATTTCGTCTTTTCGGAAAGGAAAGGAAATGTCAATGAATGTGAAACATATTTGGAGCATTTTTCTTAATGGAAATGAATAAAAGTTTTGCTCTCCTCATAAAAATTTATGGTTAAGAATTTGATGTATTCGTTGTCATCATGAACTAATCTGTGCGTTTCTCATTTCGCGGTGATAAGCAAATTATTGCTAGAGTTTTTTTGTGTTTTTTTCTTTTCTTCTCTTCTTCTTCTTCTTCTTCGTCTTCGTCTTCTTCTTTTTTTATTCTTTTCTTTTTTCTTTGGTTTAATTTTGAAAGTCAAGTGTAAAATTATATTTGCTCAATTGTAAATCGGATATAACTTCTATCAGTAAATTATCGCAATGAACACAAAAGCGCATTTAATCAATCAGTGTCTAGAGCTATGGCTTATTTTCGCAGACCGAAAACAACAAATAACATCTATAGCCAAATTATGATATGCCAGAGCTACTAAAGTTTATGTTGCTAAGTAGATGGTAGTTATCTATCAATTTTGGTCAATTTTTCAAATTTTCCATATTATACTCTTATGGTCTAAAGCGTTGTCTCTCTTGTATTAACTTTACCGAGTACTTAATTGCACTGATGTCGAAGACATTTCGACGCGTTGACATTGCCGGCGTTCAACAATGACCGCTGTTGACATGGGCTAATCGACCGTGGGTCATACATTCATAGCGTAATAAATGGAACCTTGAGAGGCCTGTACATTTGATTGTACCGCCTGAGGTTGCTGTTGCTGCTGTTGCTGTTGAATAGTTATATGTTGCGCATTAGTAGGTGACATAAGTCCACTGTTATTGCAATCGCTATGAGAAACAGCTGCCGCACCCTCCGGTACGCCACGCTCGCTAAAGCCGGCCATACTTGCCTCTTGGGCGAATTGATAACGCTGCGTCATAATTCGTTGATGTTGATGATGATGGGCCGCTGCCGCATAATGAGCGGAATGTCCCCGGCCCGCTACCACATGTAATTGCATGCCGGGGAGTGCATATCCAATGGGTACGCGTATAGTTTGTTGAGTGACCTAAACAATTAGGAGTTAGGAAATTTCATCATAGGAAATTTAATCACATTTAAAAAATTTGAAACGATTACGAATCGATCGGGGAGTTAAACTGATATCGCAATGCAACTAAACATTAATAAAATGCAATAAAATTAAATAAGAAAAAATGCTAAAATGAAAGTGAAATTAAAAATTTCCGTTGCAAGCATTTGAGTTGAACTGACCAATCAAAATCAAAATAGAATTTGAAATAAAAAAAGGTTCTACATACTTGCTTTCCTCCTACCTGTTGGTATTCCAGTATGTTTTGGCGTTGTATATGCGCTACTTTCGGATCTATATTAGTGGCCGCGAACTGGGAATAGGTTTCTGCATTATACGGTATCAATACCATCGTTTGATGGTAATTGCGTAACGGTGGTGGTGACTCTGGTCTTCGCGTAGGACTGCGCGCATATCGACCGTAATGTGATTGGGATTCCATTGGTGGATTAATTGTCTGACAACTTTGACCATAAATTAATGGCTCATCTTGAGCTTGCTGCTGTTGAATCATTGTATGACGAAACATAGCGCCAGCTGGAAGAGTATGGTAATATGTCTGCTGCATAGTTGCAGCGGAAGCGGCAGCACTTTCCATAGGAAGACGTTGCTGCTCAGCTCCCCCAGTCTCTGCGTAAAAACTCCATGTTCGCTGCTCAGTCTGTTGCTGGGCAATTGTGGCATTCTGAGGGAGTTGCATGGCGTTTTGTGGCGTCGGAACTACATTGCATATTTGCTGTTGCTGAGGCAGTTGTTGTTGGGACGTTACTACCATAGGATGGGGTGCATTTTGGGGTGAGGGCTGTTGCGTTATTTGTTTGGTCATGGCATTTGCACTAGTCTGTTTCGGTAATGTGTAGCTTTTCATCGATTGCGTAAGTACAGGCTGAGATTGCGGCTGAGTCACGTTAGGCATTTGTTGGCTGAGTTGCTCTTGCATTTGCTGCAATATCTCATTTGTCGAGCTGAACTTAGGTTTAATGCCTCGCACCGATGGTCGTTTATTGAATCCATAATCGTTTGCCTCATCGTCATCGGAGTCTTTTTCTTTATTATTGATCGTAAGATTTGGCTCATTTGTGTAACGTTTTTTGATTTTTTCCGTGCGATTAGCTTCTTGCTGAGCAAAGACTACTAATTCGTCCTGCTGTTCTTGACCTGGTGTACCAGCTATAACATCGGGTGCTACTTTTCGAACTTCATCACCTACGCTCTGCACTCCTCCATTTGAGTTTTGCTCACCGCCCATCATCGTAGCCATATTATACTCAGTTGCGTTCGCGTTTTGAGTCGTTTGATTGTGATGTGCGGCAGCTAATGTATAATAGGACGATAAATCGTCTTTGTTGCCAGCCACACAGGCGGTCAATGGGGATAATGTCGAAAGGAATTGTCGTTTGGATTCATTTTGACGCGGAGGAGTACGATGTATTTGCGTATGAACCACAGGCACTTGAACACCCATTCCCAAATCTGGTGCTGCTGGACAACGACATTCCTACACGTTGAGATTTCGAAAATTTTATCATTCGAATTTTCTAGATCGTTTTTGTTTATTATACAAAACTAAAGATTTACCTGAGGTATAATAACAATGGGACTCTCTTCCATTTCCATGATTTTTTCATGTGATTTTTTTTCACGATTGAAAATTTCAGTTATTTTTTTATAAGCTGAAGAGCCACTTGATGAACTAGATACGGATGAGTTTGGTGAAAAGCTTTTATCACTATTGTTGCTGCCAATTCCATTACTGGTAAATTTCTGAGGATTTTCTTCACCAGCTGGACTATCACGATGTGATAGCTCGGCATTATCTTCCGTTTTATTATTATCTTCGTCGCCATTCTCTCCAGTCGTGTCATCATCATTATCCTCGTCGATGTCACAGGTGAGCTGCTTAATGCGTTCCTCTAAAGACATATCTGATTTCACAGCCTTCTTTCTGCAATAAAATGTTAAGTATATATAATGCTTGCAAATCTCCTCAATCTAATCAGTTTAGGTTAATTTACTTAATTAACGAACGGCGTAAAATATTACGTTCCATGTTACGTCTCAGGGTATCAGATTCGCCAACTCCACTACCAACGATTCCTGGTAAATTCGGCACTAAACAACCAGATCTTTTCGATTCATCGAATGCTCGTAAAACTTCAGAAGTGAGAGGTTGTGCTACGCTAGGAAATAATTGGCGAACAGCCGAGTTGGGTCGTAAAGCGTTATTAAAAAGGGTTGAATGTTTTTTAATTGGAATCAATTCGTTTATCTGATTATCGACATCATCCTCTGTATGAGTTGATTGATGACCGTCTAGTTCATCGTTACTGTTTGTTAAGTTTTCGGTAACAAAACGTACAGATCTCTTGGTGGTAGTATTACAATTGGAACCAGTTTCATCTTCTGAAGTTGTATTATTTTGATCATCAGAATGCTGTAATTGATGATGACGTATAAAAATAATGACATTAATAATAAGCCGGATAGGTTTCGAAATGAATTACCTGAGAAATGGAATCTTGTTTCCAAAGTTTACCACCCTTTAGAATGCCACTAATTTGAGTCGGTGACGATTCTTTCGGTGGTATAGGTGGAGGTTTTTCTGTTTCAGTACTGGGTTTGGCTGGCAATGCTGGCGGCCCAAATTCATTGCACTCTTTTATCATTTGTGAGGTCACTGCTGGGATATTGACATCTTCGGTGGCTTCGCGTACAATACGTCGTTCTGTTACTGTGGTAGTAGTCATTGTTATAGTTTCAACAACATATCTTTGATTGGCTTTTTGTACAGTTATAAACTTATCCTTTCTATCTTTGGCTACTTTTTCTATACAGAACAGGCATAAACACATACAAACATATACAAATTCACGCCATTCGGCGTATCATGGTTATTTGGATTATTAATCATATCACGCATATGTACATAACAACATTGTACGGATAAGTGGCATTAGTTTGTATAACAGCGGCGATTGTAGTAGTAATTGAAGTAATTGTAGTACCAAATAGTAATAATAGTAGTAGTAGTAGTAGTAGTAGTATTAGTAGTAGTAGTAGTTGTAGTAGTAGTAGTAGTAGTAGTAGTAGTAGTAGTAGTAGTACCAGTGGTAAGAGGTCAATATGTTGCATGTTTATGTGTATACATACATACATACGTACATACATATAAATATATTTCATATATATGTATATGTATATATATATATATATACATATATATATGAAATGCAGCATTGCGTATTTCGAAGAGAAGCATTGTCAGTCGACAGTCAAAGAAAGCGCAATTACAAATACAATAAATAAGTGATTGATTACAAATGATGAAGAGAACGTACAAAGAAAAAAAAAAAAAAACATATTGGATTTACTCGTTAATTTATTGTTTGGTTTGTGACACAAATACGCCAGCAACAACAATATCACGTACGTTGTTCAATGTATACATATAAGTAGCAAAATGAAACATTTATTGTTGTTGTTATTAGTTGCAGTAACATAGTGGTGGTGACGTTCATAGGGATTGTTATGTTGATAGATATTTATATATATGTGGTTGTAGTTATTTGTGGTTGTATTAGCAGCAAATATACAAGATGAGTTTTAAAATGACACCCCGACCACATATTATCACAATTAGACAAGGGGAGCAGCACCAACAGCAGCAATAGAAAGTCATGACAACACATACGAAAGTTAAAGTGAACTGAATATCATACCATTGCACAATATATATATATATATATATATATATATATATATAAAATAATAATATATATATTTATGTATATGCATATGCATATGTATATATGTAGATGAAACACATATTCGTACATACATAATAATATTTTATTATTATAATAATAAATATTATTATTATTATTATTATTATTATTATTTATCTTCTTTTTTTCTATATTTCTTTTCTTCGTTATATTAAACATGAGTGCAAGTGGAAAGTACTTATAATGACAGTACAGCGTATTATTTCATTATCAGTTAGATGAGCAGAGCATGGGGTGCATGATGCATGGTATCTATTGCAGATGGGTACATGCTTGACTTATGATTCAATAAATATGCATATGAATGCTATAATTGCGCTTGCATGAGCATCTTAACACAGCCAATATGTTTTGCTGGTAAAGCATGTTTTAGTTCAATTACAGTACACTACAGTACACTACAATTTATAGGTAAGCATGATGAATTGATTAGTAAAACACATATTACTCCATATTTATCTTTAATATTTCTTTTTTGTTGTAAAATTTTTTTTGATTCAATTCAAATAAATATAGAAATAGCATTAAATAGCATTAAGAAAACGTTAAGTCATATTTTATTAATGAAAATGGAATGTGTTCGATGCCATCTATATCACCTATTTATTGATTTCTACTATATTGAGATATAAGATATTGCGCACGAAAGGCAGGCAAAAATCATATCTTAACGTTTTATTATATTCTACCATTTTGCTTCCATCAAGACATCAATCAGTGAAGAAATTACATATGCCTGCGTATATATATATATATATGCATATGATAAACATAAATTATCAAAAGCGACATTGAATATTGAAAATGTGATTGCGTCGCTTTTGTTGTGCAAATTTCAATGTCATACTTAACGGGCGATCTCTATCTCTCTCTCTCTCTCTCTCTCTCTCTGTCAAAGGAATGATTGGTGACAATTTATTCGGAATAAAATGACTGATCATAGCAAGGACTTGAAATTTTATTATTGAACAGCGTTAAAAGATTTCAAGAAAACGGAGCTTGAAAAGAAGTTCGGTTCTCTACTATCGTATAATCCAATTCAAAAAAGTGTACTTGATTTTATCGATTTCAATTTTAAACGAGTTCTCAAATAAGACCGGCCTACGATAGCAGTTTTAAAATGCAAAAAAAGTTTCATAAGCTATTCCAAGAGTTGTATTAATTGCGCATTTTCTGGAACTAGAAAGACATCAAAAATATTACGAACTACTATCACTGCTAAGGTAAGCCCCAATAGTTTTCGATCTGTATTGTCTACTATTGGGGAAGCGTTGCTTTTAGGCAGTGACAACTATTTTATGAAAATTGATCAATCCATTAAAACCTTTTTGACAGTGTCAACCCCAATCTTGGATATGGGGGTTTCACTTTTTCCTCCTAAATGCCAGATCTGGTGCCCTGACCACACCATTCATATGTTTGTCGGCAAAAGGTGAAGGGTCTTAAATCAGCTTCAAGTTAGACGGTTAAAAATATTTGTAACTCTTTGCGATTTGTATTTATGCGACAGAAAGCCAATATAATCTACATCTGTCGCTGGCTTAGGATAGTATATTGTAACTTGGCGTATACATTGTAGATCACATTCATAGCTTTCATAGTTGGAAAATGAGCATGTATTGACGACCGTTAAAACGAGTGAAAATTCTTTATCTCTTTTGGCTGGCTTTGGAATAACCCATCAACAATAATCTTTTCTATCGAATGCCCGATGTCTTCACTTTCAAATCGCTTTCTTCCTATAATGCTTTCTTATCACTACCGTGCCCGCATGTATAAGGCAAATCCTCTGTGTGACTGGTGATGGAAAAACGAGAAAATTCAAAAACTTTCCAAAATAATGCTAATAAATAATTGCCATCAAAATGAAAGCCACTCTGTTCATAGTCACCAGAGTCAGAGATTGTTTCTTTCAATCGAGGGAATAATTAGGCAAGTATGAAGATTAATTTATGATGAAAAGATTTCTACACACAGCTCGGCTACGTTTTCATAATGAAAAGGTTCGAAGTTATTAAAGCAATTGTATGATGCAAGCGTCGCAGATGAAAATTGCAAAAGCTATGCTTGACTCCTTCAATTTTTAAATTCTGAAATTTTGCTGCCTTAAAGTAAGATTCTCAACACCGTGTGATAAGAGTTTTTTGATCGACTCTAGGCCCGATGTAGCTGAGCAAAGCCAACTATTAGGCACCCGATATCGCTTCATGTAGAATTATTTTTCATTTATTATCGCGACAAAATATCAAATGTTATATTTCCGTCTAAAGCTATAGTTTTTATAGCAATCCTAATAACGAAGAGAGACCAAGACGTCAATTGACGTGGGTTAAATTTAACAAAATTAATTTTCTTCTCATAGATCTTATTATTATTTATTAAATTTCATTATAAAGTACTAAAAATAAGATTTTGTTCTCATACAACTGCCTTATACGGGATGGTGTTCAAAAAATAAATATATATAGCTCAAGATTGATGCAGTTAATTTCTATGTCAGATTACTATCAAGGATCAATTTCGTGTCAGAATATGTATGAAAAAAATAGACCTTTTCGACACACACAAAGTCCTACGTTTCATCCGAGCGGGTGCAAAAAATATATCTACACAATCCAAATTTGATTAGAATGACTATGAACAACTATTATTAGGGACAATTTCTAGCTGAGAAACATGAACAATTAAACCCTTTTACCATATAAAGGTTTATATACCCTACGAACATTTATATAGGATGGGTTTCAAATTTAATGTTTTCCCATTTAGTTAATAAGTAGATCTATTACTACTTAATAGTTTTTGTGGAGAAATTTTGAAAAATTTCAAAAAAAAAGCCATTATATAGGAGGTAGCCGTAAAAAATGACAGGAGAGATCCTGGAACCTTTCATTTAAATATCTCCAAAATTTCGAATTACAGATTGAACACAGGATTACATAGATAGATAGGTATCAGATAGATAGGAAAGTCGGACAGATAGACAGACATGCTTAGATCGATCGTTCGTATAATAAACGGTTGCTACATCTACCCTACACGATAAATTGTGTAGGGTACAAAGATAATTTAATCCTCCCTTGAATTTATGATTTAAACGGCAATTGATTCACTTACGAAAAAGGAAATTAATAAATAAATTGATAAAAAAAAAATGTAAATAATTATGTATTTCTTCAAGTCAACCGATGTACATACTAATCAAGGGAAACGTGATGAATCACGTTAAGTGTAAGCCTTGTATAAGCTGTAAAAATGATTTCTCGTTAATAGGCGTACATATGTTATGAATTTGTTCATTCATTTATTATAAAATGAATTAAGTTTTGACAAAGCGTGCTTAAATATCTGAAATGAGTTTGAGGAAGTATGCGATGTTCTTTTTAATTAACATATTTTGATAGCAAAAAAAAAAAAAAAAAAAAAAAATTTTTTTATAAAATCAGGCCAAGTTTTAGGATAATAATTAAAGCCAATCGTTTAAATCAAATAAAAATATTAAAGAGCATACAAACGTATATACATACTTGGTGATGGTTTATATTGAGCCTGCAATACGTAACGGGGGCGTTCTTCACCTGCGATTATTTCTTTTTGGGTAATGCGTCGCTCTGGCGAACTGGTGTGTATCGGTAGCAAAGCAACCGCGGGTACACTTAATGGTGTTGTTGTCAGGTCCTCTTGGCATTGGGGTGAAGAACATTCTAAAAACCAAAATATTATTCTATTACAATAAAACTAAATCTACATAAAACAATAAATAAATTACAAATAATGTTTACGAGTACATGCAGCTGTACACACAATCATTTAAATTAATCATTGAATGAAACTAACTGTTGATGTGTTTCTATCTATATATACATATATAACAAGATTTGTTATGCTTGAGGTATTTTGGAAGCTAACATATTTTATATGCTACATCCGACCCGCTGTTTTATAAGTTTTATAAGTTGCCTTAATCGAGTTACAATTTTGACGTTTTGCCAGGGTTGAATGATTGATAAGCAGTTGCAACAATCTCTTTCCATCTCTCTATCTTTTTCACTCTCTCATTTAACCTTTTTTTTTTTTCTCTCTTTCTTTCTCTCTCTCTCTCTCTATATATATATATATGCTTATATATATGCTTATTTACATCGTCACATTTTTGGGTTCGGCTGGAATTTATTTATAAAATTTTATTTTTTCTAACTTTTTAAAGGTTGCGCTTCACTGCAAATGCTTTGCAATATAGTCGCGAGAGAAGGTAGTTTACCTACATAAGATAGGTGTAGGAAAATAAAGTGTGTACGAGTATGAACTGGAGCCATAATATTATTACATAAATTATAACAAGTTGAAGGCTTAGTAGTTATTATTATTATTGTCATATGCGCAATGCGTACCTATGCCTGTAGCCTAACAGCTTTAGGATTTTTATTAATCCCGCGATCTTTCTTAATCCGGAATATTATACTGTGTCAGGCGTTACGAAGTGCTCAGCAAACATTTAGTGACCGATCCTAGATAGTGGGTCTCCTATCCACACAGAATATGATGGAAAGTTTCAACCGTCCCTTGGGACAACTTACATACGTTAGTATCAGAGTTATTCGTTTTCTTTTAGGTAGTACCTGAAGGAGTTCGGTGACTGAACTTAGATCGATCTTTCGCAATTTCTGTAACTTAAACTTTTTACCGGAAAATTTTTTAAATCTTTTCGTATGCCATTGTTCAGCCGATCTTTTTTGCGCCAGGTACAAACGTTCCGTTCATGGCCTCCTCTGTTAGGTAAGCATGTAAGCCTTTCATTGCCTTCGACTCTCGAATGGTCAGATAACTATATTAAATTCACATAATAGTGTTCGCCCAATTGATTTAAACATGTCCATCTATGCGTCTGCGTGTCTGTCCGCTTGTCCATCTGTGTTGAAGCTATCTACCACATGGCTAGGCGACAAAGAAAATGTTAATACTTTTCCTTTCCACGCTTTTGCCTTATTACAGATACAACAGTTATGCAATAACACAATTTCCAGTTTTATTCTGAAAATAATAGAAATAATCAGCCGCGCACACCCAGTCTTACAAAGAAAATTTAGTTGCTTTCTTTTTTGCTTAGTCTTTCTTAAGACAACGATAATGGGTATAAAAGATGCGGTTACAATCGAATACAATTTTCTTAGTTGTGTTAGTTTTTAGAAGTTTTCTCACGTGAGTAGTAGTGTAAAATCCTTTTTGGTTGTATTTGTTTTCAGACTTCTACACAAAACCCATACGGTGTTTCTATATGAAAGTAAGTTTTAAAGTAACCGACAAAGAATAATGCTATGCGTTACGTTATGGTGAAGTGTTCATTTTAAGTCTCCTATATCTTCAATTAAAGTTGGCAAGCAGACCAGCAAATTAGATTGAAAACGAAAAGTTAAAGTACAGTTGAGGGAGAGCAGAACAGAGAAAAAAAAAAAAAAAAAAAAACAAAAAGAATTCCGCTACTCCCATTCTTTATTTTATTCGTGGCGTAAAATGCACCCATTCCTGGCAGGGAGACAAAAAAAGCAAATACAAAATATCAGCTAAGTTTAAATCTTCTTTAACAAATGCTTAGCAAAGGGAAAGTGAAAATAGTGAACGAGAAAAAAAAGAAAACAAAGTAAAAGTCATGTGATTGTCTAGAATAGGCGCATACTGCCAACCAGCCTCGCAGACAGCCGCTCATATCGATACTGAAAATGTATTCTGTAAATATGACAGTTACTTGGCAATCGTCAGTGGACATCAATGATTCCGATTTAAGGAACAAGAGTTATTATTCCAGTCAAGAAATCTTCTTTACAATTATTATCAAAACTGTCACAAAAAACACAAAATGGATTGAATAATTCATTGGATTGCCTATATTGATTGAGGTTAATAGAATAACGAAAAAAAAAAAAAAGACGAAGAAAAAGAAGAAGAAGAAGAATGAGAGTCACAACGACGAATATTAAATTAGATTTTACAAAGAACAAGTAAGAACATTATCTACGGTCGTGACCAAATCCTTTATACCCATAATCGTTATCCTAACAAAGACAAAATAAGTAAAAGAAATCAATTTTCATGCTCTCATCTATAATATGTTGTGGACAGAGCCGACTTTTTCGATTTTCAACAAAAAAAAAAACAATTTTTGTCGCATAGGTATGCGGGCGTTGCAGGCGTATCCTTCGAAGTCACTTGCAAATTCTTTTACAAAGTTGTAGACAAATTTGTCGACATATATCACATAATTGCGCAGACCGACAGATGGACACGCGAACGAAAGGGACATGTTTAGGTGCTTGCCAAGTATTATTCCGGCCAATAATTTATATACCTTATGGGGCTTTTGAAGCTTGATTCTGCGCCTTATAAAAAAAAATTGAATTTTGTTACCCCTTACTAGTGGGTACACGTGGTCAAAGTTTGTATATGGAATATACAGTCAATTTGTTGTGGATTTATCTGCTTTAGTTTATGGAGTAATGATCAAAAAACCAATTTTCTATTCCTTTCAGTTTACGTGGCGTTGTGGACGTGTCCTTCAACTGAGTTGTCCCACTTTTAATTAGCAACCTGCTTGCAAGAACTTTCTGTCAAAGTTGAAGTGGACAACTTGATTTTTGCGGCCAGGGGAGTGTTCATAATAGACATTAAACAGATGGACACACGGACAAACATACATGCTTGAATCTATTTAGAATTTGATAGTGATCAAGTGTAGGTTCTCTGATCCTCCCTTGTGGGCGTTGCAAACGTTTTGACAAAATGAATATACCTCTCTTCCTTCGGTGATGGGTATATAAAAAAAAAAGACAATCAAAAAGTTATTCGTACTGTCAAGCAAGTTGAATGTCTCGGTCAGCAATAGCAAGCATATAACTACTCCTCTCTCGAGACGAAGAAATCAGAGAATTAAATTCTATAAATACACTCAAGATTACGCACAGAACGATGATTACAAATGAAGATGAATTCCTTGTAGCATTTGATAAGAAAACGAGCAAATAATTGCCGCATATTCATATCAGACTCACAATATTGTTACCCATAAGATAAAAAAAAAATAGCATCAAACTGAAGCAATTTTTTGCGTTCTATTTCTCTAAATAAAATGACATACAAATCTAAAATCATTGTAGACAACAATAAATTTTTCTAATAGTTAAGTTAATAATAATAATAATAAGCGAGAAATTTTTCGTTCCTTTTTTTATGCCCATCAGCGAAGGATGAGAGGTATATTTATTTTGTCAAAACATTTGCAACGACCAGAAGGATGCTTTAGAGACGCTTCAAACAGACGCTATTTATATTCTTGATCACAATCAAATTCGAAATAGATTTAAACATGTCCGTCTGTCCATGTGTCCACATACATAAACTGAGAATAATCTCAAAGGGAATACAAAATTGGTATTTTGCTCATTACTCATAAATAAATGCATAAGCACTTGAATGCATATTCTATGGGCGATAATGTGGGCGATTTACGTAAAAAAATTTGAAAAAATTGACCACGCCTACCCAATATTATAGTCTATCAAAATGTAATTATTTCTCCAATCCCTTTATCCCACGCAGCAACAAGGTTCAAAAGACCCATAAATTATATAAGTTCTTAATCAGTTACAACCCTTGAATGCACCAAACCATGATCGCCTGTTCGTCTGTCCATCCGTCTGCTTGCGTAACTTTGTAGTATTTGTGGTAAACATTCGCCCGTTAGCCTAAAAATTTGCAAAAGAATTTCGAATTGAAAAATCATGCAAACATTACTGGAGCAGTTATGACGATGAAATTAGAGACAAGTCTGGACAATTGTCCATACACTCCTATATAACTCATAGATAACGCAGGATGAAGGCAGGAAATCAAATCTTTTAAGCCACGAGTGCTTTTAGTGTGAAATTTTAATAAAAATTTCATTCGGCATTAGTAGCATTTTAACTCAACTGCTATCGAAACTTAAGATCATAATGTAATATAAATTAATTCAATTTTTAACTAATTTAATCAAGCAAATCGAAAAAATAATTGAAATTATTTTTACTAATTTTGATATCGCATGAATTTAATTATTAATCCGCCACGAAGCGCCTTAAGTGAGAGCAACATGTACTGATGTAAGTATAACTTGTGCGAATTGATTTAACACAAAATCAAATGTCATTAAAATCTGCCCTAATCTAAACTAATTGCATTGCCGCCATAAGTATAATTGAATTTCGTTCGCTTTAAGGTAAAACGCAAAGAAAATATACGCGGCACTCACGAACCCTATCTATTAGCGAGAGAATTGTCTGCAGGACTTCTCTTATATATATATATATATATATGAACTGCATATAACCATCGAGAAATTTGTTTGTATAAAATAAGGAAGAAGATACATAAACATTTATAGCTAAATATAACTATTTACTTAGAGAGAAATTAGTAAATGGGGAGAATGATAAATTCACTGTTATGTTATTAGGAGTTCACAGGAAATTAGTTATTGCTTATACTCTACGGTCTATGACTTGATATCAGTGCAACTTTAATACCCTGTCATAGCATTTCGTTTAAGACTAACTATTAAGATTTTACCTGTATCCTGCTGCAATTGTTTGGCCGCACATTCTGCACACTCTGCACACTCTGTGCACACGCCGCGTGTATCATCATCAGGCGAATGTTGTTGTTGCAAAGATGAAAGCTGATTGCTATTAAGCGAGGTGGGGGCAGTTGTTAATGTTGTGATTGAGGATGATATATGTTGCGGTTGTTGTTGTTGTTGCAGTTGTTGCTGTTGTTGCTGTTGTTGTTGTTGTTGTTGTTGTGATTGTTGTGATTGTTGGACTTGACCAACTGGTGGTGGTGCAGGAGGAATTTGCGCAATATTACGGGCAGCAAGCATAGCAGCCCGTTGTTGCTGCAAACGCTGTATTACCTGTAATTGCTGAAGATGCTGTGCTCCAAAGATATGCCCACTTAAAGCGCCATCTAAACTATTTTTCAATCCGTTATCTTTATAACCATCGGGTGGACTTAAAGCCGCCTCATCAACGAATTCAATTGGTGGCGCATATTTGGGACTCTTTTTAAATGAAAAAAACAAAACAAAACAAAACAAAACAAAACAAAATACAATAACAATAACATTTCATTAATATATATGTATACACATAATACACACAAGGAAAGGAAGTAAAATAATATAATTCTGAGTAACTGGAATTGATCTTACAAACCAGTGACTGTAAAAATTACTTTTTTTCATTTTGTCCAGCTTTTCTGTGCTTGTGAATGTTCACAGATTTCACACGTGATCAATGTACGTAAATAGTGTATTAACATATGGGTTTCATTGAACAAAATTAAAGCAATCTCAAGTTGCTGAACTGCTCTTGCTGTAGCAGTATTAGTTGTCATAAATGCATGACCCACTATTTTCAAAAATAAAGTAACGGCTTATGTTAAATATGCTCACAGCTCAGCATACCTTAGCTTCGGAAGAGAGACAGTTGCGTGCTCCTTGCTCGTTTTTTGTACATGTATCAGGCAAAGAAAAATAGATTGATCGATTAATAAACCGACGACTAGATCGAGAGAGAGAGAGAGAGAGAGAGAGAGAGAGAGAGAAACAATATAGAAGCAAACCGCAATTCCCGAAATACTTAATCATCTTATCAATTACGGGCACAATTTGAAAAATTCATATTCAATTATTTAAAATCTAATTTTACTTTTTAAGAGCCTAATCAGATCCGGTAAACTTGATGGATAAGTTTAAAATCCCTACAGACAGACATTGAGTATGAACGTAAAAGCGACAGTGTTATTGTATAAAATATCGCCCGAGAAACTGCTATTTATCGAATTGATGCTCACTCCCGATCTGGCTAATAATTTAGATGTGATACAATCAGTCTTCGTCAGAAGCGCATTATAATTACATTCAATAATTATTGCATGCAATAATCATTTTTCATGCGATTAACTTGAAATTGTCGAATTTTTTCTTTTCAAAAATAGTTGCACTTTATCTGCATAAGTAGCTGAGCATTTGCATAAGAGAATCGCAACTATTAAGCCTGCGTTCGCGGGTTCATATCATAAAAAAAAAATAAAAAAATAAAAAAAAGTTTTACTTTATAATTATTGCGAGCCTGTGTTCAGGTAATCCATACCCATCGCGTTGGATTTGAAAACATATATATCTGCCTGCTATACGAGTACTAGTAGTAATTCGCAAGGCGACAGTTGGTCAAACGAATGGGGACGGATAGCATTTAATCGACTCGAGATAAAAACGCTTCATAAGATTGTTGTCATGTATTTTTCTAGCATTAAAAACGATATAAGAAGAATTGTACAAATCTCGAAGTTCCTGATGATCTTCGGAATCTCATCGCATACAGTATTACGATATTTTTCATATAATTGAACCGAACCCACTATAATTTTGTAATTTCAAATGTCTTATGATTATGATCCTGCACGTTTTGCATTGATTATTGGATGGATTAATTAGATCCTGGTTGTCCGCTTACAAGCTTTACGTACACATATTTGCACTTAACGCATACACTCTTCTAAGTGTGTAAATGTGCATGCAGACGATTCATCAAGAAACTTTTTTTTTGTAAAATTAGGTTTATGTGTTAGTTTTTATTTTTCCCTCTTCTTAATTTTTTTTTTGTTTTACACTTTCTTTTTTTTGTATTTTTTTTTTTTTTTACACTTTTTCTTTATCTGCTATTATTGTTGTAGTTGGTGTTATTTTGTATGTCAGCTTAGGCTTAAGTTGAATTTGGGTTCAGGGATAAGAGCTTTTAGATGTTTTATCTGCTTCAACAAATACATGCATTTACACATACATAAGCATGTGTGCATGCATCCGACAGATACGGGAAAATAATAACAACATAATAATGATAACAACAACTAGAAGTACCCACGTAACTAAAACATTAATATATATATGTTTGAAAAATGAAATGCATCAACATATAGCTCCTTACTAATAGTTCAAACTGAATATTCAATACATGTTGTTATTGTAAAAGGAAACATTTTTAAGATGGATAGGCATAGCTATACAGAAATAATTATAGTAATTAGTATGGAGAGATTTAATTTTAAAACACAAGCAGATCCCATTCCATCCAGATTAAAAATGTGTACATATATATATGTATTTATGAATGTATGTATGCATGTATGTATGTATGTATTATGATACATATATATAGATGTGTTCGACCATAAGTAAATATATGATGTGTATGTTAGTTTAAGACTCTTGCATGCCTTTTATTAAAATTTCTCAAAGTCTCATAACTTGGAATTTCATCCTTAGATAACTTTGCTCGCACCCAAGGTAGTTGAAAAACAAAAATTGAAACAAGGTGTATAGAAACCTTTCAGGAAATTTTGCGAAATTATTACTTCAGGCATTCATTTCTTCAACTTTATGATAGGCGGGAACTAAACTAATCTTAGAGTTTACATTATTCATTAGATAGGGACGAAACATTTGAAATTTTAGGATTGTTTGTTTGCCCACGGACCATTATCAACCTAATCCTATCACCCGCCACACGGTTATTCGTGTAACGACTTTTCAAATCAAAATAAGTAGCAAATTAGTCAGATTGCAAACCAATTTCTATAGCGTTCGCGTCCTTGACCCAAAACAGATCAGCGTATCATATTTCATCAAGATATCTCCAAAATTGCGAATGGTCGGTTGAATACAACAAACCTAATCAAGAGAGACAGGCGGACATACGGACAGACAGACTTAAATCAAATTAAAAAATGATTCTGAAACGATTGTTGTGAAAGGTTGATCTATCCCAAGTTTGTCTGGCTGTTGCATACATCCACACAAACTTAATATAAACCTTATACCACGAGTGTGTGTGATAGCGTGTAATTATAAGAGAATATCAACTAATTGGTTCAAGAGTCGAGTCCCTTCATCTAGAAGCTCAATATATACCGTATTGTTCAACCTATGCGGAACTATGGCATACAAGTATGGGGTACAGCCAGTGCACTCAAACATTGAAATAGTTCAAAATTATCAATCAAAGACATTTCTTAGTCTTATTGTTAATGCCTCATGACCTGAATATGCCGCATGTTAAAAACTAAATACAACGCCTTTCTTCAAAATATTCTCCCATACGGAGCAATCACGTGAATTCCTTGGCAATATCTCTTCAATGAAAAGACATCAATCAATCAATCTTTCATCAATCAATCTTTCATTTGGGAATTAATTTAATTATAATTAATTTTCTATCTATTTATCAAGTCAGTGTTCGCCTGTTTAAAATTAAAATGCGGTAGAGTTTACTTTCATCGTAGGCATCGTGAATGCTCAGCTGATAAAAGTATAATACTAACCGATTGGGCATATGCTCCTCACCGTCCGTTACCGTGCGTGTTACACGAATAGATTAATTTGTTATATAATCTAAGAATCGATCGATTTGGCCCTTTTTCAACGCCAAAAAGTTTCGCACAAGAATTTAAATTGCTTTGAAGCCGCAATATCCTAATTTCAGTGATCGAGAGAATGTTTACGATGGCCAAGGACACAGACAGATAGATCGACGATCGGAGGGATGGATAGGTATCTCTGAATAGATTCAGAACTTGTTACCCATCAAGGATATATTATATTAAATAATTTCCGATAAGAAGGAATATCATGGCTCATGCAATTTCCACTAATCGTTTTTTTTTTTGTTTTTTTTTTTTATAAGTCAAAGAAGTAAATTTTGTATGAAAAAGCGCAAATCAATTCTCGCTTCACGGGCCATGGGCCACTATTAAATACCTTACACCACCCTACAGTAATTCCTATAATCATTATGTAAGTTAAGATGGCTGAAGCCTTATATAAATAGTTGTCGAAAAAATGATCCGATCTGAATCGTTTTCAATAGCATTCGTTCTTGGATCGTAACATTTCGGTGTACCAAATTTCATCAAAATATCTGAAAAGTTGGACACAAGAGAATAAATTAGACAGACGGACAGATAAGATTAATTTAAAAAGTGATTCAAAATCGATCGCTATAATAAAAGTTAAAGATCTATCTCAAGTGATTATGGGTATTGCACACATCTACATTCTCGTGTCATAAGTGCTATAGCGTATAAAAAAATATTATATATATAAAATATTTATTATTATTATTATTGCTATTATTCTTAAAGCTATAAATAGCTTTCTTCTCTCGTAAGGTTTTATTTGAAATAAAAAGTGGAGAGAAAATTCATTGAAAAAATTAATACCGAAATAAACAATTTTTATAGAATTATACTCTACTTTACAGCCACTATTTGTACCCAGCACCACTTACGGTACAGGGTATATAAAGTTCGAGCGGACGTATGTAGCATCCAGAAAGGTTTAAGATGCACCTTTTTTGTTATTATACCGATCGATTCAGAAAGTGATTCGGAGCCTGTTCGTCCGTATTAAGTCTGCTCATCCAAAATTTTGATTCAAATTCCAACGAAATTTCGTATAGTGACGTTCTGGAAAAAGGCCATTGAAAATGGTTTGGATGGATTGATTTTTTCAATCACTCCCCATAGAACGTTTTGAACCCTCTCTCATATCACCGTTCCTACGAAAATTGAATCTTTATATATTGAAAAGATATAACTTTTATTATTGCATAGGGAAAGGTAGTCAGTCCATAATAGCAAATTAACATAAAAATTAACTTTACCGAATTTGGACCATGTAGATCCATTTTTTGGATACCTCCCCTCATAAAAGAATGAAAAGTATGCCTCTGCATGATAAAATAATGTGAAAGTCTTGGTGTATTTTTATCAAAATAATCGTATAAAGCAAACTGATGTAGGGTATCTAATAGGTGGGCTTTCCTTATTTATAATTAAATAACTGAAATCAAAAACGAATGTCTATTGATATCGAACTCTTTTACTTTTATTTATAAAAATTTTCATTTAAAACTCATGAGAAAAAAACACGAACAACATCGTATTCGCCTGAAGCCGAACTTTTTACTGCCCAAGACTTGCTTATACAGGATGTTTTTTATTTCCTTTACCTATGTATACATTTCAAATGAAATTTCCATGCAATAAAACAACATATTGCACGTAAACACACAAATTGAGAAAGCAAGTAATTTTTGAATAATCCGCGATATGAATGAGTTTTTAGTAGTTATAGTGAAATTGTGATAAAGATTTTAATAACGGATTTCGGATAAGGGGAGGTTTTGTGAGTAAGCTAAATGCGCATAAAGGAATCATTGGCATTTCTTTCGTCGAAATTGTGACCGAACTCTTAAACAATATCGATAACGTATTCTTGCATTTAGCTTTTTAGCATAGTGAAGGGGTCTTGCAGTGATATAAAGACAAAATGATCTTTATATACAAATATCATACTATGGTTTTAACAGAATTACTTCCATTGCCTAATTATATGCATGATTTAGGGAATAAGTCTTGACTTACGGGGCGACCGTACAACAAGCCTTTCATATACCCCTTAAGAATCTTTTAGAATTCATCTCAATGAGTTCTGAACAAAAGTTACACATTTGCCTCATTCCAATGCATCGATTCTGTGTAGATTATATAATTTGTGTTTAATCAATTGCAATTTAATAAAATTTAAAGAAAACCTAAATACCGTTAGCCTAATCGTTTACATGTACCCGACATATAATTAAATATGGCGCCATTTTCAAGCGAGAGCATAACCATATATCATGTCGGTCTCAAAGGTTAATGTGTTAGAGTTTACTTTGCTTGCAATTGGTCATATTAAAAAAAAAAAAAAAAAAAAAAAAAGAACAATTAAAAATATTATATTCCGTCATGAACTGAACCTTTTACACCCACCAACGTTGTCCTTAAAGAGACAGAAAAAGTGAAAGAATTAAGTTTTCATGCTCTATGATGCTATGAAGTGTGCACAGCCGATTTTTTTCTATTTTCAAAATAAAAGTCTTTGTCGCATAGGACTGTGTGTGGGCTTTGTAGGCGTCCTTGGAAAAGTTTGAGTCACTTCCAAATTCTTTTGCAAATCACGAGAATGTTTACAATAGATCCTGTACAGTTGGGTAGACGGACTTGTCAAGATGCATTCCAAATTTGAAACTGGCCAAGAATTTATATACTTTATCGGTTTTTTGTAGCTTTCTTCTATGCCAAATAAAACTGAGTAGATGTGGCTGATTTTTTGCTGATTTTTGAAGAGGTCCTACAGCATCGCCCGTAGAATTAATGCTCAAACTTTTGTAAATTTATCTGCTGTAGTTTAAAAGGCAGAATACGGAAAACAAAAGGTGTCCTTACTTTGCATAGTAATGTAGGGGCGTCCTTTCACCGAAATTGGCCCATTGTCAATACTAAGTTGCATGCAAGAATCTTTATTCTTGACAAACAGACAGACATGCTTGAATCGATTCTGATCAAGAATCAAGAATACTTTGCGGTTTCTATGAACCTTGCTTCTGAGCGTTACAAACGTATTCCTTTGGTGATGGGTATAAAAATCGTAGGAGAATACTGCTTGCGGTCGGGACGAACACAATAGGTACGTTCCGATAATCCTCAATGGGAAGAGTTATGGGCCAGGTCAAGCGAACCACTGCCAACGAAAGCAAAGTTGCGAAGCGAAAATTGTCTGTCTGTTACGGCAGGCAACTAATATGGATCGAATCGAGGCGGAAAGTCACAAAAAAAAAAAAAAAAAAAAAAAAAAAAAAAAAAAAACCGATATTTCTGGCAACATTCGTAATGAAATTCTATTTTGTTGTGGAGAGAGACAGAAAAAGAGACAGAGAGATAGAGAGAGAGAGAGAGAGAGGGAGGAAGAATGCAACCAAATTTTAGGAAATTTCTTCGTCCAAATATAATAATGAAGGAAATCGATTAGAATGCTTTATACGATTTAAAGTGGCTGTTGCGGTTCCAAGGTAGAACAAACAAAAAAAAAAAGAAGCTATATATTCATCTTGGAATGGATCTTTAGTTAAATAAAAGAAGCAAATAAAATCAATGGGGTCTTACATCTTACACAAACTAGTTTATGCCAAATTCCAAATTAATATTTATCATAGTTTGTGTGCCCGTTCCATTTCGATGCTTATCGAGTAAAAGGATAAAATAAAATAAAAAATTATTCAATTTTATTTCTCTATCGCACTTATTATAACGTGAAGACACGTTATCTCTATTAAACGATAGATCAAATAGATAAAAATATTTCGAAAATTCTCAACAATATATATGTGTGGAGTCGCAAAAACCAATAAGATCGGTGAAATAAATTTTCTACCGAGACTATCGTTTCGTATAATATATATATATATATGGGTAATCAGAAATGATATCGTTTAGGATTTTAAAGCAAATTGAATTGAGAAATGGTTGATTATCAGTTAAATTGATCTCGTAATTCATTGCTTTAAAGAATTTTCAATTCTATATAATGTAAGAAGAAATAATTTCGATACATTCGTCATTGGAATTTAGTTACCTGTGGTGTACGATTATCATCGGTTGATGATGGCGGCATTACATAATTGCATTGACATCCCTCTTCACAACATAAACGGACCAATTCATGTTCGCCGCACGTGCATGGCTCCTCGTCTTCTTCATCGTAGGCACAATCCTCACGTATTAATATAATATAATCGGCTTCGAAAAATTCATTGCGTGTCTCATCGAATACAACACGATTTTTACGTGCCTGAGGTGGACGATTTGGTTTTTTAAGTAAACCACGCAATTGACCGTTAACTTCACGCATATTGTAACAATTGTTTAATTGTTCAGTTCGCGCAACAATATGATGATGATGATGATGATGATCTACAGTTGGTAGGCACAATTCCGTATATACGCTTTGCTGATTGTCGTTGTCGTTGTCACGACTTTCAATTTGACATTCAATGCAATCACATTCAGTTGACGTAAGCGATTCTAGATCATCGTTTACAATGTTATTACTAATGCTGTTATCGTTGTTATTGTTATTGTTATTATTATTTTTAACGTTAACGTTATAATTTGAATCGAATAATAATTCGTCATAACAATGTAATACAGCAAGACTTGTAATATTCGGTCTATACGCTGATGACGTTTCCCAATTATTATTAAAAATTAATTGTTGCTGTTCCTGCTGTTGCTGCTCCTGTTGTTGTTGCTGTTGCAATTGATGTTGCTTTTGCCTTAGCAATAAATCACTGAACTGTTGCGGATCAAATACCGATAAGCTATCGTCGTTAATCAGTGACGGAGGCGATCGTTTAATTTTTGAAATTATCTGTTGTATGGAGTGTTCCGGCTTCGTAGACACAAAAGCGCTGCGTTGAAATGAATTGCCGTCGCAGTCAGTTACGACCGTTAGCTTCGGCGATGGCGATACAATTGCTTTTTTCCTATTATCGTTAATCTCTGATAAATTCGAATTGCGCTGAGTTGTTGAATATTGCGTTAAGGTCTCTGGTATGAGGGCGGGTAAGTTTATTGGATTTGTAAAATCTTGAAAATTTTTATTATTAGTTAGAGGTAAAGGAAACCTAATTGTATTTACTTGGCTTAATGTATTTTCTAATTGATGTATTGGTCTGTGTTTATCTGATGATTCTGATTTTTCGTTTTCGCCAACTTTTGTTGTTGTTAGGGGTTGATTTATGGTTTGACTTTTGCTTGCAAATGAATGCTGGGTACCGTGTTGGGACAGGCGCAGTACCTTTTCGGAGACAAAAGCTTGTGGTGAATTTCTTTCCAACTCTTCAAAATACCTATGATTATTATTATAATTATTATTATTATTGTGTTTTACATGATTTTCATTATTCTCATTATTTTCGTTTTGTCGTACAATTTTATCCGATTCCGTTTTGTACGGTGTAAATTTTTCAATTGCTTTAATTAATGACGACCTTTCTAAAGTTGTTTTATAGTCTCCACAAAGTTTATTAGCCTTCGTTGACGTTAACGTTGAAAGCGAACTTTCCGACAATAATAATTTACCCTCCTCGTCTTGCACTGGCTCAAAAGATTTATTCAAATTAGTAATAACTGTTTGAGTTGGAATGATAATGGCTGCAGTAGTGTTCGTGACGGCAATAGTCGGGTTAGTGATGGCGGTGGTGGAGGTGGTGGTAGTGGTAGTGGTAGTGGTAGTGGTAGGGGTGGTTGTAGTGTTCGTCGTGGTGATGATTGTAGTATTGCTATTGCTATTAATATTGCTATCGGTATTGGTATTGGTGTTGGTGTTGGTGTTAGTGTTGATGTTGATGTTGATGTTAGTTGCAGTAATAGTTGCTGAAGTGTCCTTAGGAATTTCTTTTGTTTGTTGGACGTTTTGATAATTCAAGGATTCGTTTTCATGATTTTGTTTATCGTCATTGTTATCGTCATTAGTTTTATCGTTATTGTCATAATCAACCAATTTATACGATTGCGATTCTTGCTGTTGTCGGTGCTGTTGTGGCGCTTGTATTACAGTACGTGAACGGAACAATTGTTGTAAGCGCTTTAAACGTTGACTAGCTTCAAATTCTTTACGCTTATTAATCACGTCTATTATTATTGTTATTATTACTGTTGCTGTTATTGTTGCTGTTGTTGTTACTATTGTTGTTGCTGTTGTTGTTATTATTATTATTATTATTATTATTATTGTCTGTAACATTTGCATATTCAATAGCATTTAAATCATTAACCGAACAATATTCACTACTTTCATCGCGTTTATCAATTCTGTTTATGGCTTCTTTGTCATTATATCGATTAACGTTTAAATTGTTGTTAATATTTTCACTAAATTGATTTATTGATTGTTGAGCGTCTTCATAAACATTGTTATATATAGCGAAAGATTCATTACAATTTCCATTTGCCAATTTGAAGGACGATGGAATTATTGCGTCCACCTCTTTCTCATACACGATGGTAGAAGCCTTTGATATTTTCTTATCAAATATTATATCAATTTCACTTAAATCATTTATTTTATCAGTTATTTGATTAATTAATTCATATGTAATAGGAGTAACAATAGCAGTAGAGCAGGGCTGCTCGTTAATTTGTTTACTATTCAGCCATACATTTATTGGTCCTGGATTAGCGTTTGCTGGTGTTGCTGGCAACAGTTCTCCATATGCTTTTCGCAGGGCAGCCTGGTGTCGGAATTGTCTGTATATGTGTTCTAATGTTGATGACTGCGATGGTACCTCCTCAACCTTATGCTCTTCTCGTGATTCTTCGTTAATATTTTGGCCTGCTGTTGCTGTCCTCGTTGTCGTTGTCGATGTCGTTGTTATCGCTGTTATTATTGTTGTTATTACTGTTGTTGTTGTTTTTGTTATTGTCGGTAACGTCGTCACCACCTGGCCTTCGTTTTTTGGCCATAAAACTCTCAATGCTGTTTGTTGGGCTTTTGTTTCGTTATAGATTTTTTCGCAAAATCCTTTTGCAATAAATTCTTCACTGTCTGGCAATTCCTTGATGTGCCATAAATCATTTAACGAAACATTTTCATTATAATTATTAAATAATGATTTTCCACCTTTTTTTAAATCATCGAATGCACAATAATTAAGAATTTCATCTCTTTCATTAATTAATGAGTTCGTTTCGCCATTTTTTCTATTACATAAATTTATTTTTTCATTATTAAATAAATCACGATTGTCAAAATTGTCACTATTTACGCTCACTTGATTACTATTGATAAATAAGTTTTGTATTTGATTTTTTTTGTTAAAAAAATGCGAATTTTCTTTTAATTTTTCATCATTTTCATCAAGTGTATATAAAACGTTCCTGTTGTCTGCTGAGATATTTGCTAAATCCGTACACGTATACGCGCTGCGATTCGAATATTTGTCAAAGGATAGCAATAATGGCTGGCCGTCTTCTAACTGAGTACATTGACGATGATAGTGTTGGTGCTGGTGATTTTGTGTTGGTTGTGGTGAATTATTTTCGATCGATGATGGTAAAGTTGTTGTTATTGTCGTTGTCGTTTTTGTGTTTGTGTTTGCTGTTGCTGTTACTGTTGTTTTTGCTATTGTTATTGCTTTCGTTATTGTTGTTGTTGTTGTTGTTGTTGTTGTTACTGATGTTTTTTCTATTGCTGTTGCTGCTACTGTTGCTGCTGGTGTTGTTCTCTCCAATGCTAATAATAAAATGTTGACCAATTTGTTTGTACACGCGACAGATGTTGTAGCTTGACATGACTCTGCTACGCTTAGCTCTGCGCAAGTCTCCCCATTAATTGTTTGCTCTTTTTCATGGTAATTTGAATCGTCTAGTGGCAGGCACGTAACTGGTATTTTAGTTTCATTCACCTTACCCATCGTCATCATTATAACGCTGTCTGAATCGTGTGTCTCTCGATTATTATTGTTTTTAACATTTATTACATTCTCTATATTTGATAATAATTCAATAGGAAATTTTTCAATTTTTTTTAACTCAAGCATATGTTCCGTAGGACAACGAACAGCTGGACTATTGCATTTCACATTTCTATCATTTCTTGTCATATGCATAGATGAAAATGTTTTCATCATTGTCTCTTGCTTCTGCCTAACACTGTCATTACCATCATCAATATATTCATTAAAGTCTTTTAAACTGTGATTAAAGCAACTTGTACTACTTGTTATATCATTTTTGAAATTATTTTTATTAAATATTTCACAAATGAAATCTTTTTTCATGCCATTCATCATTATTTCATCGGTTTCGGTATTAAAATGATTTACAAAATTTTTAGTGCAATCAATATTCACTAAATCATCTCTAATGCAATTATTAAGATTTTTTTCAATTTTTTTTTTCCCGATCTTAGAGTCTCCTCTCTCATTTTGAATCATTTCATTAGAAGTAGTGAGGTCATAATTTGTTGTTGTTTTTGTTGTTGTTTTTTTTTTTTTCATTAAAATATCTCGAATATTATCGACATTATTTAAATTATGTTTTTGTTGCTTATCAAAGTTTTCATTGTCTAAGTAAGTGCTAAAGAAGTAATTCATTGTCGTTGAAATTGAATTAATGTCGACATTATTAGTTTGAATAGATCGTTCTTTAGTTAATCCCTTTGGGCAATCGTTTTGTTTGTTTTCCTGCCTACGTTTCATTTCATTTTGTTTCATATCGTTCAAGTCTAAATTGAATTCTTCTAAATATTTACTTTCGACATTTGTAGAATATTTTCCAATTGATTTATTTCGTATATGTTGTGATGTGCATTGAGGAAGTATTTCTTGTTCTCCCTGTGGAAATTCAGTTATTATTTCAGTTACAGCAACAGTGTCATTGTGTTTATATCCGTTCTGATATTTCTGTTGCTGTTCTTCATTCTCGCATGGCAGCAGCAATGCGCACTGAATCGTTACAAAATTGCTTTTAGTCAAACCTATACTGTTATCATTCTTTACACAAAATTCGACATCAACGTTATTACAACTACTGTTACTATTATTACTATAAACGCTAACTTCATTATTATCATTATCATTATTATTATTATCATTATTATCTTTATCATTATCATTATCGGTAGTTTGTTGTTTATTATGGTTCGGCTGGTGATGGTGGTGGCGTTGCTGAATAATTTTACTTCCCATTCCATCACACAACACCACACCACAGTTGACATCAAATGTTTTTTCATTAAAATCATGGGCATTGTTTTCACTTAATTCTTTTGTTAAAGTGGCAGTGATGGTGGTTGGTATTTTATATTGTTGTTGCTGCTGCTGTTGTTGTTGTTGTTGTTGGTTTCGTTTTTCTGTACATTGTGATGGTAATGTTTCAAAGTCGAATTTGTTTACCATTGTTGTGTTATCACTTACAGTTGACTCTTGGCGTTG